>NC_050573.1:365226518-365592352 GCF_011100635.1 Trichosurus vulpecula
AATCATGGAATAACAAAATTGCAGATAACCCAAAGGCCATTCTTTGCAATCTGGCATCTTTTTTTCACCAAATGGAAAGTCAGGGACTAGCATCCCATTTGTACCACTGAAAGCAGAAGCAACCACAGCACCCTAAGCTCTGGCAGTAGCCTGATAAGCTGCTGCACTTCTACATCTGGCTCCCCAGGCTCACGTCTCCCACTCCAGCTGCCATTCTAAAATGAATGCCATAGCCACTCTGGTTACCTTAATGAGTTGCCCCTGCCATCACTGCAGTTTCTGATCCCAAAAGCATGGCAGAATTCTGTGCTACCACTTATACTCACATAGATGAGCCCAGATCAGAGCTTAAGATAGTCTTAGTCCCTTCCAGGTTGGGGAGAAGAAACAGTTTGTCTAGGGCTACATCTCTCAAGAACTCATAAGGTCAGGATTTGGACACTTCTTACCTCCAGAATCGGTCCTTCCTAAAAGTCAGTATATAAACATTTACTTCCAGATTATCAGAACTTTTTCTCCAACTTGTATATCTCCTCAAATCTTTGTCGATGGGAACTTCCTTTTCTACAGCAAACATGTTTGAGAATATCTTTCCTACCACTTTCTCATAAAGATCATAACTGGCAATGTTCTACAGTTTGCTTATGCCCCCAGTCATTTTCTGATGCCCTTTGGGTCCCTTGCAATCTTTCTGAAATTGTGGTTTTCTGTGATTTATAGCCACATGATAATGAGAGAAGAATAGTGGAGTTAAAAAGATGGATTTAAGCAACAAGGAGCAACTTGGGATCATTAAAAGCACTGCACAACTTCCCCAATGCTATTCAGCTTGTTCTTCATCTCCAGTACAATTCTTGGCTCTGTTTCTTTATAGTGCCTGTTCAAGAAAGGTGGACTGATGAGCTAAGTCAGTGGTCTGGCCATTCAACTTTGTGTTATTAATGCTTTGTAGACAGCACTACAAGAGTTAAATAATGAAAAGAAATGTCAAAGGCATTGTATTCAACATCACTAGATCAGTAAGGACCTTAGGAATTCGTAATAAAGTTTGTCTGTGTTTATGTGTATGTATGCATGTGTGTATGCAAGTGTGTGTGTGTGTGTGTGTGTGTGTGTGTGTGTGTGTGTGTGTGTGTGTGTTTGTGGTGTCTGTGTGTTGACGGGTGAGAGAAGGTAAAAAGAGAAGGTGGGATCAATAGCTCAGAGGTGTGGACATTGAAATCAGTCAAATTCAGTCAAAATCAATTGAGTACCATTTAGTTGAGAAATCTAGGATTCAGAGACACTCAGGTGGATATACTTTGGTAGTGTCTAGTCCTCCACTCAGATAGCGTGGAGTTGAGTCACTCAAAGACTATGCCATGGATCTGTTGGAGCCCACCAAGCAGGGCAGTCTTCAAGTGTCTGTATAGTGATTGGCTCTCTATCTGTTCTTAGAGGCCCAGCCTAGTTAAGTGCAGAAGGACTTGCCAATGGGTTACCTTGCAGGTTCATGAATTTTTTGGCCATCTCAACTCTGAAGCTGCTGGCACTGCAAATACACAGGCTATATAAACACATGAGTGGCAGCTCTTGGCAAGAAGAATTGATAGAGCTATAAATATATTTCTTGCATTGAATATTGTTTCTTCCATGGCTTTAGGCCTACTTCCACAATGTACTAAGTGTGTGTACTCAGTCGGCAACTGATGCTGACTAGCATTAATACAGTGCTAATTGAAAATTTTCAAAACACTTTCTTCATAGTAACTTTATGAGACAGGTAGAGACAGTCTTATCACTATCGTGTTGCAAATGGGGGAACTGAGCCTATGAGAGATTAAGTGACTTTCCCAGGGTCATGTAGCTAATATGTGTGTGAGGCAGGATTCAAACCCAAGTCTCCTGACTCCATGGCAGCTCTCTCTTCCACTGTGACATGATGCCTGAATCAGGTGATCCCCAGGTGCAGAAGAAACCGTCCAGAAGACTGTATATTCATTCAATACCAGTTGACCAAGAAGAATGCAAGGAAGAAGTACAAAAGATATAATGAGCTACCTTCCCTGTCCTAAAGATGCCTATGACCTATTTGTGGAAGCAAGGTATACACATGAAAGTAATAATAAAAGGCAGTGTCCTATAGGTGCTATCTATGAGAAACAAGCAGTATTACAAAAGAGAGAGAGGCCACTTCTGGCAGGAGTGGTCAGGGAAGGATTCATATGAGTAATGCCTGCTCTCAAATACTTATTCCCATCATATAGATATATGTCCAAAATGCTGGATTTGGGGAGTGTGGACAAAACCATGAGACACTTTGGCTGGGTTGCACCTGTGCTTGAAGGTTGGGTTACCTGCCATTCCGTCATTGGCACTAAAATCCTCAGACCTCCACTCTCTGGAGGAACTTTATTTAAATATAAACTAAGACGTTTTATGCAAAATGCTTTTCAAACCTCAAAGAGCTACATGTAACTAAGAAGTGTCATTATTGCTAGTAATATTAAGTGACACCTTAGAAGAGATTATTTAGTGTACAGCTGAATGGAAGAATGGTAGGTTAATGTTTGTGGGAAAATAGCTTAGGAGAAAGAAAGGAGGAAAGGGATGTGAACAGTAGAGACAGATGGCAGCAAAGACAAACTTTGCCAACTTTACAGTTTTATGGAGGGCTAGCCCTGTGCCTCATCCCACAGACAACCCTATGGCAAATACCATCAAGTGACAAACCTCCAATTTGAATTATCTGCCTCACCTCCAACATTCTTCCTTTTGAACTAAGGAGCTAATGTCTTTTCTTCTTGGCAAAGAACATGAAACCTCCAAGAACATTGTCTTATTTCAAATAAAGAACAATAAAGGTGATTGGGAAAAGGAGTAGTCAATGTCCTGAGGTTCTGTCTGTTAGGAACCATTCCCCTCCCTTCCCATGCTCCATCTTCAGCATACTTTGCCAGATGTGATCTTGTCCTTTTTTCTCTGGCTTTGCTGTTCTTGGCAACTATCCCTTAAGCCTGTCTGTTCCCTGTCACTAATATTTTATGCTCATATTTTAGTACCAAACAATTACATCCACTAATTTGAAAAGGAAACGAGCAGGAAATTGCAATTATAAGAGCCAAAGCACTGCTCTTTTATACCACCCCCCTCCCCAACATTATGGATGTAAATTATGAGAGTTTGCCATTGCTACAAAACACAATTTCCCTCTGTCTCCCCCACTACCAGAGATCACTGCCACTGTTGTCTTTAATAAATGAGCAGATATGCAATAGGAATTTAAACCTTAATAACAATGGAGATAGCCACATTTTTCTTTCTGTTTCATGCCCCAAGTGGAAATCACAAGAACTGCCATCAGTATATATATATATATATTTATATGCATATACATGTATATGTGTGTATATATGCATATATATGTATATGTATATGTATGTATATATACACGATATATAAATACACACACACACACACACATATATATACACATATATAGTGGAGTCTTACAATCTTTAAATTATTTTTCAGCTATATAATTAAGTTTTAAGTTACATTCATCAAGGCTTTGTTAGGTGCCTATTATCTTCAAGCTTTCTATGGCCTTCCCACCAGAAGCCTTGGACTCTTCCAACAGAATCACTTGAATCTCTGAAAAGTAAACTATCTATCACCCTATCTTGCTCAGACCCATTTTCTCATGCCACTTCCACATTATTTCCACACCATGCAACTACGTGCTGCCTGGCCCCTTCCCTCTTGCCATCAGCTCTCCATTATATGTCATTTTCCTCCACTGGAATGTAAGGGCAAAGATTTAAGGGAAAGGACTGTCCTATTTTCTTGTACTTGTAGACCCAGGGATTAGCATAGGTAAACACTTAATGAAAGATTTATTACCATCATAGAAATACAAAAATGAAAAAAAATGACATCCTTTTTTTCAAGGAGCCTTTTTTTTAAGGGAATATAAGCTTACATATGTTATAGCCCACCCCTCCCCACCACCGAAATGAGCAGGACAGATATCATTGGCCTCCATTTCACAGGTTAAGATTAGATTTAGAAAGGTTATTTACCTGAGGGCAGACAGCTGGCTAGTAGCACAGCTAAGGGACTAGAAGCAGAGTATCTTGATGTCTAGTATAGTACTCTTTCAATTGCTCAATGAATGCATTGTCTAATTGATAAAGTACCCACTATGTGGAGGGTACTGAGTTGGGTACCAAAGAGAATATAAAGGAACAGAAGACAGAACAACAGAAACTGATTAAACCATCTACATTACATCATAGAGTCAAGATGACTGAAGGCTGTTTTTATTTCTCAGATGCCTGATGACATTGTATGAGCTTCTGGAATAAACACATCCCCCCCCCACCCCATTTGGAAAAAAAATAAGTTTCCATCCCTTAGAATGCAGATGACACTAAATAGACTCAAAGCATTGACCTTGAAGTCCTGGAGCAGGGAACAGAATCAAGACAAGGAAAAATTGATCCATCCTAATAGGGCCCACCCCAGGCAGGAGAAGGGAAAGAAGCTCCACTTAGGGTCATAGATCTAGAATTGGAGGAGACCTCAAGGTCATTTCTTCCAACTCCTTCAATTTATGGATGAGGATAGTAAGGCCAGGGGACATTAAATGACATTTAAGTAATAAATATCAGAAGGAGCATTTGGACCCACATCTAGAGTCAGCTTTCTTTCCATTCAACCAAGCTGCTCTCCCATATAGATAACAACCCTCTCCTTCCTTTGCTGGTCTTGCTCTTGCTCTCCTTACCCAGTAAATTCTACCATCTATGACTTATAAGTGCCCTGTCTTATCCAATAGGAATTTCTTTATCCTTTAACTTATCCTTTTGGGTTCTTTGTGTCATCTCAGGAGAGAGCTAGATGATCTGATAGCCTGATCTGTCTTGATGGCCAGCTGGGAAAATATTATGATTCAGGGGAACAAATTGAATGAGGATTCAGCAGTTTTAAACCAGAGCTCTGGTAATTACTAGTTGTGTGATCACAGGCAAGGCCGAATGTCTCTGAACTATGAATCTCAGTGTCCTTATCTAGTCAAGTCTGCAAGCATTTATTAGACTCTTACTATGTGCCAGAGACTGTACAAAGCACTATGTCCTCATATGTAAGATGGAGATAAACAGTATTTCTATTAGCTTACCTCGCAGGGCCATTGTGAGGAAAGCACTGTTGTGAGGAAAGTACTGTTGTGAAGCTGTTGTGAAGCTTAAAGTGCTCTATAAATGTGAGTTTTATTACTATCAAGAGTCTTCTGGAGACCATCCCTTCTGTCTATTCAGTCCTTTCTTGACATCAGCTTTTATTCCCAACTATGTAGTCTAATTTGGTGACTTCTGTCTATGGCAGGCTTATGCAGGAGATAGGTGGCATTAGCTAGGGCATTTTGATGTTCCTTATTTCATTACACAAAGGCTACCCCTTATGCTACCTATGGGTTGAGCGTATCCCGGGTCATGAAATTCACTAAGAAGGTTTAGTTGGTAAATATCCCTGACATCCTTGTAAGAAAAGCTAGATAAGGCAATGGCTTGTTGTACGAGGCAGGGAGACATGATAGGATCTCATTCATCTCAATTGAAATGTTTCAGTTATAGAGTTCTCTCAGTGCCAACTATCTCATTTTCTCCCTTGCTAATCACCAGATATTACAGACCATAAGAGTCACATTTATTAGGAGAGGGTTTTTTAAAAATTCCCTTGAATAATTCATGTCCAATTTAGAAGGATTAAACATGGTGTTATCTCCTATGCCAGCAATAGCTGCAGGTGAAAATCTTGCTGTTCAGGTGAGGGGGAGTCAGGGGTAGCTGGGAAACTTTAAATGGCCTCAATCACATATCTCAGCTGCTAGAGAGCATTGAATGGCTGGTTTTGGAGGTGTTTTCCTCATGTTGCTTGAGTCCCCTCACCATCCATCTCAACATTTTTCATGACCGTTCCTACCTTCAAAATTTAGTTCATGTTCTACTCCCACCTGGACTTTCCTCCCTACATCCACTGAGCCAAACCTTATTCATTCAAAGCTTAGCCCAAGTCCCGACATCTTCCATGAAGCTGTTCACAACATCATGCTTAAGTGGAAAATTGGGGACTCCAAAATCTGAATGCTTCTCCAATACCTCATTAAGTTCTGTCCTCCAGGGATGATGAAGGTGATACCTAGAATCATAACAGGACTCAACAATTTACAAAGCGCTTGTATGCATTATTTCATTTACTCCTCACAGGAAATCTGTGAGGATAATGTCATGAACCCACCTCCCCCCCCCCACCTTTAAAGAAAGGGAAACTGGGACTCAGAAGGTTGAATGAGTTAGCCAAGGTTATATACACAACAGAGCTCAGAACAGAGGTAAGATATTTTACCTCAAAGTCCAGTGCTCTTACCCAAAGCTTTCAGATCCCATTTTAATTGAATAAATCCACCATGGTCATTCCCATTTGGAGAGGAATGATGAATCAAAATTTATTCACAAACCCATTCCCCTCAGCACCTTTGTCAGTGTCTGGGGTTTGACCATAGATCTCCTCTTACTCCTTGCCCTATTTTTAGACATAAAATATCTTCTGTACTGGTCTCTGATTAGAAATGCTTGCTATTTCTTTTTGTTTTCTTTTTCCTCCAATTATTGCCCAAGAGATTAGTGAATAGATTGGATACGACCATATCTCTGCCCTCAAGGAGTTCACTATCCAAAAAAAAAAAAAAAAAAAGAAAAAGAAAAGGAAACAGCACCAAGAAGACATGGGATCAGCTTTATTCAACCTATCTGTCACTTAGATGGTTTTGCTATTTTTCAAAGCCAAATAACCCTATCTATCCTTGTTTGAAGCTTTTAATGACTAAGCCATGACCAAAAGAGATGGAGTGTCCCATTGGCCTGTAAAAATGCCACAGAGTAGGTACTTAATAAATCCTTGTTGATTGACAAAGTCATCAGAGTAATCAGAGTTTGCCCTGTAGAAAAATAATACACCAGTGTGCCAAACTCAAATAAAAATGGGGCCACTAATTTGTATAAAAGGATTCCTGTGGGCCACATATTGACTTAGTTTTAAAATGTAATGTTATCTATGTTTTATTGCATCTTTTATAAATTTTGTTAAATATTTTCCAATTATATTTTAATCTAGTTTCACAGGCTCTAGGGAATGTTGTGAATGCTCCCTGGGGGATGTGTGTTTGACACCTCCCACCTACATAATGTGATGGGAGAAGTGCTGAAAGTCTTGCTAAAAAGTATATTCTTTCACCCCTACCAGTAAGCCACAACATTTGGAAAGGATGTTGAATTTGGGGTCAGACAACCTGGGTACAAGTATCTGCTCTGCTACTTATTTATTACCTATGTGACTTGGGAAAGTAACTTCCCCTGAGGCCTATTGTGGGCCTCAATTTCCTAAGCTCTAAAATGAGGGAGCTAGACTAAATCAGGGGTTCTTAACCTTTTTTTGTGCATCATGGACCTTTTTGGCATTCTGATGAAATGAATGAATCCCTTCTCAGAAAAAAAAGTTTTTAAATGTATAATATAAAACACATAGGATGACAAAGGAAACCAATTTTATCAAAATACTATCAAATATAACTGCAAAAGTATTGAAATAAAAAGTAAAGTCACAGATGGCAGGTTAAGAGCCCCTTCTCAAAATAATCTCTAAAAATCCTCCCCGATTCTAAATCTATAATGATGACATATATCGTCTATCACCTCTTTGTTAGAAGATGTTGGTCCAGGGGATCTGGTTACAAAAGAATACAAACTTATCTTTTTATCAGAAGATTGCCATATGTAATGGATATTTTAAAAACAAATATACAAGTTCAGTTCATATTTAGTATTTTAGAAGACATGTTGCTGGGATCCACATTTTGTCATGGAACTACCCTGTTCACATCTCTTTGAACATGAAGAAACTTCAGAACAAGTTTGAGAAGGTCTACATTAAGGCATTATCATCCATCAATATCTAAACATAAAATAATTGGTTGTATTAGCTAGAAGAGGCAAATTTAATTTCTGTCCTCAAGGAGGACATTTTATTCATGTGGTCCTTGCTTTCTAAGCTAGTCATTTAAAAATAATCTTTTTCAATTAACAAAAATCTATTTTCTCTCACATCTGTTGCCCCTGGGTGGGTGGGTCATATTCAAACAAAACAAATTTTAGCATTGACCATGTCCAAAAAATATATATGTCTCATTCTATCACCTCTTTGTCAAGGGGCAAACAATATGCACTATCTTTGATCCTCTAGTTGAGCTAGTCACTTTGAAACTGAATTAACAAATCTTTATCGAAAGCATAGGATTCTGTGGAACATCTGCCATCTACCCTACTCTTTGCTAGTTTGTGTGTGAAATATAAGAAAAAGAGAGTACCTCCTTTCCTTTCCATTCTCTCTCTCTCTCTCCCTTCTTTCCCCTTGCCCCTTGCCCCTTCCCTCTTCCCCCTTCTTTCTTCTCCTTTCCCTTCCCCTTCCTTCTGATCTTTCATTCTTCCTTATCTTCCTTCTTAAGTAGTTCATAGGATTACAAATTTAGCTCTGCAAGGGACCTTGAAGGCCATCAATCCCTGCCTCCGCACTTTAAATATGAAGATACTGTGGCCTAGAGAGTCATAACCTGTCCGTGGTCAGCTAGGTGGCATGGTGGATAGAGTACTGGACTTGGAGTCAAGATAGATCTGAGTTCAAATACCTCCTCAGTCGCTTACAAGTCGTGGGACCCTGGACAAGTCACTTAACCTCTCTCAATTTCCTGTTAGACTATAAAGTCTTCAAGTAAGACCAAGTGACAGCACACTTTAGTGTGAATAAGGTTTAATCATTGTGCTGTTGCTCCAAAGGGATCTGCATTTTAACCTTTCTCTCATTGCAATATTTTGTCCCTTGAGAAATTAATTTCTAACATCAATGTGTGTCAATCATTTGAGAGTCATCCTACCTAAATAATGAGACTCCTCTGCAGAACTGTGGCTACCAGGTGATACCTTTTGTTCTGTAGCAACCTCTGAAATCATAGACTAAGAAATGATGAAACAGTGGCCTGCATCAGTAGAGGGACCCTGGGTTCAAGTCCTGCCTGTGACCTGTATTGGTTTTGGATGACCCACCTTTCTCTGCCCTGTTCATTCCCACCCCCACTCCACTCTCCATACAATACCACCAAATTCAGCTATGACTATGCTGACTTGTTTTATTTACTCTCCTTCATATAGTCTATGGTCCTACCAAGCTGACCTTGTTTTCCCTCATAAAAGCTAAGCCATCTCCATCTCCTGTTTCAATGTCTTTACATAGGCTGAACCTCGTGCCTGAAATGTTTTTTAGAATCCCTAGTGTCCTCTGAAACTCCGCTCAAGCTTCACTTTCTACATGAGATTTTTCTTGGTCCTTTCAGTTTTTAGAACCTCCCCTTCCAAAAAAACCCAAATCTATCTTGTATTTGCATATTTATTTAGCAAATGTTTTGTATATATTTGCATATGCACACATGTATACTGATAAATAAAAGCTCTGTGAGAAAAAGAATCCTCTTGTCTTGTAGTAGGTAGGCACTTAATAAATGCTTTTTGACTGAATGTTTCCTTGGTCAGCTTGCTTACTTTTTCCCCCCTTCAATATGTTTCCTTTGTTCTTCAAGAACAGAGAGTGGGTCCTAACCATCTGAATGTCCCTCCCTAAATGCAAGGACCATGTATTTTCCATCAGAAATAAAACTGTGTCTCCCCACTCAACAGTAACTAGCTTTGTGTAGTTCAGCCTTAAGTGGAGGCATAACATGATATCTACTTGATTATTCTTTCAGGGAGACCAAAGCACCCCACTATCTTTCTCCCTCCACCTTGAATTCTTCCTCAATTGACATTAGAAATTAATTTGTCAGATGACAAAAGCTTAACTTTTGCAACAAGGGAAGGCTTAAAATGGAAATCTCTTTGGAGTGGCAGTACATGACAACCTTATTCGCACTAAAGTGTAGATAATTGATATATGGTCTTTTCCTGAGTAGTCTCTCATTAAGGGAAAAGGGGAGAGAGATAATGAGAACAGTGAATTCCTGAAGTGGTCAGAGGGGCATAATTGATCCTGTGAAGTAGAGAACAAATTGAGGTATCCAATTCAGTTCAATTCCAATTTGAAGGGTATTTATTAAACACCTACTGTGTGTGTGCTAGGAGTTGGGGATGCCAAGATGAAAATGAGACAATGGATGCTCTTCAAGAGCATACTTTGTACTAGAGACAGTCTGGAGACATTAACGATTAACCAGAATGAGTTGAACAGGGAAAGCTTGTATAAGTATGAGGACACTGCTGCTACCTCCCTTATTCCTGTAAGGCGAAGGGAATGAGGGTGTGTGCTTAGTGGAAGATCAGAAGGTCAGGCATATAGTGAATTTTTGTAGATTTTTTGATTGTTGTTGAAAATCTTGACTTTTATTCTCACTTTTGATACTAGTCCCCATTTTTGGTTTAAGTTTATGAATACCTTTTCCCTTAAATCCTATGCTCCATGAGGATTTTTTAAAGTTTTTTTTAAACTTTTATGTATTTCCCTAGAAATAATGTAAGGAATTTATGGGCTTGGAGTTATGAGATTTGGACAAGATGGAAAGGTGACTGGTATCCTTCTGATGAGGTGGGGAGGAGTGCTTGAGGCAGGTGGAGCAAACAGGATGCAGCATGTGAAATATGAGCTAAGATGCAGGATGTGACCAACCAGAAAAGTGATCAAAGAAGACCATGCACTGAAGCCACACCCTGTGGACGTACCTGTGTGCTTTCACAAAGTACCCTCAATTACCTGACATTCTAGAAGAACTCTTCCCCTTCCCTTTCCTATTCCCTTTGCTTATTTGTATGGACTCCAGAGCAGTATGCTTTGTTCCCCCTTTCCTGTTCTTCTTGCTTCTCTGTATCACAAAGACACCTCACACTACCTGATATCCCAAGCATTCCAAAGCCTTGCTTGCTCCTCCTCTCTTCTCCTGTTCCCCTTCTCTCCTATCCCATCAAACTATCTATAAACTAGACACCTAACCTGGCCAATTGCTTTGCCTCTTGCATTGAGGAGAGCCTGCTGCTTCTCTGCCTCCTATAGGAGTAGGCCTTCTGAGTGCCTTAAACCCAATAAATGCTTTTCTTTAATTCAGAGATTGTCCAAATGAATTCTTTCAGGACACTAGGACCCGCCTGTCTATTCTTCATCACTGCCTTAGACCTGGTCTTTATTGTACCTCTCTTGGGCCTGGAACCCAAAGATTTTATGATAGAAGTCCCTTTAATCTTTTTAACACTGTCATCTATTCTTTTTTAAAAATTTATTTTTCATTATTTAATATTTTTAGTTTTCAACATTGATTTCCACAAGATTTTGAGTTACAAATTTTCTCCCCATTTCTACACTCCACCCCCACCCTTAGATGGCATATATTCTCATTGCTCCTTTCCCCAGTCTGCTATCCCTTCTATCATCCCACTCCCCCTGCCACCTTATCTCCTTTCCCCTTACCTTCTTGTAGGGTAATATAGATTTCTATACCCCATTGCCTGTATATCTAATTTTCCAGTTGCATGTAAAAACAACTTATTTGTTTTGAACATTTACTTTTAGAACTCTGAGTTCCAAATTCTCTCCCTTCATCCCTCCCAACCCACCGTCCTTGAGAAGGTGAGCAATTCAGCATAGGCCACACATGTCACTATGCAAAATACTTCCAAAATAGTCATGTTGTGAAAGACTAACTATATTTCCCTCCATCCTATCCTGTCCCCCTTTATTCAGTTTTCTCCCTTACCTCTGTTTTTGCTTTTGACTATATCCCTGCCCCAATCTGCCATCCTTTCTATCATCCCCTCCTTATCCCCTTTCCCACTACTTTCCTGTAGGATATGATACCCAATTGAGTGTGTTACTCCCTCCTTAAGTCAAATCCTATGAGAGCAAGATTCACTCATTCCCTTTCACCTGCCTCCTTTTCCTTTCCATTATAACTGCTTTTTCTTGCCACTTTTATGTGAAATAATTTACTCCATTCTATCTCTCCCTTTCTCCTTCTCCCAATATATTCCTCTCTTACTCCTTAATTTTATTTTGTTTTTTTAGATATCATCCCTTCATATTCAACTCACCCTGTAACTTCTGTCTATACATATGTATATTCCCTTCAACTACCTTAATAATGAGAAAGGTCTCATGAGTTACAAATATCATCTTTCCAAGTAGAGATGTAAACAAAATGGTTCAACTTTAGTAAGTCCCTTATGATTTCTCTTTCCTGTTTACTTTTTCATGCTTCTCTTGATTCTTGTATTTGAAAGTCAAATTTTCTATTCATCTCTGGGCTTTTCATCAAGAATGCTTGAAAGTCCTCTATTTTATTGAAAATCCATATTTTGCCCTGGAGTATTATACTCAATTTTGTCAGGTAGGTTATTCTTGGTTTTAATTCTAGCCTCTTTGACCTCCAGAATATCATATTCCAAGCCCTTCATTCCCTTAATGTAGAAGCTGCTAGATCTTGTATTATCCTGATTGTGTTTCCACAATACTCAAATTGTTTCTTTCTGTCCACTTGCAATATTTTGTATTTGACCTGGGAACTCTGGAATTTGGCTACAATATTCCTAGGAGTTTTCTTTTTCAAAAGGCCATCAGTGGATTCTTTCAATTTCTATTTTAACCACTGGTTCTAGAATATCAGGACAATTTTCCTTGATAATTTCTTGAAAGATAATGTCTAGGCTCTTTTTTATTTTGGCTTTCAGGTAGTCCAACAATTTTTAAAATAACTCTCCTGGATCTATTCTCTAGGTCAGTGGTTTTTCCAATGAGATATTTCACATTGTTTTTCATTTTTTATTCTTTTGGTTCTGTCTTATAATTTCTTGATTTCTCATAAAGTCACTAGCTTTCACTTGCTCCACTCTAATTTTTAAGGTGGTATTTTCTTCAGTTGTCTTTTGAACCTCCTTTTCCATTTGGCTAATTCTGCCTTTTAAGGCATTCTTCTCCTCATTGCCTCTTTGGAGTTCTTTTGCCATTTGGGTTAGTCTATTTTTAAGGTGCTATTTTCTTCAGTATTTTTTTTTTGATCTCTTTTAGCAAATTGTTGACTTGTTTTTCATGATTTTCTTGCGTCACTCTCATTTCTCTTCCTAATTTTTCCTCTACTTCTCTAAGTTGATTTTCCAGTCCTTTTTGAGCTCTTTCATTACCTGAGACCCATTCATATTTTTCTTGGAGGCTTTTGATGTAGGATCTTTGACTCTGTTGACTTCCTCTGGCTGTATGTTTTGATCTTCTTTGTCACCAAAAAAAGATTCTATAGTCTGAGTCTGAGTCCTTTTATGCTGCTTGCTCATTTTACCAGCCAATTACTTGACTTTTGAGCTTTTGGTAAGAGTATGACTGCTTTCCAAGTTGAAAGTGCTTTATCCCAAGCTTCAAGGGTTTTGCGCTGCTTTTTCCAGAGCCACTTCTATTCTGAGGTGGTATGATGCTCCTCTCCTGGCTTATGCTCTGGTCTGTGAATGCAAGCACTACTTTCTGCTGTGTAACTGTCAGGAGGACTATCTCTCCACAGTCACTGCAAGCTCTGTCATACAAGTGCTCCTCCTCCCCCAAGAATTGCAAACCAGGATGGCAACCCAGATCCAAGCAGGGCAAAGCAAGAGAACCTTGCCTCAGCACCAGCAAATCAATCCCTGCACTCCTGCTCTGATCTGCTGCTTGATTCCTCCCACCAGGTGGGCCAGGGGCTCTGGAAGCAGCTGCCACTGGAGCTATGGAAGCAGCTGCAGGAGCTTCCTGCTGCTGCTGCTGCTGCTGCTGCTGCTGCTGTTGCTGCTGTTGCTGTGCCACCTCCACTGTTCTGGTGGCAGGGGCCTGACTACACACTTCTCTCACCCAGCTCCAGCAGTTTTCCCACTGATCTGCTCCTTTGTCTTTGGCGTTTGTTGATTGAAAAGTCTAGTAATTGCCACAGCTCAGTGATTCAGGGCCCTGAGGCCTGCTCTGCCTGGTCTACTCTGGACTGTTCTGTCCTGGCGTGGCCCATGCTGGGCTGTGCTCCACTCCCAGCATGGTGTGATAGACCCTTCCCAGCAACCATCCAGGCTGTCTTGGGCTGGAGATTTGTTTCCTTCTGTTATTTCACGGGTTCTGTAGCTCTAGAATTTGTTTAGAGTCATTTTTTTACAGGTGTTTGAACAGGTTTGGGGGAGAGCTTAAGCAAGTCCCTGTTTTCAAGCCACCATCTTGACTTTGCCCCACTGTCATCTATTCTTTATCTGGTCTCTAAGGATCTCCATCTTTGTCCAGATTCTGCTGGTCTCCACATGATTCCACCCTTATTTCACTAGACATTCAGCTTGGAGTTTTCAAGTGAACTTTTCTAGTAGAATTATGGAGCATCAAAGTCTTACATTAAGATATTCCTAAATTAATCTTAAATGGCTAGCACAATTTGCTAGACTAATTAGCTCCTATCTTCATCCAATGAGCATTTAGGTCCCACCCATCTTCAAACCACATGACCAGCCACCATGATGCTTCTAGAGAGAGATGGTTCTTCCTGACCTAGCCTTGAAAAAACCCTTTGTGCTTAAAAGGTGAATATCCTTTTCACTAAAGTTTCACTAACTTTTTAATAAGTTCTGCCCCCAGCTTTATTCCTGGAGTCAGTAACCATCTACTTATTTCCCTGTATTCTCACATAGTGAATCATTTGGTACCACCCAATCCCCCAGCACACCCACAAATGTTTTATGCCCAAATCTTGATAGCACCACATGCATTACGCATTGAGTAATAAAGACCTACAATTTCCACTGGAAGCAAAGGAAGGGTCATTTCATTCCATTGTCCCAGGAGACTAACAAGAATGCCTGGAGGAGGTAATAATAAAGAAGTAAAAATGAAAATTATCAGCTTCAGAAATTATTATTGTCTGACAACTGAGACATTGGAGAGATGGGAGAGTTACAGATGTAGGATAATTGATACCTGGACTAGTGTGTTATTATTTTGTGAGAATGATCATCACTGGAGCACAGAAAGAGTACCGGAGAAGGAGTGGAAACAAGGAGATTCTTAGGCTGGCTCTGCCCCTAGTCTGCTGGGTGACCTTAAAGAGGTCACTCGATAGTAATAGCTAACTTTTATAAAGCACCTTAAGATGTGCAAATTGATGAACTCATTTGATTCTCATAATAACCCTGAGAAGTAGATGCTATCATTATCCCCATTTTACAGGTGCAAAAATTGAGTCTGGCAGAGGTTAAGTTGCTTACAGAAAAGTCACATAGCCAACAATGCTTAAAATTGAGAGCTTCCTGATTCCAGGTCCAGCATTCTCTATCCACCATACCAGTGACATCAAGCTCAAATAGAAATGGTAGTCACTAAGCCACAATATGGGTCTTTGCAGGTGCAGATTGACATAGAAAATAACATATTAACATTATCTATGTTCTATGGTATTTTAGTTTATTTTATTCAGTTTTTCCCAATTACAGTTCCATCTAATTCTACTGCATTTAGGAGTGTTGCTACACACCTGTTGTCTGACATCTCTGCAATGTATCGCTCAGTAGAGATAGCTCTCTTGGCCCCAATTTTCAGACTGATGGGGTTTAGACTGTGGGAGCCCCCTTGAACTCTCCTTGCATCTTCCCACTAGATGAGGCATTTCCCAGAGGCCATAAGCCTCTTATTATCACTAGGCCTAACATTGTTACTCTTAACCTAGCCTAGCCCTCCATTGCCTGGCTAGTTTCCACCCTTGATCCTATCAAACTGTCTATGCCCAAATCTGTTACCCTTAAACTAGCCTAGCCCTACATTGCCTGTTAGGTAGCCTTCAACTACTTCCCACCCTTAATCCCATTCTCTTGGTTACAGGAGTCTGACCTCACCCCAGTCCCATGGAGCTCCTCCTTAGACTGCTCCTCAAGATCCTCCCTAAACCCCTCCTCTCATTGCCCCGGGACCACCCTAGATCCCTCCTACAATCTTTGTGTATATAAATTTCATCTTGCCTCCATGAAGGGGCTCAGATTCAATCTACCTCAGATTGAATCTGGCCTGCTTGTTAAGACACGCATCACAAATGGTGAGATTTCCTAAGAGTCAACCCAATATGATGTATCTTTAATAAACTTTGTTTCTCTTTGGCTGTGAGAAGGCTTGAGTCGAATTCATTTGAGCAGGACCCAACATTCTGGATTTTTGGAGGCTTGAGCACCACTAAAAACATGGTTCCTTGACCTCATCAGGACTAGCTCTGAAATTCTATTACTTGATTAGTCCATGAGGTGTCACCAACAGTGAACACCAAGGGCCATCCTTGGGTATGCATGAAAAGAAAAAGACTGACCTAGCTACATGGATAGCAGTAGCGTCTTCAAATTCCTTTCCCTATTTCAAATGACCTTATCTTTTTCTACATTTTCACCATACCCCACCCAATTCATTTTTATATTTCCTCTGAAGAGCCAGAGCTAATATGACCTTTCGAAGGCTTCTTGTGCCCCATGGCTACAACTGGCTTGGAGTGTTCTCCCAGTGAAGTGCTGGGCATCTTGGGGAAGGAGCTAAGGAAGTTACTATTGGCAATGAAAAGTTAATGAGGTTAACTGCTCCACAGCCATTCCTAGACCCTCTCCCACATTTTTTTCCTGACTAGCACATAGACGAATTAGTCAACAGGACCCAGTCAAAGTTCTGCTAAATGGCTGTCACTTGAGGACTATCAGCAGGACAAGAAGAGAGTAGGCACACTTATAGGCAGCATCCTATACCCTCCCCCCACCCCATTGCTTCACCATTATGAAGGGTAAATAAATATCTACGATATATGATTTTGGTACATTTGCACTCACAAATGATTTGAATCAGCAAAAGGGAAATTTTGGTTTATAAAATGGAGATTCCATTAGTGATTAAGTGTTTATTTTAATCATCTTTTGGTGTTTCAGGGAATCTCAATTTTATCAGTTTGGTCATTGCCTGTGCCCAGTACCAATTCCAGCTGTAGCCCAATTAGCCCAGCTATGCATTAGGAGACTGTTCCATGTCCTGACATAGGCCAAACAAGTCATTTCCTGGTGGCTCACACTGTGGGGCTGGGCTGCCTCTTCAATCTCCAGCTTAGATCAATGAATGAAAGAGTGAAAGGCATTTATTAAGCATTTAATACACTGGAAGCAATGTACTATGCACTAGGAATTCAAATGGAAACTGCATTGATAGTCCCTGACCTCAAGGAGCTTACATTGAATGGATTTTTTTTTGGAGCGGGGAAGGCAGGGCAATTGGGGTTAAGTGACTTGCCCAAGGTCACACAGCTAGTGTAAGAAGTGTCTGAGGCCAGATTTGAACTCAGGACCTCCTGACTCCAGGGCCTGTGCTCTAATCACTGTGCCACCTAGCTGCCCCAAGCTTACATTTTAGTAGAAGGAGATAATACTTATTGCTGGGCAGCGGCCAGAGAAGTGTTTGGTTTGGAGCAATAAACGGAGTCAAACAGCAGACAACTGGTAGGACCCTTTCAGAAATAATGGCCTCTTTGATATGATTCCTAATGCAGGAACTGGAGGTAGAAAGTGAGTGTGGGCAGGGGCTGGGGCATGGGGCATGGGGCAGAGAAGGGTGGTAATGCATTAGGGAGGAAGGTGGATGTTTTTGCTGGCTGACTCAATGATGAGATCTGTGGGATTTCTGGGTGGAGGTTCCCAAGCTGAATGGATTAAGTAGCCAATGGCAGAATCTCAGGAGAACCAGTGGTCTGAAGGGAGCAACAGTAGTCCAAATCCTTTCTAGCTTGGACTTGCTCAAACTTACACTTTACTGGTGCAGTCTATGAGAGCCCAAAGTAATCTCTTTGAGTCATCAGAGTAGAATTTTAGTGGGTGATAATAATACCTATTATAATAGGCATCATCATTATCCCTTCATGTTTCATTTTGTACATCTCAAAATGCTTCCATAGCTACTGCATTGTGTGAACCATCTATCACTGTGTGGTTGGTAGAGAAGGTGCTTCTTTTTGTTAGACTGGTGAGGGAATTATGACTCAGAGGGGCTGAGTAACTATCTAGCAGTTATGCCTTGCAGTAGGAGTGGTAGGGGTGGTTATAGAGATACTTCATGTTATCTAAGGCACTGGGCTTCAGCTCCTACAAGTCCCTTCTGCTGGTAAATTCTGTCCAGAATCTCCATTTTGGTGAAGAGCCCAGACCAACCAACCCTGATTCTCTGGACTTAGCCACCTTGTCTCATTCTTCTCCTTTCTTTTCTTTGCCCCTTTTCAGCTTCCCTTTTACGTGTTGTAAATGGGGAAGCCCCATTACAATTTAAGGTCACTGAGAACAGAGCCTGTTGTGATTTTGGGGATTTTTTTCCTGCTTGCATTTGTATTAGCATAGTTCCTAGTATATGGTTAGCACTTGTGACAGTACACAAGTTCATCCTTGGTGATGGTGACTGACTTACTGCTACATAATTTTGTATGTCCACCAGAACTGAAGTTAACTCAGTCCTGAAATGACAGGAGAAGTCATAGGGAAATATCATTCGGTTTCCGCAAATTTGATTTCAACTTTTTTTTCATTCTATTGCTCAGAAAAGTAATTGTCACATGAATCAAGGTCTGATTACAATTTGGTTTGCTTTTGATTTGTTTCTTGTAAGGGGGTTTGTGTTGGAGAGGCAATTTTTTGGGTTTCCTGGCATTGCTGAGATGGGGAACAGTGTAAAGGTATAGGACAGGGCTGTCCAACCTTAGGTTTTTATTGAAACAATAGACAATATATTTTGATTTGCCATTTTAGTGAGAGCTCTGCTGTAGCTCAGCTTAGTTTACTAAAGCATTTATGTAAATTTCTATGCTTGTAAGCAGGTTGCACAAATCCCACTGAGGGCCCCATGTGGCCGAGGGGCTGCTTTTTGGACTGCCTGGGTATAGGACATTAGTAGGTAAGGCTATAAATACTTTGTGAGTAGCCTCCCTGTGACTTAGGGTTCTTCTTCTCAAGGAGTTCAATACCTGTCATACAGTTTTCTTGTTATTCCAACTCAAAATACATCATAGTGTCTCTTCAAATATCCCTGGCTTCCCAGTTCATCAGTCTTTTCAACACTTTCTACCTCAGCTACATACATAAATCATCAGATACTTCATCTCACCACCAATAATGTCTACTTACACGCTCAAGAACTTTACATTCCTCTGTCTGACCATAACCTCCTATATATCCCTAATTCCCTGTGCTTCTTTGTTTTTAAATCTATTTTTTTTCTTCATGATAACCTCTAATCAATCATTCTACCACTTAATACTGTTACAGGTTACCACCCATGTTCTTTTCCCCCTTAGGAGCTAGACTGCTAGGAAAAAAT
The DNA here is from genome assembly GCF_011100635.1 of Trichosurus vulpecula. NCBI lineage: Eukaryota > Metazoa > Chordata > Mammalia > Diprotodontia > Phalangeridae > Trichosurus > Trichosurus vulpecula. The sequence continues at coordinate 365,245,947 of NC_050573.1, forward strand.
AAATAAACCTTCTATACTCATTGTCTCTACCTTCTTTTCTCTAATTCATGTTTCAACCCCTTTTGATCTGGTTTCAGATCTCACCGTTCAACTAAAACTGCTCTTTGCAAAGTTGCTAGCAATATGTTCAATGGCCTCTTCTCAGCCCTCATCCTTCATGACCTCTGCAGTATTTAACACGGTTGACTATGCCCTCATAAATCCTTTCTCATCCCTGGTTTTCTGTAGCCCTGTTGTCTCTGTTCTCTTCTTGACTGCTTACTCATTCCTCAGTTTCTTTTGCTGTATCATTATCTAAGTTCTGCTCCCTAACAATGAGTGTCCCCCAGGTTTGGTACTGTGCCTTCTTCTCTTCTTTATTTATAGCAGGGGTTCTTAACCACTTTTGTGTCATGGACACCTTGCGTGGTCTGGTAAAGCCTAATACTACTGCAGTTTGTTGTCTACATTCATAACTGAAAGACAAACTAAATTGTAGTTGGATATTAGTGAAAATAAAGATGCCTTTCTCTCCCCTCTGCCAAGTTCATGGCTTCCCTAAAATCTGTCTACAGATCTCAGGTTAAGAACCCCTGCTCTATATAGTCCTTCTTGGAACTCTCATTGGCTCCTGTGGTTTCAAAGATAATCTATATGAAATGACTCCCAGATTTGCATATCCAGCTCTAATCCAGTTCCTAATTTCAGATCCCACATCACTGTCTCTTAGATACTGGCATCTAGATGTCCTGTAGGCATCTCAGATTCAAAAGTTAAAAACAGAACTGATCATCTCCTCTCCCCAAACCAACCTGACCTCTCTATTTTGGTCAAGGGCACTGACATCTTAGAGCCACACAGGTTCACAACCCCACAGCCATCTTCAACTCTTCCCTCTCCTCCCCCCAGCTGGCAAATCTTGTCAATCTTACCTCTACATTTCTCACAATATCTTCTCCCTTCTCTTACTCATGTAGCTGATGTATTCAGACCCTCATCACATCTCACCTGAACTCCTCCTAATTAGTCTTTCTGTTTCCAACCTTTCCCATTCTCCATCCATTCTGCACACAGCTGCTAAACTAATAATCTTAAAACATGGGTGACCATATCACTTCTTATTCAAGAAGTTTCTTGTCATCTGTAGAATAAGATAGACTCTTCTGTTATGCATTTAAAGCATTTCACAATTTAACTCCCACCTGTCTTTAAAGAATGATTTCACGCTTTTCCTCCTCACAAACTCAATGTTCTAGCCAAACAGGTCTGTCATCTGCACATATTCTAGATTTCTGCTTCAGATGTTTTTGTAGAGACCATCTCCCATTCCTGAAACACACTTCATTCTCACTGCTACTTCTTGGAATTTCAATTATCCTTCAAGGCTCCTTTGAATGGCAACTCCTACAGGAAATTTTCCTGATCCTCCCTACCCAGCTGTTACTACCATTTCCCCTGTGAAACTGCTTTGTATTTGTGCATATGCTATTTCTAGTAGAATATAAGCTCTGATACATTACATTTTTGTCTTTGTGTCACCAGAACCTAGAATAGCATGTAGTAGGTGCTTATTAAATGCTTATTGAATAACTGTTAGTATGTAAGGATGGTAGACCGGATTGGCTCCCTTCAAAAAGGTTTTGTTTTTATTTTTGTGGGATTTCCCCTTTCCCCCTAGAGGATTTGAAATTAGATTGGAGTTACTTGATCCAGTGGTCAATTCATTATGGAAGTTGGGGGGATATTTGAGTACAAGGAGCTAGGTTATGGGAAAAGTGGGGAGTTTGAGGACCTCTGCTCAGCATCCTGGCTCAAATGATGGACTGGCCCTATAGACAAAGGTGGCAAACCTTGAATAAAATTACTGCAGGTTCTGGGTTTGGGATGGACATTGTTAAGGCAAATTTCCCAGGCTTAAAACCTTAATCAGGATTCCCACCCTCCCACCCCCCACTAAATCAGTAGAAATCTTACCTCTCTTCTCTTGGCTCTGTCCTGTTATTCCTGGGAAAGCACACATTTGGGGCAATCTCCTTCTCTCGCTCCCTCTCTCGTGACCTCCACTCTTTTCATATCTTTGTACCCCACTCTTCAGTTGCTCATTAACTGAGTTCAGCTTCCTTGCCAATGTTGATGGGACAGGGCTAGGAGGCAAGGGCCCCAAATACTGGAGACTTCTGAGCTTAATCTCACCCCTCTTCATCTTTAATATCACATTAAAATATGTCTTTCCTTGGGAAGCCTGTTTATGCAGCATCAGCATCAAAAAGCCATTTTCCTTTTTCTCTAATGCCTTTGCAGAGACATACAGTAACTCATAGGAACCCAGAGCCAGAGCTATTCCTTCTCCTTTCCTTGATCTTTATGCTTTTACAACGTCATTATTAGGGAGAATAACAGGAGCATAGGGGTTCATTCTGGGCATGGGCAGGATACTTAAAATCCATAGTTCAGTGATAATAGATTTTCTTAGGTCCAAGATACGTGGGTAGGGCCTCTATCCAAAGAAGAGATGGTCTCTCTTCATACCCCCACAAACACACTCACATTCATATGCATGTGTGCATGTGCACACGTACACACACATGTACACACACATACACACACGTTTTTATATACGAAGGCAAAATGTCACACAAACACACATTATTGGAAACTCATGATTTATTTGGAAATCTTCTACATTCCTGCTAAGGCACCTCCTTTGACTGCTTCCTTTCCTTCCCTTCTCTCTCCCTCCTTTCCCTTTTTCCCTGTTCCTCATTCCCCTTTTCCCTTCTCTTTATTCATTCCCTCCCTCTCTTTCCTTCCTTTCTTCCCTTTCCTTCCTTCCTTCCTTCCTCCCTTCCTTCCTTCCTTCCTTCCTTCTTTCCTTCCTTCCCTCCTTCCTTCCTTCCTCCCTTCCTTCCTCCCTTCCTCTCCCCCTCCATCTTGGAATTGATTCTGTCATTTACAACAAAGAGCCAGTGTGTGTGTGTGTGTGTGTGTGTGTGTGTGTGTGTGTGTGTGTGTGGTTAGTGGGGTGGAACTTTGTTTTCTCCCTCTGACCAGGTGCTATATAAGGATGGATGTCACCAGTCTTCTGTTTTTATCTCTTTTGGCAGAAACAGTCCCTCATTCCTTCATATGTGATTCTCTTCATATCATGATCCTTATAATAGCAAATTCACAAGTCTTTTGATTGTACCATGATGCCTCCCCTAGTCTACCATTATTATCCATGTTATATCTGATTAATATCATGATTGTCCCTAAGCAATGGAATCCAAAGCATGGAAAAAGACTCAAAAGGCTTGGGTTTAAGTCCCAGATTGGAGCTTTGGGTGCACAACAGGAGATGGAATGTTTGTTGACTTGAATCACTGATCAGGTTATACTGAGCTTTAAGAGTGTGATGGGACCTGTAGGGGTAGCTTTAGAGATAAAAGAGGTATGTTGAGGAAAACACAAGGCATGTTTCCTACCTTGGGGGAGGTCAGTCTAATGAGGAAGACAAGACAAATGTCAAAGAACACTTCTCACTAGGTTGTTGTTCAGTCATTTCACTGTGTTCAACTCTTCATGACCCCATTTGAGTTTTTTGGGCAGATACTGGAGTGGTTTGCTATTTTCTTCTTCAGCTCATTTTACAGATGAAAAAACTGAGGCAAACTGGGTTAAGTGACTTGTTGAGGGTCATATGGTTAGTAAGTGTGTGAGGCTGGATTTGAACTCAGATTTTCCTAATTTCAGGCCTGATGCTCCATCCACCCTATCACCTAGCAGCCATATCTTAAATGTTATTTCACTTCTGTCCATCCCTGTTTTATTGAGTAAAATGAGGAGGTTGGATGAGACTTCTAAAGTTCCTTCCAGCTCTGACATTCCATCACCCTAAAGCTGAATATAAGCGATCCAGGCATAAAAATGCACAGGTCCCACCCTATAGTAACAAGTGCCCCTTTCCCAAAACCCTCTGATGTGCTCAAGGATTTACTGAGCCTCAGTCTATGGCCTGTTTTCTCTGAAGAGCATTCAATATCATAAGTTCTAGTGGATTTAATTTAATTCAGGGAGTATTTCTTGAATACTAACTAGCTGAGGGAAAAGAATTTAATAGAGACATTTGAGTCTGGTAGCAAACTCCTTGGGTGTAGGGGAATTTTTTTTCTTTTGTATCCTCAACATTTAGCAAGCACCCAGAAGGTAGTAAGTTCTTAATCAATGTTTATTGGTTGATTGTTGAATTGTTTGATTAATGTCATGCCCTTTGGTCTAAGGAGTATAAAATCTAGCCGGAGAGATATTAATAACTCACATTTATCTATGGGAAATAACTTACACTATCTTAGGGAAAACATGCTGGATTTCAAGTCAGAAAGTTCTAGATCTGAAGCCTACCTGTGACACTAGCTATGTGACCATGGACAAATGACTCCACCCCTGTGGGCGTATTTCCTCATCTTTAAAATGGGAATGATATCTGGTAGTACTATTCTCACAGGATTGTTGTGACCTAATCTATCTAAAGCAGCTAGATGGCACAGTAGATAGAGCAGTGAGCCTGGAATCAAGAAAACTCCTCTTCCTGAGTTCAAATCTGTCCTCAGACACTCACTAGCTGTGTGACCTGCGCAAAAGTCACTTAACCCTGTTGGCCTCAGTTTCCTTATCTGTAACATGAACTGGAGAAGAAAATGGTAAACCACTCCAATATTTTTGTCAAGAAAACCTCAAATAGGGTCATGAAAAGTCAGGCATCATTGAAAAATAAGTGAAATAATTATTAGTAACAATTTTACAAATGAGGCAACAGGTTCTAAAAAGTGACTTGCCCATGATCATACACTAATAAGTGTTTGAGTTAAGACTTGAACTCAAGTCTCCTATATCCAATTCTAGAACTCTATCAATGTCACAAAATATTTGCATATTCAGTAAAGTAATTTTTTAAGACAATCAGGGTTAAGCGATTTGCTCTGGGTAACACAGTTAGTAAGTGTCTGAGGCTGGATTTGAATTCCATTCTTCCTGTCTCCAGGGCTAGTACTCTATCCACTGTGCCACCTAGCTGCCCCTATATTCATCAAAGTCTTAAATTCAATATAAATAAATTCTGTTACATGTGATCCATATAATAACTACCATAAAGATGGGAGATCTTAGCAAAGGCTGGATCAACTAGAGAGGACTTCATGGAAGAGGTGAAACTTGACTCATACTTTGAAAAATAAGTTGTACTTGGATTGGCAGAGAAGGAAGGGTCAGGTAGGCCAGGCACAGGGAACTTCAGAAGTAAGGAGTGGAATGAGTACCACCCAGCAGATGAGAATGAAGAGATGTACTTGAATAATCAAAGAAAGTTCATGAAAACCAAGGCTGGGACCCATTTGTGAAGCATCTTGAGTGCCAAGCTAAGTACCTGTAGCCTTAACATGAAGACAATGAGAAATGACTGGAAATTCATGAGCAGGGAAGTTACATGGAGATTGTGCCTTGGAGTATGTTGTCACAGGATTTGACCTGGGTCTAAAATGAGTGCAGGCAAACCTAGAGGAGAACACAGAGTTATTGATAAAGGGACTGAGATTACTTGAATTCCCCCATATTTAAGATATCTTCAATATGACCTTGGGAATTGACTCCTCATGGCTCTGGTCCAGAAGTGTCCCATTCAGTGTGAAGGAAGGAGAGAAACTTCCTCTTCCGGTGTTATAAACTTGATGTCCCTGCTTCCAAAGGTGGCCCAGGAGGGAGTTGTATTTTTCTTGTCTCTGTGATTTATGATAAATGCTGAGGGTGCCTGGAGCCATCTCTCTCCATTGTCAAGTGTCTGGTTTACAGTTCAATGGGGGAGAGATAGGGCCACTGGGCCAGGCCTCCCAGGCCCTAACCCTGAAAGTGACCAGTGGTACAGAAGGCACTATGTCATAGAAGGGAGAGGCTCTTCTCTTTATACCCAGGGCACAGAAAGCATTCATCACTAAAAATAAGCTGGGCACAAAACCACATGTCATTCTACCTTTAAAAGAGGGAGGAAGGAAGGAAGGAAAGAAGAAAGGAAGGAAGGCCGGCCGGAAGGAAGGAAGGCAGGAAGGAAGCACGCAAGGACCAGAGGGAGGGAGACAGGAAGGGAGGGAGGAAAGAAAGAATGAATGAATGAATGAATGAATGAATTAAAGAGAGAGAGAAAGAATGAGAAAGAAAGAAAGAAAGAAGGAAAGAAGACTACGAGGGAAGGGGGAAGGAAGGAAAGAATGAAAGAATGAATAAGCATTTATTGAGCACCTACTATGTGCTAGGCATTAAAAGCACTTTAAAAATATTAACTCATCTGCTCTTCACAACAAACTTGGGAGGTGTTATTATTATCCCCCTTTTATAGTTTAGTAGACTGAGGCAGACAGAAGTGACTTGCCCAGGGTCACAAACTGGTGTCTGAGGCCAGATTTAAGCTCAGGACTTCATGACTCCAGGCTGGGCAATCTAGCCACTGTGCCACATAGATACTCTTGAAAGGAGCAACCAAATTGGTGAGTTCATAGTTCATGTTGAGTATTTTAGTATTTGTGTGTGTATGTGTAGGTGTATGTGTATGTCTTTGTGTACATGTGTACACACCTGTGCTTGGGAAAGTGGCTACATGGTATAATGGGGAGAACCCAAACTCCTTGGGTCAAGTCCCTGCTTGGACACCATGGACTTCTCAAAACCTCAGTTTCCTCATCTGAAAAGTGGGGATGATCAAACTCGCACTCCCTTCCTCATAGGACTGTAGTGGGGAAGCACTTTGCTAACAAGAACTTTGTTGTTGTTGAGTTGTTTTAATCATGTCCATCTCTCCATGACCCCATCTGGGGTTTTCTTGGCAAAGAAAAGGAAGCGGTTTGCCATTTCTTTCTCTAGCTTGTTTTACAGATGAAGAACTCAGGCAAACATAGCTACTAAGTGCCTGAGGCCAGATTTGAACTCAGGAAGAAGAGTCTTTCGGACTCTAGGCCCGACATGTGGTTGTATTTTGGAGTCTGTTACCTCTTCTGTGTATGCATATTTCTGTTTGTTCATTCATGTGTATATGCATATCTCCATGCTTTGTGTGTATATGTGTTTTCCCTTCGTTGGCTGTATGCTCAAAGGTTTCTGGTGACAAAACAGTCATCTCTCCCTTACAAAAAATCTCACTAAATCAAGCCTGCTGACTCTTTGTCTGTGCCCCTGGGTTTCCCAGTGTGACTGTGAAGCTGATCGGTGACATTTTCTCCTTCTGAAATGGGGCTCCCATCCAGGGCAAGCTCCTTCCTACTTCTTAGCTTTAGGTCCCAGAGAATTAATTAGGACAAAGGGGAGGGTACTGCTAAAGGAGGGCCAGAATGGGGGCATTTGTGGGGAGGCTGCCCCAGTTGTAAAAGAGCAGTGACTTGGAGAGGGAGGAGCTAGCCCAAAAATCCAGGGGAAACCAGAGAAAGTAAGCACTCCATATGACCTTCTTAGAAACAGGTGAGGAGTGAAGTGGAAAAAAAGGGGCCCTCTCTGCTCATTGAGAGCCTGGGAGACGACCTTAATTAAGAAATTACCTTAATTTGGGGCAGAGAGGGGTTTGGAGAAAGTTGGCTGAAGAGCCCAGTGACTGAAAACAAAGTTAATTTCCTGAAGACCTAGGTTAAGGACTCCCCATGGCATCTCTCCCATAAAGTAGGCGACAGTAAAAGCAAGGGATTTACTCCAGAGCAGGCTGATGGCCCAGGAAGCACAGAGATGATCAGGCCTGTGCTTAGGGGGGACTGTGCCCCATGGGGCCTTTCCTAGGTATAGGCAGAAACAGGAAATTCTCGGATAGTAAGAGCCTAGTCTCTTAATCCCTGGGTCTCACATACTTGGGGAATTGCTCAGCTAGTTCAGGACTGTCTCTCTCTCCTCCCCTCCCTCCCTCTGCTATTTGGTGAGGGCTGGAAACCCAGGTGAAGCAATATTTGAAAAATCTCCTCAGAAGTCATTGCAGCCATCCCCCTGCCTTCAATTCAAGTCAGCAAATATTTTTTTTTAAAATAAGCTTTTATTGATATCTTCTGCTTCTTACATCATCATAGTTATCCCAAGGATCCCTTCTCCTTCCTCCCTCAGAGAGCCATCTCATTTAACAAGTAGTATCTTTTCTACAGAGAAAAAAAAATTAAATCATCTGATCAATATATTGAAAAAGTCCAAACTTGTGCAACATGTAACACCTGAAGACCCCTCAACTCCAGAAGGGGTGGGTTGGAGTGGTCTCTCATACATTTTCTTTTTTTTTTCTTCTTATAATCAGTTCTGAATTCTCTTCCTCCTTTCCATCTCTTGCCCACCCATTGAGAAAGCATGAAAAATACATACTACTTTTTAATCGAGTCTTGTTTGATCTTTATATTTTTATTACATTTAGTTTGGATTTTTTGGTGTAATTCTTTCCATTTGCATTGTAAATGTCATTTTGCATACTGTTTTCTTGGCTCTGCTTATTTGACTCTACATCAGTTCAGTCGATCTTCCTATGCTTCTCTGTATTCATCACAAGCATTGCTTCTTTCAGCACAGTAATGTTCTGTTGCAATCCTGTACCACAATTGGTTTGCCCTTTTCCAACTGATTGACATCTGCTTTTTTTCCAAAAAAGTGCTGTTATAAACAGCAAATATTAAGTACATACTATTTGTTAGGCATTGGATTAGGGTTTGGGGATTTAAAAATAAAAATGAAACTCTTCCTGTCTTTGATGAGGTTTCCTTCTACTAGGGAATACAAGAAATTAGCAGGATAATATCTGGCATTTATCTAATTTTTTAAGGGTTGCATAATATTTTAAACACATTATTTCATTTAATCCTCAAAACGATGCTCTATGATTATTGGCATTTTATAGACATGGATACTGCGCCCGGGTGGTTGTTTACTCAAGGCTACACAACTAGAAATAGATGATGAAGCAACTGAACACAGGTCATTCTGAGTCTACTATCTTCACTGTACCATATTGTCTATATGTGACATGAAAGCAGAGAAGGCTTCATATAGGAGGTGGTGACTTAACTGAGCTTTGTTGTTGTAGTAGTTGTTTAGGCAATTGAGGTTAAGTGATTTGTCCAGAATCGCACAGCTATCAAGTATCTGAGGCCAGATTTGAACTCAGGTCCTCCTGACTCCAGGGCTGGTGCCTGAACTGAGATTTCAAAGAAGCTAGACTCTAAGAAAAGGAGATTAGGAGGAAATACTTTCTAGGCACAAATGGCAGTTTGTGCAAATGTGTGGAGATGAGAGATAGGATGTCAATACTGGGGAACAACCAGTATGCCAATTTGACTAGAAGACAGAATAGATATAGACATAGAATATAAACTGCCTGAAAAGGTAAGTGGGAGCCGAAGTATAGAGAGCTTTACATACCAAGCTGAAGAATCTATACTTTATTCTAGGGGTGACAAAAATAATAATAAAATAATAGCTAACATTTATATAATGCTTACTTACAGTGCCAAGCACTGTGCTAAGGGCTTTATAATTATGATCTCATTTGAACCTCACAATAACCCTGGGAGGTAGATGAATCCCCATTTTATAGTTGAGGTAGACAGATTCAAAGACTTGGTCAGTAAATTTTGAGGGTGGATTTGAACCCAGGTCTTCCAATTCTTTCCAAGTACACGACACTGATCTTTCCAAAAAAACTATACCACCTCAATTGCAATAGTACAGGTAAAAGGTGAGGAGGGCTAGAATTAGGAGAGTGGGTGTGTGTGTAGAGAGACATGGGAACAGATACAAGAGAAGTTATGGAGATGGAAATGACAAAACTAGATAAGTGATTATGTGGGGGGAGAGGAGAGGATGACAGAGAAGGGAAAGAGTCAAGGAAGACACCAGGTTTTAAAGCTTGGTGACAGAAAGGATGGTGTTGCCTTTTGATAGAAAGGGAAAATTTTGAAAGGGGTGAGAGTGGGGCAAAAGATGAGTTCTGTTTTCACCATGTTGGAGATGCTGAGATATTAATTTAAAGAATATGGTTACTACCTCCACCTACACAGAACACAACCCCTCCAACTTCTGATCCTCAGTGGAAATATCCAGCAGGCAGTTGTTGATGTAGGACCTGAATTAAGGACAGAGGTAAGAGTTGGATATAAAGATTTTGGAGTCTTCTGCAAAGAGATAATAATTATATTCATGGGAGTGGCGGAGATTCCTAAGAACCACGTTCATTTCACCCTCTACTCCGTTGCTTTCTCTTTCTGGAATCCTATTGCCATCCTCTCTGCCCGTGTAAATCCTAATGCTAAGTTCCAGTCCCATCTGCTTCACACAATGGTCCTTATCCATTCGAGGCCACAATGGTGTATCTTTTATTATTATTATTTTTATGGCCTCCCTACCCTCCACTATCATTTTTCTCCAATACCTCATTGTAGTATATTAGTGACCCTCCATTCATACATGTAAGCATAGAGTCTCAGAGAAGGAAAGAACCTCAGAGATCAACTTATCTTACTCAACATTTATATTTTTCCATTAACCTCTGTTTGAAGAACACCAGTGATGGTCAATTTACTACCTTCTTCCTTCTCTATCAGTTGAGCATGGATTCTGACAGCTAAGACCAAGCTAGAAAATGAGTCAGGTATAGGTCAGGACACCAAATGTGTATCTCTCATCCAAGTCTGGTTAAGTCTGGAGAAACTCAGGGCAAGACTGATCATCTTGTTCTGGGGTTGTTTCAGTCACATCCAACTCTTTGTAACCCTATTTGGAACTTTCTTGGCAAAGGTACTAGAATAATTTGCCATTTCCTTCTTCAGCTCATTTTATAGATGAAGAAACTGGGGCAAGGAGGGTTAAATGACTTGCCCAGGGTCATACAGCTAGTAAATGACTGAAGCCATATTTGAACACAGGTCTTCCTGACTCCAGGCCTGGTGTTCTATTCACTGAGCCACCTAACTGTCCCTAATTGATCAAAAGATGATGAATTTCTTATCCATAGAAACTTCCGAGGATCAGAAGTTAGAGGAGTTGTATTCTGTGTAGGTGAAGGTAGTAACCATATTCTTTAAATTTGTTTTTTTTAGGATTTTTATTCTAAATAAAATTTTACTGATATCTTTTGTTTTTACATCACCTATATTTCCCAGTATATCTCTCCATCCTCATTCCAGAGAACTATCCCTTAAAACAATAATTTTAAGAGAGGAAGGAAGCATCAGCAAAATGAACCAAACACAATGAAAAAGTCTGCCATTGTATCCAGTGTTCCGCACCAACAGTCACCCACATCTAAAAAGAAGCAGGGAGGTACCTTTGAATATTTTTTCTTGGTCATTTTAATTTCAGAGCATTCAGTTTCAATGATTGCATTTCTGTTTTTTTATTTGCATCTTTGTAATTGTTATACATATATATATACATATATATATATGTATACATATATATATTGTTTTTCCTTATTTCTGCTTACTTTAGTTTGCATTTGTTCATATGAGTCTCCCCATGCTTCTCTGTATTTATCATAGATATAATTTCTTAAAGCACAGTCATTTTTCCATTATATTCAGTACTACAACTTGTTTAGCCATTCTCCAGTCCATGGGCTTATCTAATTTATTTCTAATTCTTTGTGAGCGGCAATATTCTTGAAGCATGGAGAATGTGACTGTGGTTGACTGCAAGTCAACCACACAATCTGGCATTTAATTGCATGTTTTCATTTATTGTTCTAGGATTATTTTATGTATGATGCTTATCTTTTCAGCTAAATTGTGGACTTCTTGGAGATAGATACAGGGTCTTTTTCTCCTGTGTTAACTACAATGGACCTAGAACCTAGTGGAAACACTAACTGACTAAATACTGATTAATTGATTCCTTGGTATGCATGAAACCAGTTTTCCGAATGTGACTCCCTTTTATTCCTGGATAATTTTTTCTGGAGTTTAATAATCCCCTTGCAAATCAGGTCTTTTAAAATATAATAACTGACACTTTTAAGGGTATCAGACCTATGATTTCATTGCTATAGGGAATTCCCAATGACTGGGGACTTCTTCTACTGATGAAAACTTGTACCTGCTCTGTAATTTGTAGTGTTGGAGCTGCCTGGGGCATTGAGAAATAAGTAACTTGCTTTGGGTCATACAGCCAGTATGTGTCAGAGATAGGATTTAAAACCATCTTTCTGACTCTTAAGCTTATTCTCTAGCAACTATACCACCCTATCTCACATCACCTTCTTGTTATAAACTAAAGTTCATAGTACTTGTAGTTGCACACAATACTTTACATACATTGTTTCATATATTTCTTATAACAACCCTATAAGGTACCATTATAATATATATTTTATAAATAAATAATACATATGTATTTTTATATAATAAAAAATAGACTGAGAGGCAAGGTGACTTTCTCATTTGCAAAACTAGTAGGTATCAGTTAGGATTTGAACCCAGTTCTTTCCTGACTTTCTTCTTCAGTTTTAGTTTACTAAACATTTTGCATAAATGATCTCACTTCACCCGCCTAATAGCCTCAGAAGGTCAGTACTACATCTATTATCACCTTCATATTATGGATGAGAAAACTGAGGATCTGAGGAACTGAGATTTAGCCACTTATATGTGGTTACACAGCTAATAAGTGTCAGAGATGGACCCAGATTTTCCTGACTCTATCACCCATGTTGGACAGGAAATTTAACCTCTCTGAGGCTGTTTCCCCCTCCATAACATGGATATAATTTCTCTTCCTATCTTAGAAAGTTGTCTCAAGGATCAAATGAGATAACATTCAAAATGTTTTGAAAAAAAATTAAAATTCCTTATGCAAGCAAAGATGATGTTTTAAGATCTCCTGGGTCCATAACAGAGACAAACCCTCTTCACTTTTCTGAGGGCCTAACACAGTGGCTGGAATAGAGCTCAGAACAGGCAACTAGAAATGAGTTTCAAAGCTTCCACCTAATGCTATTCTCAACCTGTCTTGAGGATCCTTTGGGATTTGATTGAGCCCAACTGAACTGAAATATTGCCTGGCTACCTGAAGGGGAAATGTTCTTCAATTTTTTCAAGTTGAGGACATTATACCCATAGGGGTTGGGGAAGGAGGAGGATAGAGAGGAGGGAAAGGGTCGAAAACAGAAAGAGAACCAGAGCCAGAGAAAGCAGAGAGAAGAGACAGAGACAGAGAAAAAGACTGAAAAAGAGAGAAAGATAGACAGAAGAGATAGAGACAGAGAGGGAGACAGACAGACAGATGGAAAAGATAGAGACAGAAAAAGACTAAAAAAGAGAGAGAGAGGCAGAAACAGGAGAAATAGAGACAGAGAAAAAGAGAAAATGAGAGAAAGACAGAGATAGAGAAGGGAGAGAGAGAGAGAGAGAGAGAGAGAGAGAGAGAGAGAGAGAGAGAGAGAGCAGATAGAGCAGAGAGGGAAGGTGGGGGGGGGGGTTGAATTTGCTTGTGCTGTATTTTACTACTAATTGATTTATTTCATGGCAGTTATTCGCTCAGGACCTGCGCTCTCTATCTTGCTTCAATAGGGGTTTAGTCCTTTCTTCCCCAGGAGTTTTGCCAGTCAGCTAGAAGCAGAAGGCCCTTAGAGTTTAATATCACTCCTTAGATTTGTGCTTGCCTCGAGCTACCATTTCCAGGAGGTAAAATCTTTTGCTCCAATTAGCACCATCCCTGCCTCATCCCAATTCCCTCTCCCCTTGTTTCCCCACTCAGCATTCCCCCAGCGAGGATCAGACAGAAGCCCCGTGCCATGGAAGCCTGCTGGGAATTTCTGGAGGGAGATGTCAGGGGAAGGCAGGAAGACGAAGGGAAGTTGGAGGGGTGTAAAGGGGGAGGCTCAATATTTTATTATCAAATGTATTTCCATGCAAAAGCAAACAAAAAAGAAAAACATACCTGAATACCCTTTGCTGCAGCCTGGAAGGGGTTTCCATAGATAGAAATAAAGCAAGAATGGGGGTGAAAAGTGATTTCTCTCATAAGAAAAGTAAACTGTGGGGCAGCTAGATGAGTAGAGCACCAGCCCTGGAGTCAGGAGGACCTGAGTTCAAATCTGGCCTCAGACACTTGACACACGTACTAGCTGTGTGACCTTGGGCAAGTCACTTAACCCCAATTGCCCTACCAAAAACAAAAATTAAAAAAAAAAAAAAAGAAAGAAAAAAAGAAAAGTAAACTGGAATAGGCATTTTTTAAAGACAAGTCTTAATAAAGTTTCCTCCTTCTAAGACTTCTGAAGAGCCTTTCTTCATGGGCAGGATTGTAATTTCCCAGCCATGGCACTGCCCCTTTCTGTTTTGTTTGTGGGAACTTTGAAACAAATGAGAACCCGAATGACCTGAATGGGAGAGAGCCTGAGGCACAGAGAATACTGTCTCTAAATGAGACCTGCACAACATATGGCCCTCTGGTCCTCTGGCCAATCAAATGATTTCAGGTGGCCCCTGAAAAATGTAGGGTTGTCACTGCACACTCTCCTGTTTGTCACGTGACCCGGGGCAACCAAAAATCATCAGTCTGTCTCTAGTCTAATTTATCTGCAGGCCGAAAAAGTTTAGCCTATTTTAATTTTGGCCTCTACCTACTGCCAAGTTGTGCAGGTCTGCCCTAGACAGATCATAGGCATTTCTCAGGTCATTGCAGCTCTCTCCTTCCTGAAGGTAAAGGACACACAGGGCAGAGTATTACCGAGGTCTTGCTCTGGCCAGGCTTGTACCATAAAATTTGACCTTCTAGGGAAATGATCTCTGTACCTGTCCATTATGACTTTTGAATACTCTCTCTATACACCACTTCCCCTGTCTCATTCCCCAGGGATGGGCTACTAGGGAGGCACTTGATGGGTGGGGTCCTTCCCCAACTTGGAGACTGTAGTTGACCTTTCTTCCAGGAAGCTGCCCATCTCTACAGCGAAGCCCAGTATGACAAAGAGGCCAGACCTACTGGGACTCCCTACCAAAGAAGATGGCTGATCAGAGTTCAAAGTTGAGGGAAGAGGACAATTGAATGATCTGATTCATTAACTAGGAGTCAAAGCCAGCCCTGTGCTGAGCACTACAGGGAAACAGGAGAAGGAAAATTTGGAGAATTAGAAGGCACGCACAGGGAGACATATCTAAAAAAAGATGCATCACCCGGTCAAGGAGAGGAGCCAAGAGTCAGAGAACAACATAAGATTAAGGATTGAATTGTGTGGGAATAAGTCCTGGAGACCTCTAGAGAAGCATGATCACTGTGAATTGGAGTAGTTGGGAAGGGCTTCGGGTTGGGTAGATTGAATTGAGGTGGACTTGTGGTGAGCCTTTTAATTTATACAATTGGAAACTTATCTTAGAAGTCTAGATCAAATTTATTATCCTATCCTAATGGAGAAATTAGATCAACAACTATTATAATATTATTTATATTAATTATCAGCATAAATAATATAATGTAATGTAACGTAATATAATATAATATAATATAACATATTATATTATAATATAATATAACATAACATAACATAACATAATATAATATAACATAACATGACATGATACAATATAACATAACATAACATAACATAATATAACATAACATGACATGATACAATATAATATAACATAATATAACATAATATAATATAATATAATATAATATAATATAATATAATATAACATAATATAATATAATATAATATAATATAATATAATATAATATAACAACATAACATAATATAATATAACATAACATAATATAATGTGACATGACGTGACGTGATGTAACATAACGTAACATAATATAACATAATATAATAATAATAGCTAACATTTAAATAAGCATTTAAGGGCAGCTAGGTGGCCAAGTGGGTAGTGTGCCAGGCCTGGAGTCAAGAGGACTCATGCTCCTGAATTCAAATCTGGCCTCAGACACTTACTAGCTGTTTGACCTGGGGCAAGTCCCTTAACACCTTTTGCCTCAGTTTCCTCATCTGTAAAATGGACTGGAGAAGGAAAAGGCAAACCGCTCCAGTATCTTTGCCAAGAAAACCCCAAATAGGGTCACGAAGAGTTGGACAAGACTGAAAAACCACTGAATGACAACAAAATATAAGCACTTACTACGTACCATGCACTGAGCTAAGGGCTTTATAATCATTATCTCGTTTGGTCTTTACAGCAACCCTGAGAGGTAGGTGTTATTATACCCATTTTAGAGATGAGGAAACTGAGACAAAGAGAATTGAAGTGACTTGTCCAGGATCACATAACTAGTCAGTATCTGTGACTGGATTTGAACTCACATCTTCCTGTCTCCGAGCCTAGCTCTCTATCCCCCATACTGCAGGTAAGGGCTACCCCTTGTGAGAGAGTGCCAGTGTGAGAATGCCTATGACAATAACAACAGGAAGGGGCAGCACGGTACGTGGAGCAGATAGACAACCAGCCTTGGAGTTAAGAAGACATATGTTCTGGGTTCTTGAGCGTTTGCCTTAACTCCTTAGTCTGCTCTACCCCCAAGGCAACGCTCTACGACAACTGCCATCAGGACTGTTACAGGGAAGTTTCCTCAGACAGAGTTTGCTTGACCAATAAAATCACACATCTCGACCCAATATGACCAACAATAGTAACTATAACAGATGACATTTATGTAGAGCCAGCTTCGTAATAGTTGAGAATGCCCAGCATTGTGCCTCCTAAAATGTTCTAAGACGTTTGACAAGGAGCATAGTGGGTAAAAGCAGGAGAGCTTGTGAACCTTTATTACTATTTAAGACAGAGGCTCACCAATCGATGCCAAACACTGTGGATATCCAATTGGCATAATCCTTCCTTAGCTCAGAACTGCAGATCTCAAGAGATCTACCAGCCTCACCCTCCCTGGTGGCTGAGATTACAGGCGCCTCTATGGCTAATCATAGAACTCTATATGTCTGCTGATGCTCACATCTTTAAATGCAAGTGGATGAGCCCAGATGGGCATTTTGTATGAAATCAGACTAGTGTTGTGGTTTTGTGTGTGCATCTATAGGCACTTCAATAAGAAACTGCCTATACATACATACATACACACACACACACACACACACACACATATATATATATATATATATATGTACATACTGTATATATACTTGTATGCTTGTATATCTATACAGGCAATTGGTAGGAAATCGTGATTTATGTGTATGAGTGCCTTTTTTGTATGTGGGAACACATGTGGCTATTTGTGTGTGAAATGATGTGTGGCATTTGTGCATTTTTTAGTTTGTCAATGCAAATATATATAAGCATATCTCCATCTAGCTGTATGCATATGGTTCTAAATATGTACATATTTAAGTAACATGTTTATGTAAAGTATTTATGTAGCATGTTTATGTATTTATATATATTATACTGAGTTTATACACATATTTCTGTTTGTATGTGAAAGCTGTTTGCACATGTGTAATATATGCACACTCATGAGTGTTCGTATTCATATATATGCTTGTGTTTCTAGATTTGTGTGAGCACACATCTTGGTTCACGTTTGTGTCTGTATACAGAAACCTTCCTTTCTTTTTTCAGTCTTGGCTAGTCTGGAGGCATATAGAGTGACACTTGTAAT
Organism: Trichosurus vulpecula; assembly: GCF_011100635.1. Classification (NCBI taxonomy): domain Eukaryota; kingdom Metazoa; phylum Chordata; class Mammalia; order Diprotodontia; family Phalangeridae; genus Trichosurus; species Trichosurus vulpecula. Next base: position 365,263,533 of record NC_050573.1, read on the forward strand.
ATCCTTTGCTTTTGAGCTGTCTGCAGCCAGGGAGTAATGAACAGAATTGAGCTACTTTCTTGCCTTCCTCAGGAGAGATCAAACCTTCTAATGGGACCGTGGTGGTGGAGGCTGTCTGAGAGCCTGTGTGCCCTGAGTGAGGAGGACTTAGTCAATGTCAAAATGCACACCCTCACCCATGGGACACAGGGGCTTGTCTGACTCTGCAGCTGCTGCGAGGAGAATGCCTGGGATCCCTGAGGGTGGGAGAGGGCACTAGGGGCTGAAAATCCTTGCAAGTTTTATCTTTATTTGTTTATTTTGGAGAAGTTTCTCTGGACACAGGAAAGAAATGCAGAGTTTCCAAACCGTACCCAGGAGCAGTTGCATGTTTCTTTTAAATGAGAAAAACAACGTTATTACATCTGTGGATTCCTTGGGTTTATTACTGTTTATTGTAGTGTTTGCTGATGAACACTGCTGTGTGCAGGATGTGCACCCATAGAAATAGAATTTTCTTCCTCTCTGGACCATATTCCACAGAGCAACTTTGTGAGACCCATCAGCATTCCCAGCCCCTAGGAGGCACAATGCAGAGACTAACCTCCTATACCAACATCCCACAGAAAGTGGAGAATAAATTCACTCCACGGTGCTGTACGACACAGCATGTCAATTCAATCCCCAAAGTTAGAAAAACTCAATCAAATGAATTAGTTAAATTGTATAGATGGAACAACTGTGTTTGTTTTTTCTGCAATCTACAAGACTCTTTGTGGAGACATGTCCCAAGTTATTTTCTTTTAAGGTCAAACCCATGATTCCCGTCCTTCATGCAGTTTATCTTGACTATTCAAGTGCTGGCACTTGCTGACCTTTTTCTCTCTTAAAATTTCTCCAGAAAGGGGATATGGGGGGAAAAAGCACACTAATGAACTGTTGGTGGATCTGTGAATTGGTCCACCCATTCTGGAAAGCAATTTGGAACTATGTCAGAAGTTAATAAATCATGCTTACTTTTTTAACCCAACTGTACTAGTAGCTAGTTCTATTACTCAAAGAGATCAAAGAAAGAGAAAAAAAAATGATTTGTTCAAAATTACTTACAGTAAAAATTCTATAATAACCAAATACTGGAGACCAAGGAAATTTGGGAATGGTTAAACAAATTATGGTATACGAACGTGCCACAAGAAATTAAGAAATACACAATTTCAGAGGAAACCTGGAAGACCTCTGTGAACTGATATAGAATGAAGTAAGCAGAACTAGTAATGCAATCTATACAACATTGTCAAGAAAATGACAACAATGTCATCAAGAAAAACAACATCGAAAGACTTCAGAATGACATCCCAATACAACGATAAACCGCAATGGTCCAGAATTGCAACGATAAACCGCAAATCCAGGAGACTGAAGATGAAACAATCTACTGACCCCTTGCCAGAGAGGTGATGTCCAGAATGTGACATGTATATTCGGATATGGCCAATGGGGGAATTTGTTTTGCTGAACTGAGTGTATTTCATGGGAGCATTTAAAAGAAAATATTGGGGTGGGGGCAGTTGGAGGGAGAAATAAATGCTTTATAAAAAAGACTTATCCAGACAGAGGTCAGATCCACCCACTGTCCCATTGTTCTCTCTTGTTCTCATGTGGCTTGCTTTTTTCCCCAAGGCTTCCCTTAGCCAGCTCATAGTCTTTTCTTTCTCTTGTATTTCCCACAGCAACATAGAGCTTGGACATCTAGTCAGTCTATAAGACTTCAGTGTGAATTGATTTAAGAGCTTTCTTTATACTGTACCCTCTGACAGGACGATGGCAGGAAAACACTGAGTCCATGGTAAAGCAGAGGGCTAAAATAGGAATTGGAATGGTCACAATGGAGGAGGAGATAGGAAGGAAGAGGGAGGGAAGGGATAGATGGTAGAAAGCTGAGCTCTCCAAATCTCACTAACTTCATCATTTTGTTTGCTGTGAGCAGAACAACTTTCAAGGTAAAAACCATATTATCAATTTATTTCATAAGCACCTGCTTCATTCAGAGCCTCATGCTAGGTCATGGGGAGATAAAAAAGTTTAGATCAAACACCATCCTGGGACAAGATATTGAATCTGAGATCCTCGGGTAAAAAATCTACTTCTCTATTGACTAACATATTCAGGCTCTTATGGAAAGCACTTATAAGAATATAGGGCATTATAAAACATAAAATGGACTGCTGATGACTTGGTCTGAATGAAACCAATGGACCCCCTACTCCCACTCCCCAGGCACCTACAAACACACTGCAGTCAATATCCATTTTTCAATGTACTATTGATTTCAAGAGGCATTAATTTCAAAGCAAGCAATAGTTTCCTTTGGTAATTTCCATGTAGCTGATACAACTGCCACTGTTGCTGACTGGTCTGTTGTCAGATAATATTGATTGCATATGGAATGAAAGAGGACACAGGCTATGGTGTGGTTATCTTCCTTGTGAAGAAAGTTGGGGGTGGGGAAGTGTGATGGAAATGGGTCCAGATAATATAAGATGAGAGAAAAACTGTTGGCTTCCCTTCATCCTTTGTATGCCCACTCTCCACTCTGCCCAGACTGGCTGCTGAGCTTCCATGACTATTATCCCTGATCTCTGTCAAATTATACACTTAAATCTGCCCCTTATCCTAAAATGCATTCACTCCTGACCTGGATTTTATTTTTATGTTTAAACCAATGCCAAGATTGATCAGCATTTATTTTTGCTATTTTTCTTCTTGACATAATGGTTTATTCATTCATTTAACTGATGGCCACTTTCCTAATTAGTAGGTGTTACTACATCAACAATGAATGTTGAACCTGGAAAAAACAACAATTTGTAATTATATTCCAGTTTCCCAGGTTATAAATATTATAATTTATAATAATTCATAAATTAAAATAATATAAATATTATTAAATATAAATATTATTTTAAAAATAATTCTTTTGATGTGATGAATCCCTAGTTTATGAACATATAGATTTATTCACGATCTTCTCATCTGTGAATAGTTGATGGATCTTAAGCAGTTGAGAAACTATAACTACTTGTCTATTCAAATTTTGGTCTGTTTCTTTCAACTCTATATACATGTTTTAATATCAGTATTGTTTTCTTAGATTATAAGCTTCATGGGGTCAAGGAAAATGGCTTGGTAATACTCTTTGTATAATGCCCAGCCCAGTGTCCTATAAATAAGGTTCATCCAGTAGAACTCTGTTATCCAGCTAGTGGAACTCTTGGTTAAGTGTTAGCACTACAGTCATAACTGGTATTAATATCACAGCCCTATAGAATTCAGGATGTGCCTTCTGAATCATCAAAAGAGAACTTAAATATTCATTCAAATGTTTGTGTTATATTTGCACACCAATTAGGCCTTGGGGTACTCTTGGAAAACTTCACAGAGGAGAAAGGACTTACGTGAAGACTTGAAAATTAGTTAGGATTTGATGATTATGTTGTTAACGGTAATGATGCTGCTGATGTTGATGTTGGGGCTGAGCATGAATATGACGGAGATTAAGACGAAGATGATGGTGATGCTTGCTGTATGATTGATGGAGATTTCACAAGTTACAGGAATTTTTTCTGTTTTAAGAACTATGAATGGATGAATGAGAAAGCATTTATAATTGTTTACTATGTATCAAGCAATGTGATAAGCACTGTAGGTATCAATATAAAAGAAAATATGCATTCTGTCTTCAAGAAGTCTGTGTTTTAACACAGGGAAATAACATACATAGAGATGTAGTGGCCAGGGAGAAGCACTTTGGTCCTGAAAGTTATGGGAATGGTGAATGTGGTCTTAAAGGCATAGACTGAAGTACATCTGACTTCTTTCCTCATGGCAAAGGGGTAGCAATGAGAAGTTAAGTCTGCAAAGCCTCTAAATACCATACTTTGTGTTTTCTTTTATAACATGGCTAAAATGGAAATATGTTTGGCATGATTTCACATGTATAGTTGATATCACATTGCTTACCTTCTCAAGAAAAGGGGAAGGGTAAGAGGGAAGAAAAGAATTTGGAACTCCAATTTAAAAAGAAATGAATGTTAAAAAAGTTTTTACATATAATTGATAAATATTTAATAACATAAATAATATATAGTTGAATAAATATAGAACTTTATTTTAGTATGTAATATTAAGACAGTTTCTATTATCCTTTTCCCTCTCCAAAAACTCAGATACTTCACTAACCCAGTGTTATGAAAAATAGGTATGCATTTCCCCTTCTCCTTTTGCCTCTTCAAGGAAAGAGCCAGAACAGTGTACATTTGTAGTACTAAAACTAAGCAAACAAAAATACCCTTTATGAAAAAATGGCTACTTTCCCATTCATTAACCAATAAAATTCTATGAAATATAGATAAGGCAAGGCTTTTCTTGTCCAGTCATTTCAGTTGTGTCAGAATCTTTATGACCCCACTTGGAGTTTTCTTGGAAAAATCCTGGAGTGGTTTGTCATCTTCTCCAGCTCATTTTACAAATGAGGCAACTGAGGCAAACAGGGGTAAGTGACTTGTTCAGGTCACACAGCTAGTAAATAAATATTTGAGGCCAGATCTGAACTCAGGAAAATGATTCTTCTTGAGTCCAGGCTGGTCTATGCACTGTGCCACCTAGATGGCCCCAGGATAGGGCTTATCTCTGTTTTATAGGTGGAGGACAGGAGACACTGAGAGGACAAATGGCTTGCCTGAGATCACACCATAAGTGTCAGAGTTGAGACTACAACTTCAGCCTTTTCACCCTCAGCCTTGTACTCCAAGTTATAAGAGAGAAAGGCGGGGAGCGGGGCGGGAAGAATTGAGGAACAAGGTAATCCAAAGACCATAAGAAAGGCAGTGGTGGATCAGCCCAAAGTTCTGATTCTAAGAGAGCTATCAAGAGATGGGCTGTGAGCAGGGTAGAGTTATTCTCTCTAATTCTGTATTCATAGTTTAGAAACATGACCTAAATATTCATAACTTCTTTTGAGGAATAAGGATCAGTACACATCTATGAATTTACCTACGCCTTCTCAAGCCTCTTCATCTTCGCAGCCTGCACTCACTTAAAGATGAACAAGTCCAATATAGCAGGAAATAAGACTTCCTTGTATCTCTCCTAACTTTATCTCCTTCAAACTCTAGGAGAGAAGAAAGGGAGGACACAATTCTCTTAGGCAGCTAAGCAGCACAGTGGATAGAGGGCTGGACTTGGCCTCTGGAAGGTCTGTGTTCGATTTCAATCTTGGACATTTACGAGCTCCGTGACCCTGGGCTTATCAACTTGAACTAAGTTTCAAATTCTCATTTGTTAAAATGGAGATAGTAATAGAACCTACCTCATAATGCTGCGGTCAGGATCAAATGCTATAATACATAAAAAGTGCTCTGCAAACCTTAAAGTACTATATGAATGCTGTTGTTCTTGCTTTTTTGATGTTGGAATATGGTGACTGGTTTCTAGTTTCAGCTTTTCCAACTCCTGGGTTTTAGGATTTTTGTGTCTACATTCTGAGCCTTCATCTTACTGCAGTAAAAGACCCAACATTTCTAGTGTATGCTCCTCAACGCATCCTCAGGTTTATTTGGATCGTCCTTCTTGGGGTCTTACACAATGTTCTCGTCTTTCTTTAAATCTGAATGGCTGACATATGTGGTATTTTCCTTCCAAATCCTACATTGGTCTAAAAAAACCCAAACAAACCCAGACCATCTTGCACCTAGAATGTTTTTTGGTTATGACTTTATTATTAAAAATGAATAATGTTGGAAACAACAGTACTGATTATGAATATATTGTGCATATTAAAAGGGAATTAGACATCACCCAGTGAAGAGACAGCTCTGGGTTTTAAATTAACTTGGCAGCTGTTCATTTGGGTCCCACATAGCTCTTGAGCTGATCAGTTAAGGTTTTCATTCTAATATATGCCTTTAAAGGCACAGGAGGGACTTGGTCAAGTCATATCAATCATCCTCTTGAATTCAGAAAGGATTCATCTCAAACACAAGTCAGTATTTCCTATTATTTAAAGACGTTTTAAAAAAGATTCCTTAACTTCTCACAGTTTTTAATTCCAGGGTTCTAATTTTTCTCGTTTAAACTCATTCAAGCCTTGGTGGGATAGGGACTTTAAGCACCTAACACTCACATCACCATGGGCTCTAAATAAATGGGTTCATTCTCCTAGGGAGAGGGGCCCAGGTGGAAAGAGAGGGATGGTCAAAATGGTTGCAGTGAAACTTCTTACAACTCCCAAAGTTTCTGCTCTTGGTTGCAGTTTTGAAAGCAAAGTCATGCTTCAATTAATAATAGACAACAGAGTCAATATGATGGGGGAGCAGAGACAATGGTGTGATCAAATGCCAAGAAATGACTGACAGCTGAAAAAATATTATGTGAGCCGAAGCAATTTCTTCTGACTTCTAACTTCATTCATCCAACGAATAACATTTCATCATGGTTTTATCAATGGGATGCAATTCCACCCAGCTCATTCTGTCAACGACAAGAAACAGCATCAAATCATTTTGTCCATACAAATAAATCATTCCTTCATTATTATTTTTCTACCATTTGGAAACCAAACAGGATAATCAAAATGTTCCCAGCAACCAAGAGAAAAGAGGAAAGAAATGGCTTGTGTGAGCCTGGAGTAGTAAAATGTAAGCTCTGTTTGATACCCCATGGCATAAAGGAGAAATAAACATTTTTTTTAAGTTTAGGGGACTCCAGAAAAATCATTCTGGGAAGAGGAAGAAGAGGAACACATTTGCTCATTATTTATAAGCCCACTATGCACATTTCCTTTCTCCTGAAAGGTCCTCTTTACTAATAGCTCCATTGGTATAGGCTTTAAGGTTTGCAAAGCTTTTTACGTATATTATCTCATTTGAGCTTTACTACAACCCTATGAGGTAAGTGCTATCCCAATTTTACAGACGAGTCCTGAGGCTCAGTGAACTTAAGTGACTTTTCTAGGGTCACACAGCTAGCCAGGGTATGAAGCAGGATTCAGTCTCAAAGCTTCCTCCATCCATTGTCATCTACTACTCCTACTTCCCCTTTGGAAATCTAATTCAACCTTTCCAAACTCAGGTCAAACTTCCTTTAAAAACTCTTCTGCAACATACCCAGTTCTCAATGGTTATCTTTCCTCTTAATTATCTTAGCATTTATGGTTGGTCCCATGCAATTGATCCCCTGTCCTGAATTCCTTGTCTTACTCATCTTTTTTTTTTCTGTACATACACAGATACATATATACATCTACACATACACCTACACACATATCTACCACATATATAAATACTTCACTACATCTATATCTATCTACTCTGAAGCAATAGGTGTGACCATTTCAGGAGATCCCCACACCAATGAAATTAAAAGTCAAAAAGATGACAAATGTGTAGGTCGATATGCAAGGCTGGAAACATAATAATAAAGTACAAGATGTATGTATTTCTTAAGTCTTAGACTATCAGTGTAAGACAAATCCTTAGAGATCATTTAGGCTATTCATGGTCTCAGGCTTCTATGGCCTTCTTATCTAGTTGGGGAGATCTTGTCTCCCCAAAAGCCCTAAATGATCTCTTACCTCTCGTCCTACTCTGATATTCCAATTTAGGAGTTTAGGAGATTTGGATCCCCAACCCACTTGTATGTAGCTAGGTGGCGCAGTAGATAATGTGGTAGGCCTAGAGTCAGGGAGCCTTCAGTTCAAATCCAGCTTCAGGCACTTGCTATATGACCCTGGATAATTCATTTAATATCTGTCTGCCTTGGTTTCTTCAATTGTAAAATAGAGACTATAATAGCTTCTACCTCCCAGGGTTGTTGTGAGGATCAAATGAGATTCTATTTGTACAGGATTTAGAATAGTGCCTGGCACAATGATATGGATACAAACAGTGCCCTAAGAGTTAAAAATAATCTGAAGAGTTGACTTGGTGAAGCCCCTAGTTTATTCTGTAACCTGAAGTTGCTCTAAAGTCCTTCCTCCCTTATCTTGAACCTGTACCAAAAGAATTACTTGCCTCCCTCATCCTGTGTTCCTCCTGTCCTTTAATTTTTAACCTGTGTCCTCTTGCCCTGTCCTTAAATCCTTAAACCATAAAGAATTCCCTTTGTCTCCCTTATCCTATGTCATCCTGTCCTGTCTTTAATCTTTAATCTCCATAAAAACCTCTAAAACTACATCATCATTCTGAAACCTCTGTATAAGCTTAACTCCCTCAAATATTGGAGTCTCACATAGCTTTCTTGCTAGACCTGTGGAGCTCCCAACGGCAACAGAGAATGTCTAAGTGAATTCTTTCACACCTGAACCAGTTCTACCAACTCTAAACCTCATCAACAATATATACTTAATAAATTCTTGTTTCTTTCTTTCCTCCCTACCTTTCTCCATCCCTTTCTTTCTTTCTTGGGGATATTAGGCTTCATAATTTCTATCTGCTTAGTTCCTGAGGTGACAGAGCAGTGCACGTACATGGCATATATATCTTCTGTGATTTTTGCCAGATCTTCCCTTTTAGCTGGGTTGCCCACCTTTGGGTAAAGCTCCAAACAGTAGCCTGAGGAAAGTACAAGAGACTTGGGCAGGTGGCAGCAGCAGCAGCAGCAGCAGGGAGGGGGGGACCTGACAGCAGCAGACCAGGCTGTCAACAAAATTACAACTGCACATTTTGATGATTTGTCCATTTTATTTGGACACTTTTTCAATAGAAACGAGATGTTTAGTTTGGAGTAGAGAAGACATGATTGCTGTCTTCAAAGGCTGTCATGTGGTAGAAAGAGGAGATTCACTATGAGTTGTTCCACAAGGCAGAACTGAGACCAATGGGTAGACATAACTGGGACATGGATTTCATGGAAAATTACTATTTACAACCATCAAAGCCATTCGAAAATAGAAGTGGCTGCCATGATAGCTTAAGGGGATGTAGTTCCTCCCCAGCTCCCTCCTTCCCATAAAATATAAGCTCTCTGAGGGCAACAAGGACTTAATTTTTGTCTTTGTGTGCTTCATACCTAAAATGGTTCTTGGTATTGACAGGGTACAGGCTCTGGGAACCCCTTTGAATTCTCCTTGAATCTTCCCACTTGATCTGGCATTGGACTGAGGTTATAAGTCATTATCTCTATGCCCAATTCTCTGTTACTCTTAACCTAGGTAGCCCAACATGGTCTATTGTCTCCAGATAGCCTTTGGCTATTTCCTACCCTTAATCCCAATCTCTTGGTTCCTAGCATTGAACCTCTAGTCACCCCAGTCTACTGGCCACTCCCATCAAGGTCCTCTCTAGACTCCTCCTCTAGTCACCCCAGACAATTGGCTACCCTAGATCCCTCCCTCAGTCTTTCTGTATATAAGATCCATCTTGTTTCCAAGAAAGTGCTCAGATTCAATCTGCCCCATTTACATTAGCAATGCAAATGTTCAGATTCCTTAAGAGTCTGGCCCAAATGGCAGATCTTTAATAAATCTTGTTTTTCTTTGGCTGAAATAAGACTTGAGTCTAATTCATTTGGGCAGGACCCACATGTCACTATTTCAGGGTCCCAGCACCCCTAAACCTGAACAATACCATGAGTGGTTGTGTTTGCCCTTCATTCTCAAAGAGGACTGTGACATCAGGGAAATGATGACATGACTTGCAGTTGACTTTGATTTGAGTGAGGGAGGGCTGTGGAAGGTCACCAGCCTTACTTTCTCCTCCAGAGCCATCTAGGTCCAGTGGCCAGATATTCACCAGCACTACTGGAGATGGCCCAGGAGGCATTGAGAGACCCTGGCTCTTTCAGGCTAAGGTCTCTTCAGGTTCTCACTTTGAGTGAGGTAACCTCCTTCTCCCTCTTCTCTCCCGTCTCCCCTCTCCCTCTCCCCTCTGCCCTCTCCCTCTCCCTCTCTCCTCTCTCCTCTCCCTCTCTCTTTCCCTCTCCCTCTCCTTCTCCTTCTCCCTCTCCCTCTCCCTCTCCTCAGTATTTGTTGAGTGACTGAGTGAGTGAATGACTGAAGCAGAGATGAAATGATCTTTCCAGAGATGTTATAAAAAACATTCCTTGTTTGACTATATTACCTCTAAGGTCTGCACCTCTAAGATATCATAAAGAAAGGAATAGAGTTCAATCCTTATAGTCTGGTATGAATATGGTACTTCCCAGAGGCAGAAAGATGGATAATTTACCCATTTGGGTTCTATTTAACTCTATGAGTCAACACTTATAAAATTCAAGAGAACAGCACACAGTCATATCATATTTTACAAAGCTTTTACCTCATAATAATTCTATTAGGTAGGTAGTGCAAATATTATACTGATAGGGAAACTGAGGCCAAAGGAGATTAAGTGGACTACCTGGATTTATAAAGGCTAACAAGTAAGAAGTTAGGACTTGAGCCCAGGCCTTTCAGACTGTATTCTAATGACATTTCTGCTCCATAACCTAAGTTACTTTATACCTCTAGGGACTCAGTTTCCTTGTCTGTAAAATGAAGAATCTGGACTAGATTAATTCTAAAATCTTTACCGGTTCTGACATTTAATTTTTCTAGACTCCTAAGGTTTTCACTGAGCTCTTCTTTGGATCTCAGCTCCAATGAGGAGCTGCATTCTATCTGCTAGCTCAGTGAGCCCCTCCCTGTCTCATGTTCTCTCTCCCATCCCCTCAGGGCCCTTGCAGACCCATTTGCTACACAAACAGACAAAGAGTTTGGGCTTGTAATTGTAGTCCCAGAAGGGGCTTTGGAGAACAAAGGAAGGAACACAAGGCAATCTGGAAGAGAAGAGAGAAGCAGCAAGCTTGGCTCCAGGGCACATTTCCTCAAGTGTGTGTATGTTCAACTTCGTTCAGAAAAAGTTGTGTTCTGTGTATATTGGAGATTTTCCATCGGCATCTGCAGTACAGGGAACATTTTTACAGAATGCCATATAAAATGGAAGGTACATTTCAAAAGATGCTTATCAAAATAAAGAAGTTGGGGCACTTAAATGGAAGGATTTGAGGGACACTAGGAAGTTTCCCCAGGCCCCCAAATTTCTCCCCAATCTGCCTGAACCAGTGCTTGACAGTCCCTCATTAAAGATTCATTTCTTTGGGTTTAGCATTGACATCTCCAGCTTTCTCACAAATCCCCTTGGGAAGAATGAAACATTATATTGCCGTGTCAATGAGTTTATTAGAAATGGAAGACAGGAGAGATAAGTAGTATAAGTACACTGAGTAAATCTGAGGGGGCCTTGGGCAACTTAACAGTTTTGCTGAGGGCTAGCTCTTGCTCTTCCCCTGGGGAATGAAGAGTCTAGAATTTGTTTTAGATGATATAGGTGCAATCTCAAGGACTGACATTTTGAGGTCATAACTATCATTCTGTTATCATGATCAAGACCAGGAGCACTGTGGCAGAGAAAGTGGTGGTAGATGCTCCAGGATCCTTGTTGTTTTTGTTGGTCCTTTGTTTTTGAAGAGGACCAATAATTGAGATGCCTATTTTTTTTCTGAATAGTTTATGAACAACATTCATGAATGCTGGAGACTTGAACATCATGAAATGCATGTATTGTCCCTCAAAGACCACCTGAGCCAAAGTCTTAATTCTACAAATGAGAAATCTAAGTCCTAGAAAGATGAAGTGCTTTGGCCCAGGTCACATAGCTAGCAATTAGCAAAGCAGAACTAGAACCTTAGTTTCCTGGCTCCTACCTTAGCGTTCTCTTCCCTCTACTACAGTTTCCCTGCTAATATACTCCCCACGCTACACTTCCTTCTTTCTTTATTTTATTAAATTGTATTGTATTGATTAATTCCTTTTTGTCTGGGCATAGCAGCTACTTCCTAACAAACACCCAAACAAACTATCATCAAGGACATTCTCCCAAAAACATTAGATGAAGAAATAACAGATCTTATATAATTCGGCACAAACGCTAACCATTGCACTTGCCAATTTTATTGCCTCTTCATCTTGTTTGCTTTTATATTGCTGCAGACATTGTCTACTATTCTTTTGGCTTTGCTTTCATGACCTGTTATCACTTGGAACATGTTTTCCCACTTTTCTCTGAATTTTTCATGTAAGAGGAGAGATTTCTGCCTCTTCTCCAATTAATATAACCACAGAAGGCCCAAACATTTAGAATCAGGGGTGGGGAGCCTTGTGGTCTCAAGGTCATATGTGGCTCTCTAGGTTTTCAGGTGCAGCCTTTTGACTGAATCTAAACTTCATGGAACAAAGATGTCAAAGGGCCACACCTGAGGACCTAGAGGGCCACATGTGGCCTTGAAGCTACAGGTTCCCCAACCCAGATTCTAGATCAAATCAACCAAACAACAAACAAGATTAACTCAATCCTTAATCAATTTTAAAGGATCATTGGGGCTCTGGGTCATTGACTGAGAACAGAAAATGTTTTGTAACTGGCTGAAGGGACCAAGTCTGTTTTAAATCACATACTCCAGAAGCTGGCAAGTTGAGTGGTAGTAGGGTCTAATGGTGGAAGGCTCCTGAAGGGGAATTACTCTGAGTGGGAGTGGGATAGGGAGAGAAGAGGGGGGTTAGGCAAATTCTTTTTCTTTTTCTCTCCACCCTCTATTTTCTTTTTCTCTCCACCTTCTATCACTTTGTGAACTTTAAAATATCAGAAGAGCAAGGAGTTCTCATTTAATGTCTGTAGCAGTGCCTCCTGAGCAGCAGTGGCTGAAGACAGTCTTCATCAGAAACAGAGAGACATGCCGAAGACAGGCTGAATACACCAAGGAAAGGAAGCCTCAGGATTCTACAAGGGAATGGACTCTTGGATCCCAACAGAGAACGGTACCTAAGGGGAATTTCATTAGCATCCTATGAAGGGAGAAGAAGACTTTTAACAACTAGGAGCTGTGAGTTTATCCTCTGGACACATATATTCTATAAATTTCATTGTCTTTTCCCTGGGGACCTGGTGTGAAATAGGAAAGTGCTTGCCTGGTATATGTTTCTATAACAACTACCCATACTATACTTTTTTTTTTTTAGTAAATACTCTTTCTAAACGCTAATAAAATTTGACTGATAATCAACAGGGAATATACCAGTGGGGGCTCATGAGTGACAATATTAGAAATCTTAGCTCCTTAGGGTTTCCCTCAAACCCTTAGGATCATATTAGTAGTCAGGTACCCTCTGTGGACCCAGTCTACCAAAGCAGATAAGTAGAACCAGAAGGGCATACTACATTCATATTCATCATTCCTTACAGCATAGTAATAATTCATTCATTCATAAGTCATAACTTTTTTAGGTATTTCCACAGTCAATCAATACATATTTTGTCTCCAGCTATTTTCTATCACAAATAATTCTGCTGTTAACAACTTTTCTTTCCCTTCTTTCTGTCAATAACCTCTCTGGGATATACAGTCCCAGTAGTGGCATCTCTGGATCAGGGATTCTAAACAATTTAGTAACTTTACTCACATAATTGCCAAGTGCCTTTCCTTCTTAAGGTTATTCACCATCACTAGGAATTGTAGGATCCAGAATCTCAGAATTATAGAATTTAGGACTGAAAGGGATCTTAGACACCACCACATAGAATGACCTCCCACCCAGTGCCTTCTACATCATCCAGGTAATGATCATCAAATGACAGCCCCTGCTGTGCCCAGCTCTGTTTTAGGTGCCTTCCTCTTTGAATTAGTATTTAACTGCAGCCCCAGCATGAAGCTAGTAAGTGCCATTGCCCTCTTTCCAAAGAACTGTGCGCCAGCAAAGGATTAAACATCTCACAGTGCTTTTTAAAGAGGAAAGTTGACTCAGAGGCACAGCCAAACTCCAATTCAAGTGAGCAGAGTCAGTAACACATATTCCCTTCTGGAAAATGGGAAGTAGGGCACTGAGTTGGGGGAATGATGGAGAACTTCAATGAACAACGAATAAATGAGGATGGAAAAGGATACCTTGGATTACTGCAAAGGTTGTCTAGCTAGGTTCAAAGCTTCTCGTCCAGGGGTGAGGAACCTGCAGTCTGGGGGCCATATGTGGCCCTCTGGGTCCTCAAGTTTGGCCCTTTGACTGAATCCAAACTTTGTAGAACTGTGAAGTTTGGATTCAATCAAAGGACCACACTTGAGGGTCCAGAGGGCCACATGTGACTTTGAGGCTGCAGGTTCCCAACCCTTGCTCTAGTCTCATCTCCCTTTCACCCACCCTTCTTTAATCCAGTCTTTATGCCATAGCCAGAGTAACTTTAATAACACAAAAGCCTAGTGGTATCATTCTCAGCTCAGAACCTTCACCGACTCTTTGTGGCTTATCACATCAAATCCACACTCCCCTATGGGGCAACTAAGATTGTTTTCTTGTTCTACTGAGGACAGAACAAGAGGAAAGAACCTTATGCAGTATCATGAGGGATTGAGGATTAAAGCACAGAAGAATTTACCAACAGGAAGAATAATAGATACTCACATGGTTAGAAGTGTCCAATCTACTTTTCTGAAACTCTATAAAAGAGGTGTTCTTGTGTGTCTGAGATGTTTTCAGTGAGTTCTTATCTGGAAGCAGGGGGATGGATGGTATATTTTACTTCAAGCTCCTTGGCCCTGGGCTATTAAACTTCAATAGACATTCATTAAGAATTAATCATATTTCAATTGTTCTTTAAGATATATTTTCCCATGGCTAGGAGTATTAATATCTCTAGTTCTTGAACCGTGATCAAATAAACTTTGTCATTATTCTTAGGCGGGGTATGTCAAGCTTCCTCCCCTCCAGTCCCATTTACCATCTCTGTAACTTTCTTTGACTAAAAAATCTTCCTTGGCATCTATTCCCCTGCTCATTGTAATTTTAACTCCTTGAGAGCAGGGAATATGTTTGTGATTGTATTTGTATCCCAGGAGCATAGCAGAATGTTTGATACATGGTAGGCATGGAATAAATTATTTTTCATTCATTCTTACATAGTACTACTTGGCCTTACCCCACTACTTCTTTACTCCTCCAACATCATATCCTGGCTATCCCGAGTAGAAGATCAGATAATTTAAATAACCATCCCCATAGTCACTCAAGGAGTCTTATATTAAAGCAACAATTGGGGGGGGCGGAGTAAGAAGAGTAGTCTGTAGAGAACTATGGGAAGTCCTGTTTTTTGGAGGGGGGTTGATCAAGGAAGAGAAGAATACCATCTCTGTTCTTGGGGAGGGGAAAGATCTATGCCTGTGGAGTCAGCTGGACACTACTTGGGAGTAGGGATGGAGACCCATTTGAAAGATATGAGAGAGGTGTTGCTGACTGCCTAGTATGTTTCTGTGTGACCAGAGATAGAACAGTAGCACCAGGGAGCTATCCAGAGTAGGACCATTTGTTTGGTGTTGCATTAAGAGCTCCATGCAGAGAAGCCAAGTGTCTTCAGTGAACATAAGGGAACTCTGGAATATCACCATAATTATGGGACTGGCCTCCGACCTCTGCCTCAAAGTGGCAGAGGAGGACTGACACCATCTGCTGGAGAGCTGAAGGCAGAATTATACTGTGTGAGAAGTTAGAACTAAGTCAGGAAGCACTGGCAGGAGCAATGACCCTTGACAATTGCTGGGAGCTCTGAAGAAAAGACAAACTGTGCAAAAATCAATTGGAGAGCCTCAGAAGGAGACACACACTGAGAAGCTATCCTGGAGGCAATGCCTTCTGCAGGGAACCTATCTAGGGCATGATTGCAAGGGGCAGGGTTATACAGGCCTCTGGGAAGGATTGCTTCTTAATGCATGTCATCATTTTCCATGAGCTCTTCTTTGAGCATCATTTGTTTTCTCTGACCTGCAAATTAACTTGTCCATTCCTTGAGCTTTGTGACCTATGTACCTGCAAGGAAAGGTGGTGATAACATATTGAATTAGGGTGAAGTAATGGAGCTCCCAGATCATTGGGATGGGGTAAAGGAGTCAGAGAAATGAGAAATTTTCCAAAGAAGACCTTTAATGTCACTTGAAAGATTTTGACAGAGAAGGAAATTGAGGCTAAAATATAGGAAGCATCTTTTCCAGGGTCACAGAATTAGTAAGTATCATAACTGGGACTCCAACCAGACAGGCCTTCTGACTCCAGGTCCAGTACATTCTCAAGTGGACCAAATCTGACATCTCTGTAAAGAGGACTGTGCTAGGTTTTGAGGTAGATGCAAAAATTAAATGACAGTGTCCCCTTCCCTGAATGGAAATTAAAGTTTGTTAGGGGGATAGGGCATAAACATAAATGACTATAATTCTATATGATGAATGCACAAAAAATATAGAGATAGCATTATTCATGTTCTGAAGGGGAGGATCATTACTGACTGGTGGGTTCTGGGGAAGGCTTCACAAATGAGATGACATTTGGTTTGAGCTTTAAAGGATGAGTAGGATTTAAACAGATAGAGATGGAGATTCAGGGCCATTAGAGGATGAATGAAAGAGAAGGACATTCCAGGAATTGAAAAAGAATATTATGAACAAAGGGATGCTTGAAATAGTCCAATTTGGCTGAACCTGAGGCTTGTAATAGAAAGAGCATTGGCCTAAGAATCAGGACACTTGGGTTGTAGTCTTTGCTCTTTGCTAAATGGTTGTACAAGCTTAGGTAAATCACAACCTCTGAAAATGAATGTTTGCGTTAAATGATCTTAGAGTTCTGTTCCAACTTGGCAATTGCCTCCTAAAACCTCCATCTTCATTATCGGCAATAGTTGCTTTTAAGTAGCCTTTCATCTCTCCCACTTCATTTGTCAGTCCCTTACAGTGGTCTGACTTTTCCCATTCATGTCACCTCCCCCCACTCCAAGTCAAAGGTCATTTCTGAGACTTCTGTTGCATCCTTCACTGCACCTACTACAGTGGTGGATATTCAAAAAGTGCCCAAATAATACTTTGAGATTGATTTGTTGATATACTTCATTATATTTACTCACATTGATAGATAGCCCAAAGGGCTATCGAACTGTGCATATTCTTCGACCCAGAAATACCACTGTTAGGTTTGTGTCCCAAAAAGATTAAAAAAGGAGAGGGGGAAGGACCTATTTGTGCAAAAATATTTATAGTGGCTCTTTTTGTAGTGACGAAGAATTGGAAATTCAGGGGATGCCCATCAATTGGGGAATGGCTAAACAAGTTGTGGTATATGATTGCAATGGAATATTATTGTGCCATAAGAAATGATGAGCAGTATGATTTCAGAAAAACCTGGAAAGACTTAGTTAAACTGATGCAGAATGAAGTGAGCAGAACCAGGATAACAGTAACAGCAATACTATACAATGAACAACTGTGAATGACTTAGATATTATCAGCAATACAGTGATCCAAGACAATCCCAAAGGATTCATGATGAAAAATGCTATCTGCCTCCAGAAAAATAAGTAATGGTATCTGAATACAGACTATATTGTACTATTTCTCTCCATCTCTCTCTCTCTCTCTCTCTCTCTCTCTCTTTTTCTCTCTCTCTCTTTCTCTCTCCTTCTTTCCTTCCTCCTTCCTTCCTTCCTTCCCTTTTTCCTTCCTTCCTTCCTTCCTTCCTTCCTTCCTTCCTTCCTTCCTTCCTTCCTTCCTTCCTTCTTTCCTTCTTTCCTTCCTCCTTTCTTCTTCTTTCTTTCTTTTTTGGTTTTGTTCAAGTTTTTTCTCATAAAATGATTAATATGGAAATGTTTACATGATTACACATATATAACCTACACTAGATTACTTACCATCTCCAGGCAGGGGAAAGAGAAAAAGGGAGGGAAATAATTTGGAAATCAAAACTTAACAATGAATGTTAAAAATTGTTTCTACATGTAATTGGAAAAAATGAAATATTCTTAAAAAATTTTAAAAAGCACTTTCTTCAACACAGCCTTATGACGTTGATGTGAGTAGTTCAGATATAGTATAATTATGTACATTTTGCCAAAGTAATATAATAAATTTCCAAACACCAACTCCTCCAAGAAGCCTTCCTTGAGAAAGACAAGATAAAAAATGAATCAGCTTACTACTCCCCCTACAAAAAGGCCACAGGTAGTGTTCTCCCTTGGTTTGTCACTTCACATTTTATACCGTTCCCTTTAACTTATGTTAAGGGTTTACTTTTGGGATGATTAGCTCAGTACATCAGCATGTAGCTCCAATGAAGACAATATCATGGGTTCAATCCTTCTATATATGAGATATTCCCAATCTGTCCATGTACCTTAAACTCATAGTAGTCTATTGAGAGAGTAGAGATCTGACCTGAAACTGTGGCAGAGTTCCCAGGATTTGGTCCAAAATACAATGTGGGATGGGGTTGGTGGGGGTGGGGCATGCCTTAACCAGTGGAGGAACAGCTCTTCTGCTCCCAGTGCCAGCTGTAGGACCTTCCCAATCTCACCCCCCAACCCACTGCCCTCCAACACCTGCCTGTGGAGACTACTTGGGATGCCCATGAGCAGTTCAGGGGAATAGAGAACATAAGGTTGTGTTTCATTTACACCTGATATTGCCAGTCTCCTTCAGTGGTGTGCAGGTAAATGTTTAAAAACCAGCCCCTCCCCTGACCAGTACACTTTTAGGTTTAGTCTTCATTACAAACATTTTCTCCATCACTTTCTTAAGTCTAGTCAATCAATAAAACAAAAAAAAAATTAAACCCCGATTTGTCCCATTTACTCGTTTCTAAAGTATAAATGTTCTCACTGAAAATTTAAGCATCAGCTTTCAGGATCAGGTTAGAGCTCATTCCATCACACCTCTACCTCCCCCATCCTTTCCATAGTAATCTCTTCACAAGATTTCCTGAAACCCTACCCCCTCTGCCCTCCACTTCCACTGTGCCACCTGGACCCCTCTCCTACTTGGGCACAGTAGAAAGATTTAGAAGAAGAGGACCTGAGTTAGAATTTTAGCTCTTCCAATTACTAGTTGATTAGATGTATGACCATGGACAGGTTATATCACATCTCCAGGTCTCAGTTTCCTCAACTGAAAGATTTGGATTACGTCAGAAATTCTTAACACTTTTCTTTTTTGGTCATGGATGACTTCTGCCAGTGTGATGAAGCCTATGGACCTCTACTCAGAATAATATTTTAAATGCATAAAAATAAAATATATAGGATTATAAGAAAATCAATTATATTGAATTAGCTATCAAATATTTTTAAAAATAAGTTCATGGAATTCAAGTTTTCTTACACTAAATGATCTCAGAGTCCCCTTCCAGGTTCACATCTATGTTCTTAAACTATGATCTTAGGTCACTTCATCTCCCATTCTTTCCATCTTCTGGTATTCATAGGACCCTGGCTTTCTCTCAGGACACTAAATTTCCTGGGGTCTTCTTCAAGGACACTAGCTGCGCCTTTTCACATGCCCTTTTGTAGAGGGCAATTAGGAGTAATTGGCATAATCATGGCTCTCCACCAGCACCTTCATGGCCTCTTTCTACCCCATTATCCAGCAACTGCCTCTGAGGTTCTCTCAGTCCTTTCCAGGTCCCTGATACTTAGGAATTTATGTATATGTCTCTCTCCTTCCCAATACATTTAATACCTAGCTCAAAGTCCTCTTCTCCAACCCAATCTCTACCTGGCTTCTCAGTTCTTCAACCTCTTCAGTACTCATGATTCCTGTTTCTGGTCTACCTCAACCAAACACAAAAGAAGTCCTACCTTCTTAGATACTCTGTCAGACTTCCCTACCTCCACCCCACTCCCCGCCTCAATTCACTGAATTTGCCTCATGTTGCAATTTATAATTATAGGACTGATGGTATTGAATTTGTGTTACTTTCCCCTGTTTCGAAGGAAAAATGATCCCCTAAAATGTTATTCTAATTATGGGTCAAAAACATAACTTTCAAACCACGGTGGCACATTTTGTTCATGTGTTAACACACACATCAGTATTGTGAAAGTGTTCTAATTTTATTATGGCAGGGACTTCCAGATCTTTTGATTGAATTATACATATAATATTAAATTAAATTAAATATTGAATATATCATTAAGGCAGAATTCATGACTTCAAAGATAACCATGAATATGCCTGAATGGTCCAGAATTGCAGAATATAAGAAATCCTCTGAGTAGAAGGCAGAGGAATTAAAGCATTTATTGAAACTCAAAAGTAGCAGACCCACAGAGCAGTGTCCCCAATTCGACATCCTGGCAAGGACCTTCCAAGACCAGTATGCCCATCTCACAATAGTGACCAGGAGGCCACAGAAAAACATTATGGCAGCAAGCCGAGCCATGCCCTACTGGTGCTGCCCCCCCCCCAATGCCAGGGCCCTTCGGCAAGAAGACCACCCACTGGCCTCAAGCCCCTGCTCAGCACTCTCTGGTCTCCATGAGGGTCAGTCCTGCTTTATTGTAGCGCCTGCCGCTGTCGCCACTGCTTCTGCCGCAATCTCCAAGCTGTGTTCCAGCTAGTTGACTGCTTCCTCTCTTCTTCAGCTCTTAACTGCTCTCACCAACTGCCTCACCAACTGCCTCTTAGCTCTGCTCCAACCGTTCAGCAAGCTCCTCCCACCACAAGCTTCATGTCATGATGTGGACCAGAACTCAGGCACCTACCATTGGCTCCAGTCCTAGCCACACACCCCCAGGACCCTGAGAGCCCCACCCCTGAAGCTCACTCAAATGGGTAGGAAAGATCTTCCCATTCACTGATTGCCTTTATGTGTGTTAACACACACACACAAACACACACATCAGTATTGTGAAAGCACTCTAATTTTATTATGGCATGGACTCCCAGATCTTTTGATTGAATTTTACAAGCATTTATTAAGCACCTATTATATAAAAACACTGTTTTAGGCTCTGGAGATACAGAAATGAAGTAAAAATGAATCACTACCAAAAATATTCATGATCCATTTAAGGGACAATTAGGAGCCTTGGCAGACCAGAGCAACTGAAAAAAAAAAAAAAACAAGCCATGGATCATAGATTTAAAACTGAACATGACCTTAGAGGTCATGTAGTCTAACTCTTTCAATTTTATGTATGAAGAAACCGAAGCTCAGATACATTAGGTGACATTTCCAAAGTCACACAATCAGAATCCAGTCTATTTGGATAAGTGTAGGAGTGTCTCAACTACTATAATCAAATCAACTTTTCAATCCGTACTTCTCTAACTGGGATCAGTTGCCCAAACAAGGAAGGTTTCTCATTTGCATTGGTTGATTCTAGTCATGTCAAAAGTTAGAAGATAATAAATTGACAGCTATGAGATAGACAGTACAAGTATGATGACCATTTTGAAGGATGAGGAAATTGATATTCAAAGATATCAAATGACTTGCCTAGAATCACATAGCCAGTGATTTAGCCAGGCCTCCAATCCAAGTCTTCTTATAAGACTAATGACAAAATTTCTTTTCTCCCTTCTATAGAAATGTATTGTTATTTTTATTATTTTTTTTTAAATTTTGAGGCCAAGGATTTGGTCATACCCTTCTTTTGTGTCATTGACGGCCCCTAGCACATTGAATAGATATCTATTTTGTTTTTGTTGAGTCATTTTTAGTCATATCCAACTCTTCATGACCTGTTTGGGCTTTTCTTGCAGATGTACTGAAGTAGTTTATCATTTCTTCCTCCAGCTAATTTTACAGATGAGGAAACTGAGGCAATCAGGGTTAAGTGACTTGCCCATAGTCACATAGCTAGTAAATGTCTGAGGCCAGATTTGAACTCAGGATGATGACTCTTCTTGACTTCAGAGGTAGTACTCTATACACTGTACCACCTAGCTGCCCCAGGTATCTAGAGATATCTCTATGTCTACCTACATATTATACAGACAAATGTAATGATGTCTTTTTAGATATGTTATAGATACATAGATATCTATATGGATGTAAATATTTAGATACATCTACATAGATATCTATTTATGCTTATAGATTATCTATCCATATCTATATCATCTGGATAATATCAGCATATATTACATATACTATATTTGAAAGATAGATAGCTACATAGCTACCTATTCTTTGCCTATCATTATGCTGGGGGATGTTGATGATACAGAAGTATATGACAAAATCCTTGCTCTCAAAGAAAGAAAAAGAAACCATTACATTTCTATAGAATGGAGAAAAGATGTCTATAGATATCTATATTGTATCTAGATGATAGATAAATAGATAGGTAAATATATAGACAAACAGAGAGACAGACAGACAGACAGATAGATAGATAGATAGATAGATAGATAGATAGATAATTTTGTGTTCCAGCTTGGCCAGTCTTCTCAATCTCACTAGCCATTCCTGTTTCCAAGATGTTTGCTTCTGCCATTCCCCCACCTTCATCGCATCTCCCACTAACTAGCATTGTCCATACTTTTGAGATAAGACCTCCACCAAGAAGCCTTCCCAGGCTATTTTCATACACTTTTTTTCCTTTGAAACCATTCAACATTGGTTGGCTGAACCTTTCATGTGGAAATCATCCTATGCTTTTTGAGTTCTTGTCTTAATATTCCACGAATGAGTCTTTTTTCCCCAGATGTACTTTAAGTTCCTTGCAGGCAGGTATTTGGTCACCTTCTCTCTCGTGTCCTATAGAGGCCTAAGGATAGGTAGGCATTCAATATCCGTGGGTGGCTAATTGCTTGATAATAATACACTGGGAAGGAGTGCATGTTAAACACATTGGAGGAAGAGGAAGGATGGCTCTTGATCAAGAAGATAAGGGAAATAATTTCATCTAAAGGTGATTATTAGTAAGTGCCCAATCTTGGGCACAGTAGTAACATAAATGGAGCAGGTAACATTTAGCATGTTGGCAAAGCTGCAATGGAAAACAAAACTCTAAAATCAGAGCCAGGGGTGTCATATAATAGGAAATGAGGGAAGTGAGATGTTGAATTATTGGAATATTCAGGCACTTAATAAAGGCCTTTGAAACTAATGATTGTTGCTTTCATTTGTCATGAGGCTACAGCAAGCTTCTGAACTAGGGACCAATGAGATCGAAATGATCCTGTTCATTTGATCAAAGGAGGCTTGAAGGTGGAGAGAGACTAGAAGCTGAGAAACCATCTAGGTCCTAGATGTTTTGAATCCAAACTTCACAGAATAGACACAGAACCCCTTAGTGAAAGGATTTGTTCTGTAAAACTTGGACTCAGTCAAAAGGCTGCACCCAAGGACATAGAAGGCCTCTTGTGCCCTTGAGACTGCAGGTTCCCCACCCCTGATCTGGGAGCTTATTACAGCAATACAATCCAGGTATCAGGAAATAAGGGCTTGGCCCAGGGAAGAAGCCAAGAAAATAATTAGAAAGAAGCCCCTGAACTAGCACCTATTTATGTCAAATTTAATGCTAGAGATAAAGGAGAGCTAGGTCCTTGGTGAGGACCCTAGGGAAAAAATGTTGGAGGGACAAGACGAAGGGAAGAGACAGCCAGAGAAGGTGGCAATGAGCTATGAGAACAGAGCTTCTTCATTCCTATCTAGCAACCTACACTACAGCTCAATTCATCTGAAAGAAAAAAAAAGTAGGATGAAAAATATATTTAGTAAAATTATACGTACTCATTTCTTAAAATAGCTTTCAGATTTAATCATAGGAAACATTTGTTTTGGTTTGAATTTCTGTAGGTTTTAGAAACCATTTTCTTGCTCAAACTAGGTCATTTGAATTATCTGCTGATAGTTCAAATCTGTAGATAATTTGCTTTTACTCACATTCCTAAGAACTAATTACCTGTACATATAAAATGATGAAATCTCATTATATTTTCTTTTAAAAATCTGACATGCATTTAATTACATTAGCCAATTATTACTGTACATGCAGAGGATTCTGGTATTGACCATCACGCACTAGAATATTTACTGCACAGATGTGTTACTTTAATTAAACAAATGTGATTACACACATATCAATTTTTATTTGGTTTCAAAGCCCAGAATCTAAAAGTGAAGCATTTGGAGGAGTCGTGTGGAGTGATTCTGGCTCCCAGAAATGAACACAGGAGGCACTTTCCTGGGAGCATGCCACGCTACAGGTAACTGAGTGCTCAGTAGGGCTGTCTGGGTAGAAAATGCAAGCTACAAGTGGTTTTTGTTGTTGTTTTTTCTTTTGCTATGTAATTATAAATGATTTTGCTGAAGAGAAGTGGTGGCAGTGGTGCTGGAGTGTGGGGAGTGACACACCAGCCTAAGATGCAAGCTGACATATTGTCTGACACTGCTTTGGTGATGCTGGGGAGTCCTGTGAATGGAAGATGCCTCATGAAAATGTTGACTTAAATGCAAGAATTATATTCCTGCTTGGAGAGAAGCCTGGAAAGGTAGGCCTGGGCTAGATTATAGAGAGTAATGAATGTCTGGCAAAGGAGTTTGGAAGGATGGTTATTTGGATGAAGATTTTGGAAATAGGGAATACTTTGAACAAAGTTGTACCTTAGGAAAGTGGATTGGATAAAAGTTGAATTGGAAGGATGGGGGAGGAAGGTAGAAGAGGTGCTTTGGGGAGGACCTGTTATACTTTAGGTTTTAGATTATTGAGGGAAAGTATTGGGTATCAGTAGAGAGAATAGAAAGGAATTGGTGCTTGGAAGAAAGATAATGATGAAAGCAGAATAATTTGGGGGTTGACTGACTATGGTAGGATTGCTGAAGAAGTCAAAGAATCCAAGCATGAAGCTGGAAGTAAGGTCAGAGGTCATCTAGTCCAACCCCTTTCTCTTACAGTTGAGGAAACTGAGGTCCAGGGATGAGAAATAACTTGCCTAAGGCGGTACCTGTAATAATTGTCAGATGTAGAATTTGAACCCAGATCCTCTGACTCCAGAGAAAGTATTCTTTCTAATGTATTACAGTAAATAAGACTTTTCTAAGTCTAGGTGACAGGAAAAAATGCTGATAATAGAAATAAAAATGAGGAACTCATTTTGAGGAAAAGATGATGAATTAAGGTTCAGATATGTTGAACTTGAAGGAACAGCAATTTATCCAGCTTGAAATATCCAGGAGGAAGTTGAAAATCCAGGAATGATGATCTGGACAGGGCTGAAGATTAGACATATACCATTCCGGACTGAATATTGATGGGCTTGTTATAACACCCTTAAGTGAAAACTCTAAAAAATACACAATGAAAAACAATACTGATTGTAGGCTATTCTTGCATTCTACCTAAGATTTGCGAAAAAAAAAGTGTAGACAATCTTTAGATCAATATGCAAACTTAAGAGTCACCTATACAGAAGAGAACTCCTAAAGTATTGTCTCTCCCACTTCTTTTGCACTAATCTTTTGCCTTTTATCACTGGTTGTCTTTCAATGCGTGTAGTCCTTATCTCACCAGTAGGGTAGTAAGATACTTGAAGACAGGGGTTCAGTCTCCTCATGTCTCCTGAGTATATATTAGGAGTTCAATAAAAATTGTTTTCTTCTGGAACCGTTCCTGTAGTTCTTGTATTTATTTTCTCCTCCGTGAAGAAGATAATCACTTTATTTATTCTAAATTTTGCTTTTCTCAAGTTTTAAGGTGTGGATGATCTCTTCGTATTTTGTGAAACTGTTCCTATTTGTCCCCCTATTCCAAGCTTTTAGCAAGTAAGTCAATTCCACAAATAACATATTTATGGGAGCTTCATGTCTGGGTTTTGATTTGGTCAGGCTCATTTGCCATGGTCTTCTTTATGGGGTGCTTTCAAATTTGTTTTTGTTTGTGGCTGTTTTGTGGCCATGACACTGAAGAAACAACTAGTCCATGTAGTCACAAGAACCACCTCTACTGGTTATCATTATGTCTTGTTAACATGGCCCATCTTTTTCAGTGGAGATCAACATGTGCCAAGGCACTCATTGGCATGAATTTGATTCCAAATTGTTACTGGCTTGTGTTTGTCCTTCATTTTTGAAGAAGACCATGACATCAAGGAAATGATGACATGACTTGCAGTTGACTTTAATTTGAGTGAGGGAGGGCTGTACAAGGTCACCAGCCTCACTTCCTCCTCCAGAGCCATCTGGATCCAGTGGATCCATCTGGATTATCAGCATGACTGGAGATGACCCAGGATGCAATGGGAGATCCTGGTCCTTTTAGGCTAAGGCCTTTTCATGTACTCATAGTGAAAAAATGCCCATTCAATGAATAGGCCTCTTTAAGAAGCAAGTCGAGGTATGGCCCCTTAAATTAGAAAAAAAAGAAAAAAAATCAAGCTGGGAGAGGAAGACCCTCAGGGTTGCTGCTTCAAAGAGAAACAGTTACCATTGACATTCACTCTAAGCCAGGAGGGCCCAAAATATAACTATTAAGTGGGGCCTGGGCAGAGACATATTGTGGTCCAATCTATGAGCTCTGCATCAGCAGAGACCAGCCTAGATGCAAGACTAGCAAAATCTTGAGTGTAAGGAATCCATCCATAAATTAACACATTCATACATCTATCAATAGGTCCTTCTTTACACCTTCCTGTCCAGCTTTGTTCTGGGTGCTACATGGCATGCAAGAGAAGAGGACACAATCTCTGACTTCCAGAAGTTTATAGTCTAAGTAAGAAAACAAATATCACACCATCGAAATTAACTCCTAAATTGTGTGATATCAGCTCTGAATGTAGTTTAGAGAAAGGGTAAATCAGTGTAGATTAGAGGAACTCTAAAAGTACCTGATGCAATGGAAAAAAGCATTGGGTTGGGAGGTAAGAGACGTTGGGGCCAAATCTTGACTAAGCAACTGCACAAACACGGGTAAGTCATCTCACCTCTCAGAGCGTCAGTCTTCTCATTCTTAAAATGGAGACAATAATATTATATCACTTATTGCTCAGAGTGGTTGTGAAAAGAGTGCTATGGACAGTTCCACATCATGACTCTCCCAGTCATCATTTCAATATATCATGAGTAGGCATAAGAAATAAAATGACAATTTGGGGGTATTTTTGCAGAAGCGGCCAATGATGCACAAAGGCCAGCAGCCACAGAAAAGGTTTAGAAACTGAGAAATACATAAAATATATGTATAGTATTATATAATGTCAACATATTTTATCTTTTAATACAGAATTTAGACTTCTTCTCTGGTCCAAAGGGAAGGCCAAAATATTTTTACCTAGATTTTGTGGATTGAGGGGGTGCTGTGCTCCTAACTCCTGTGATATGGAAGGGATAACTGTAAACATAAAGTAGTATAAAAATGTGAGTTATTTTTATGATACGAATGCTAGAACAATCTCTGGTTGATTTGTTTTGGTGATACCTCTTCATTTTAACTTAGTAGGTGAGTCCTAGATAACTGGCAGAGGCATTAGAGGTTAAATGATTTGGGTCATAGACCTGGTAAATACCAGAGAAGGGATTTGATCTCAAGTCTCCCTAACTTTAAGCCCAGCTTCTTATCCCCTAGGCCATGCTGCCTCTATATAATCCATCAATCAGCATCATTCTAATATAATAATTTTTATTATTGGGTCATTCTCATCTCATCTCATCTAGGAATAGCCCTGGGACAAGTTGCTTTCCTACTATTAATCTTTCATGTAATTCTCCTCCTCCTCCTCTCTTCTTCATCAGTATTATTATCATATAAGTGAAATTTGCTCTTGGCAAACCCATTTGTTTCCTATCCCCCAACACATTCCAAACTCTTCCTGCCATCTATCCCTTTCTAATGAAGGGAAATGTCTCATAAACATATTCATGGCTCAGGGAAAATTCAGGTACCACAAAGTAAAGCCAATGGAAGAGAAGTTGCTGGGTAGAGAAGCCTTCCCCGTACCCCTACATGCTGGTGGTCATTTGTTTGGCCTCCCAAATGGCTACCTCTGCCTGGAAGCACAAGTGTCTATTAGGAGGATGGGTTTTATAAAAGCTAGGCTTTTCCGGGCTTCAGCTCATGGTGGTGCTGGAGGGAGTAGCAGCAGCCTGTACCTGCAAACCCTCTGGGTTGTTCTGCCTCAGCAATCAAGACTGAATCCTCTTTCAGGCAGGCTCTCTGCCCCCTCCATTTCTTCCATTGTTCTTTGTGGCAAGGCTGGGGGGAAACAACAGTCACGTACTCCCTTTAAAAAAGCCCTCACTCAGCTTGGGCCCAAGCCCTCTATCCCCTTACCCTCCATCCACATCGGCTACTGCTGATTCTGTACTTTCACTGGGGACAATCATAATTAAGACACGATCTGGAGGAAAGGAATGAAGAAACGAACAAACAAAAAAGCAACAACAAAAAACACAAAGAAAGATTGGAATTGTTTACATGAAAACAATTTTTTTTTCCTCCTTCTGCTCCAGTTATTCTTCCCTACCAAAAAGGGGATGGAAGGGCATGGTAGAGCCAGGAGGACAGGAGAGAAAGAAATAGGCTTTCCTGTGCAGTGAGGAGGGGAAGGGGGATGGGGAGAAGGCTGGGAGGCCAAGAGCAGCAGTGAAGGCCTGGCCCTTCGGGTCCCTTGGTGGACCCTGGGAGCAGGAACTCATCAGAGGCTGACTTTGGGAGTTCAGCGGATGGGGACCAGAGGCCCCCATCTTTGCCTGACACTTCCTAATTACGGGCTGAACCTGGCACGGCTGGGCAAGGGCTGAGCTGCTAGCCCACTGTACCTCATTATGTATTCCTTCATTGTTTCCTATGCAAATTAAGTTAATGAGAATTAGGAACATAATGGAGCCCATTCACCGTTCTAGTCGCTGGAAAATGGGTTTGACTACCAATTTTCCATTACAGCTGTTTTGTAATTACCGTGGAATACTCTGAATTCTAATGGAGATACTGAACTGTGCTGACAGTCTCTTGCCTTTTTTTTTATAAGGGGGGGTACCCCACAACACATAAGCATTTCCATTTGAGTGCCTGGGTTTGGCTTCTGCTAAGAATAACCCCCTTGACAATTGCCAGAATGACCTGTTTCCATCAGAGCCGCTGGCTGCCCTTTGCTTATGGTTGGGTTAGTTAACTGACAAAAATGGCATTACCCCTTTTCTCTCCAAATAAACGAACCAAAAATTAGTGCTGCCCTCAGCCAGGCATTTTTATTTTGAGAGAGGACCAGCCCCATCTTAAGATAGACTGTGGTTCCCCTGATCAAGCAAGGTCATGGGGGTCCCAGAAGTCTACCACTCCATCTCTCTCACCACCCCCAATCCAGTCTCCAACACTGGACTCTGTTTGGTGTCTGAAGTTCTAATATTAATAATTCATACTTTTAGCTTAAGCATTGCTACTTCCAGGCTCCTCTTTTAAAATGCAAATCCCTGTGGATGGGAAACATAGGCAAGAGAGACCTACAGCATTAGAAGAGCCTTAGATGTCTGGAATAGAGGCAGGGTTTGCAGGAGAAGAGTTAGAGATAGGAAACAATCTGCGGAACTGAAGACAGGTCTTTATTTATTTATTTACTGCCAAACAAAATTTTGCCAAGGATTGTCCCAACTTTGATAGATTATTCAATGCTAAGGAAAGCTTTTGGATTTGCAGGGGGTGATGAGCAGATCTAAGCTATTTCTTAGAGAGAAGAGATGGGGGAAAAAGCAGTTGATAACAACTGCCTACCTCTAAACTTAGCCTCATTTGACTCCCAATCCCCGATGAAGTTGCAAGGAAGCAAATTTAGATTTGATGTCAAGAAAAAAGTTCCTAATAATTAGAGCTGTCCCAAAGTGGAAGGAACTTCCAGGAGAGGTGGGGAGTTCTTTCTCTTTGGAGGGCTTCCAACAGAAGGTGGACAACCACTTGAGAAGAACATCATAGAAGGGATTCTTTTTGGGTGTGGGTTGGATGCTGAGGTCCCTCTCAACTCTCAAATTCCATGATTCTGTAACATGAAATTGACAAAGAGCTTAGATTTCAAGACAAGTCTATGCTATCACCCAGGGTCCAGTTTAAATCCCTTCTATTTTGGGCTACTGCTATTCACTCTGACCTTTCTGTCTGCTGAACTCAATCCTTGGTGCATTTGTTGTCTAGTCCCCTTTTCTATTGCTTTCTAAAATCTCCTGTTTTGTTGTGTTGTCTCTTTTTATTGATATGCAGTTTTTAATGTCTCTCTCCAACTAACCTGAGAGTTATTGAAAGGCAGAGACTAAATCTTAAATTTCTTTGTAATCCTCCATAGGGACTGCCACAGGAGTGTTAACATGTACATTATAAAAAAATGAATGATTTATTGATGAAGTCTAACATTCAGCTCCTAGAATCATGAAATGTTAAAGTTGCAAGGGATATTTAAGATCATTTAGTCCTACCTTCCTCCACCTGCCAATGTCCTGGAAGGGTCTCCTTTCCAATGAAAAAAAACACCACAGAATTACCAGCAAGTGATTGTACAATCTTTGTGTGGATACTTTCAGTGAAAGAAAGCCCTTTATTCCTTTACCCAATGGCCAGATGGTACAGTAGATAGAGTGTTAGACTTGTAATTTGGAAGAAATGAGTTCAGATCCTAGCCTCATTACCCTGGGTAAAATATTCAATTTCTCTTAGCCTCAGCTTTGGTGATAACAATACTTCATAGGATTATTAGGAGGATTGGATGAGATAACTTAAGTGTTTGCAAACCTTAAAGTATTATGTACATGTTAATTATTATTATTATTTAGATCATTCGAGGGTTGGACAGTTTTTACCTGTTAGTAGCTTCTTCTATGCTTGGTACTGTCTCTAGTTCACCAAACAAGCTTAATCCAAACATTTAAATCAATCCAATTCTATATCTTTCAATTTGCTACAATGGTACTGTGGAAATAGTGCTTTATTTAGACTTGGGGACATGAAATCAAATCCTTAGGTCTGTCACTTCCTACCTATGTGACCTTGGATTAGCTTCTTAACCTCTCTGAATCTCAACTTTACTCATTTATAAAACAAGAGAATTGAACTAAATCATCTCTAGGTCTTTTCTGCCAGTTCTGTATTTATTGCTTACACACTACATGAAAGTCACCATTCTAGTCACAATCTTGTAGGGATAAGGCAAGTACATGATTAATTTTAGCACTAGTAAATACCATAAGAGAGGTATAAAATACTAAAGGGAGTTAGAAGGAAAAAGAGATTACTTTCAGTTTGGGTATTGGAAGGGGCTTCATGAGAGATATATCATTTGGCATGGAAGGAAAGTAGAGATGAAAAGCCTTGGAGATGGGAAAATATGGAATGTAACTGAGAGTAGCAAGTAGGGCAGTTTGACATGAACATCTAAAAAAGTGATTAGAGAGAAGAAAGGGATGTAGATTAGGACATATGGTGTTGTTTGAACTAACCTGAGCATTTGATGCTTAATTGGGTATGTGATGGGGAGCCATTGGTGGTTATTGTGTAGGAGAACAATGTGTGGGAAGATGAATCTGGCAGAGGAAAGAATCTAGAGAAGGAAAGGCCAGTTAGGAGCCTATTATGGAAACTCTAGAGAGAAGTAATGAAGGCCTACAATAAATTGATAGCAACCAGGATAGAAAGTAGGAGACGAATAAAGAAATATTGTATAAGTAAAATCTACAGGATTTAGTCAGTCCTTGGTGAAGATGGCATTGAAGATGACTCCAAAGGTTTGAATCAGGGTGACTAGGGCAATTATGGTGCCATTAATAGACATGGGAAAGTCAGGAGAAGGGTCAAGTTTTGGGGGGAAGATGATCAATATAGTTTGAGCCATATTGAGTTTAAAATTCCAGTGAGATTTCCACAGTAATGTCTCAGAGACCATTGTAAGTATGGCACTGGTGCTCAGGAGAGAGGTGAAGGCTGGAAATACTGAGTTAATTATCTAGAAATCACAGAGATGCTAGCTGAATCTATGTAAAGAGGTGATCTCACTGAGCAAGAGAGTATGGAGAGAAGAGAAAAGGGTTCAGACGAGAGTCTTGGTGAGCCACTTTATTTTAGGAATGGGTGTCAGGATCTCATCTGATCCTCAGTTCCTTTGAGACCTGAGTCATAGGTTTGGAACTGAAAAAGAACTTAGGAGCCATCTAGTCCTCATACAGGTGAGGGCACTGAAGCCCAGCAAGGCTGAAGTACCCAAGTCATGCAGTTAGTAAGTGGGAGAAATGGGATTTGAACTTGGATGCTCTACTTTTTAGGAAGTATTTACTTATTCTCTGACTTCTGCCCATTGCTCCTATTTCTACCCTCTGGGGCCATGCAGAATCAACCTGATTCTTTTTCTACACAATAACATTTCTGAAACTGGAAGGGAGCTATCGTGTCCTTCGTAAGCCTTCTCTTCTCCAATGACTTCCCTTGATCCTTCTATGGAATGATCTGAAGTCCCTTGACCACTATCTTCTCTGAGAGATTTCTATCATACTGAAGTCCTTTCTTAAACAGGACACCCAGATCTGACGATGATACTCCAGCAATGACCTCATCAGGGCAAGCAGACTGTGGCCTCTCCAGTCCTGGGCACTCTGACTCTCAGCCTAAGACCACGTTAACATTGTTGGCTGCTGCATCACACTGCTGCTTTGTATTAAATTTGCAGTTCACAAAAACCTCTGGATTCCTTTACAAGAAATTTCTGTCTAGCTGTTCTTTTGCCATCTTGTACTCTTGAAGATAAATTTTAGAATCCAAATGAAGAGCTTCACATTCATCTCTACTATATTGCATATTATTATATTTGATCCAGTGGGCTAGCTTGTGAAGATCTTTTGGGATCTTCAATCTACTATCCACTGTGTTAGCTATTGCTCTTGGCTGTGTGCCATCATATGATAGGTCTAACTCTGAATTGGAGTTAGAAAGGCCTGAGTTCAAATCCTGCCAAAGATGATTACTTAGTTGAATGACTTTGGGCAAGTCACTTAACCTCTCAGGTACCTCAGTTTCCTCACCTGTAAAATGCGCATAATAGTTGCTTCTACCTTGCATGTTTGTTGTGAGTCTCCAAAGAGATAAAAAAATGTAAAATTATTTGAAAATCTTAAAGCATTATTTAAATGATAGTTATCATCATTGTCAGATCATAGATTTAGAGCTAGAAAGGAATTCTGGTCCAATCACTTTATCTTACAGCTGAGGAAACTGAGTTGTAGAGATGTTGAGTGACTTGCTCAGAGCCATATAAGTAACAAGTGGCAAAACTGGGACTCAAACCTAATTCCTTTGGCTCTCTGCCCAACATTCTTTCTGCCATAACACACTGCAAATTAGTTAAGCATGACATCTATATTTTTATCCAAATTGCTACCAAAAATTAGTTAGACAATACTAGCCCAGAGACTGATTCCTGAGGCATTCCCCTAAAAAGCTCTTTCCAAGTTGGCATCAAATCATTGACTATGACCTTGTAGGACTGCCCGTATAGTAGTATAATTGTTTACCTTCCATGATTGGTTTTCCAAAGGAGAAAACAAAAGAGTGGCAAATGTTTTGTTTAAATCAAAGTAGACCCTAGCTATATATGTGCCCGCATCTACTCATCTGCTCATCATGGAGCTGTGATTTTGTTGGTGTGGCAACTCTTTCTATCAACACATGCATAGAAATATATGGGGAGGGAGGGAAGGAATGAGAAAGGGAAGGAGAGGGAGAGAGGGAGGAAGGAAGAAAGAGAAGGGAGGGATCTCAACAAGTATATAATATTATCTTAGAGAATTATCTGACAGAAGTTAAATGATACACCTCTCTAGTATCAGAGGCAGAATTTGAATACAGGTTTTCTTGTCTCCAAATCCAGAATTCTATCTGCTATGCCATGCTATCTCACTGATGTTTTAAATGCTTTATTAAATTTTAGGTGAACTCTATCTACAACATTCCTCCGATGTTATCAGTCTAGTAACCCTGATAAAAAGGGAAATGGGATCAGTCCAGCATATCCTGTTTTTGATAATGGTGTGCAATCAATATGTGAACATTCACTGCTTCCTCTTTTAGTTGTTGACTGTGCATCCCTTTAATGAGACATTCTAAAGTTTTACATTCTAGACTCTATACTCTAGCCAGAAATCAAAGTCAATTTTACTGGCCAAGTTTGCAGACTCCACTGTTCTTATTTGAAAACTGGCATATGCATTAGTATCACAAATATTACTTTCCAAATGAGGAAATTGAGACATCTAAAGGTTGTTACTTGTTAAGGATTCACACAGCTAGTAAGTGGGGAAGCTTGGCTTCAGATCAGATCTTCTGACTCTGGGTTCACGTACTATAGAACACTGCCCTCCATCTCTAGGGAAGTCACCCCACCCTTCCATCCCCTTTTTGGTAAAAAACAGCAAATGGGTGAGATGTCTACAGCAGCCTGTGAGCTCACAGACTGAGGCTTTAAGCGCAATGTGTAGGTGTGTGTGTGTGTGTGTGTGTGTGTGTGTGAGCATATATATGTATATATATATATATATATATAATATATGTACCTAAATATATATAGAGAGAGACAGAGACAGAGATACAGAGAAAGCTACAGAGACAGAGTGAAATAGAGAGATAGAGAGACAGAGACAGAAAGAGACAGAGACAGACAGAGACAGAGAGGCAGAGAGAGACACAGAGAGACAGAGACACAGAAATACAGAGAGAGAGACACACACAGAGAGATGGAGAGATACAGAGAGACAGAGACACAGAAAGAGAACCAGGAAGAGAGAGAGACAGAAAAAGAAAGAGAGAGAGGGACAGAGACAGGGACAGAACAGAGAAAGATAGAGACAGACAGAATTTCAGGGCTAGAAGGGGCCTGATAGATGACTTAGATAGTAATGGTGAGGAAACTGAGGCCTATAGAGATTTAATTACTCCTAGCCTGGTGTTCCCTGCTTCTATTCCCCATATCATGCTGATTTATAAATGTATGCATGCATATGTCTAAATGTAAACACATATCTACAAATACATAAAACAGCATTCATATATGCATAAATATGCAGAGACATAGGCATAAAAATAAATAAATAAGTGAATGAATATACATTATACATATAATATATAATTTAGCAACATAAATAATTTGTTTATATGTTGGTGGGCACACTACAATGCCCGGGAATCTCTTAGACCATAGTGTCACATCTATATAATGTAGAGCAATGTGGGATCAAAACGGTAGGATGTCTTCCCAGCTGCCTCAACACCAAGGCCCTACCTTCTAACCATTGGCCCTCCCATCAGAAACTTGAACACTGGCCCTAGATCCCCCTGCTCTGATAGGTGTGCTTTTGATTTATCTTGTCAGGGCCCAGGCCTCCACACAACCATCTCATTACTTCCTGACCATCTTCTTAGCAACAACTCCCCCTGCCCACCCCACCCCCAAGCTAATAGTCTCCCTAACCCCACTTTCCTTCACCCTTTCCATAATGGAACTAAAACATCTTTGAGGTTAGGGACTGTTTGGTTTGATTGTATTGGTATTCCTAGAGCTTAGTTCCCTGTCCAGCACATAATAAGTCCTGAATAAATGGCACATATTAAGTGCCAAATAAATTCTCTTTCTGTCTCTCCGTTTGAGGGACACGTGGACAAAACAAATACCACTTTAATGGGAGGGGGCACTTTCTTCTAGATATTCGTTGTTGCTCAGGCAAAAGTATTAGCTCATTTTATTTTATTTTTCCTATTCATACAGACTCATCAGAGAACACCTAGAGATTAATGACTGCAGCTTCTGCCACTGTGCTCTTATAGGCCAGGCCTAAGCTAGACCAGTCCAGTAATTTAGGCTAGAGCTTTAAGGTGGAATGAGGTACTTATGGATCATAAAACGTCAATTAAAACAAACTTTACTGATAAGAGATTACAAGAATCAATTTAAAAGAACACTAAGTCAAAATGAAATACTTCTCCCTTCCTCCAAACTTACCACAAGAGTCACAGCTAGATGAGGAAGACGCCCTCTGCTACCCCCACTTCCACCTCTCCAAGAGGAGAAAGAGCCTGGGTGAAACTTGTGACACCAATTTTCAATTAGCTGGGTCTTTTTATACTTCAGGCTGCAAAGTACTCAAACAGCCCTGCTGTCCCCTCAAAGAGCTATCCCAGCACATGCCACTGGAGCAGCCAACTGATCTATTTAGTGCCAGGCGGTGCTGCCAAGGAAGAGAGAGGAGGGGCTGCATCAGCAAAGAAGACTCTGGCTGTGGCCACAGCAGGGGTGGAAGCAGCAGTGAGGTGGGCTTGGGCACCCCCACCCAGCGACGACCCCAGATACGCTACCCCCATTGCACATAGCCCTAGCTCAGTCACCAAAAGCAAGAGCAAGAGGGATGAAGGCAGCAAGAATGGTGGAAAACAAATTCCTGCCACATTGTCCAAATGTACAAATTGGGGAATTGGCACATATAACTGACTGGAAAAGTCTAACTTCTAGCTATCAAACTAGCTGGCTTCTTGGTATAACTCCCAACCAGTTTTGACTCTAGCCAAGTCATCCTTCACTTTACTCCTTGCGGCCGTGTTTCTCCAATGCTTTTCCCATTCATATCAGGGACCATCCCCTGGAGGATTTAACTTTTTAACTCCAGAAATCCTCACCTATAGCCTAAAATGTCTGATTATGAGTGCCTTATATGACTCACTATATCTTTCGGGGGCCTAGACATGCTTTACTTTATTCCCTGGCTATCTTCTTAGCTTCTTCTCCTCCTCCTTTTAATTTTTTTTTCAATTCTGGAACGATAATCAAATCAATACTGCCATATTGCCACTAAGAAAGGTATACTAATCTATTCTTCTATGGCTGACTCACCATTCAGGTAAGCTTCCAAACTAAAATCACCCCAGTGGCCTGTATGTTGTCTCCTCCTAAAAGAATATAAGCTCTTTGTGGACAGGGACTATTTTCATTTTTTATATTTGCATCCCTGTGCTCGACAGAACATAAATGCTTAATAAATGCTTTTTCATTCATTGTTGCATTCATTCTTATGCAGATTATTCTTTGTTTTCCATTGATGTCATGCCAAATTCCTCAAGCTACTTTTTCTCTGTCCATTGACATGAACAGGTGATTTTTAAGGCAATAAAATATTAAATTAAGCCAAATGTTCTGGGATTTTTTCCTCTGTGACTCTAAATAACCAAACCTCCCTTTCCCCTGCTGCCATTTTCTAGGCAGTTGGTTTGGCCTTGCAACAGACAATGAAGTTTGGAATGAGTTGACCAGATGGTCATACATCAATCAATAAATATTTATCAAGCACCTACTACATGCCATGTGCCAGGTACCGTGTCAGTTAATAGAAGGCAGAACCAGGCAGTCATTCCACAGTTCAGAGATGCAAATACAATCCAGACCCCAACTGCTTTTTCTTCAATCAGTGAGCTTGACTGCTTTCTAAAACTGGCTTATTTTTCTGTTTTGCCTTGTAGGTATACTACAAGTGAATATCATGGCCAATATCCAGAGGCGGTTAAAGGAATTGCTGCCTGAAGAATCAAGAAACCTTATTCCCTTTGTTCTGCCAACTGGGAGCTTTCTTTCCCCCCTGGGGAATGCATCCTGGGAAAAGGGTAGCCTGGAACTTATTTTGAAGATTGTCCTAACATCTTGACTCCAGCAGACTGAGTATACTACACACTTTCTTCTTCTCCACAGAGAGGTGGCGGGCTACAGGTATGGGATGTCATATAAGTTGTTGGCAGTGATTGACATTGTGGTTTGTTCTGCTTAATTGTTTTTCTTCATTATAAGGGAGAGTTTATGATGAAGGTAAGTTGGGGATGGGATGGGGACTGAGACAACAAGGGTTATTGTACCAAAGTATAAATGCCAAAAAGAGGGAAAAAAATCCATTGAACATTTCTTAAAAAGACTGGCGTAGAGGAATTTCAAACCCAGGCATAATTTATTCTGGTAGTCCTGCTCTTATTGGTGAAATGCCCTTCAATGTATCCAATGAGAAGAAGGTTATATATCTGAATGGAGAGAAAGTGGAGGGCCTGGTGGCTACCTCACCATAGGACTGAGCATATACAGGCCACACACATTCCACCCTCCTCTCTGAGGGAAGTTTAATTGAAACTCAAAAAGCAAAGGTCACAACCATGTAAAATTTAAAGGCCAGTTTTATTATTTGACATGGAACAAATTGTAACTTTATATTGCTTTTAGATGCAATTTTGTTCATCGAAATTAGATTATGCTCAAGTAAAGCACCTTCTTTAGAGCTTTAGGATTAAATATTAGAACTTATTATAGGGACTTTGATTTCATCAGTAAATATCAAGGAAAATATTTGGTGGGAAATGCAGCTGCCTAATTTGCATTAATACAAACGAGAACTATTAAGATGAGCTGATTAGCATATTCATATATACTGTAGGCTCCCCTTATTTAAAATAGATTCTGATTACAAACTTAATGTATGTGTAACATTGATAACCAGCATCTTTGCAATGTAGAACCAGGCCTGATTGTATTGGAGAGGGTTGGAGACAGATATCCTTTGGGAAGCATATAATCCGTTACCTTGATCTAGAAGGGATCTTAGAGTCTAACCCTTTCCTTTTGCAAATGAGGAAAATGAAGACCAGCATGATTAAACAATAGCCTGAAGTCACCCATGTAGTAAACGGCAACCCAGGATTCAAACCCAAATCTTCTGATTCCAAACTGAATATTTTTCAGTACAGGGCACTGCTGCAGGATTCCATCATGTGTATCTTAAAATACCTAGAATCATAGTCCTAATCTCAGTGGCCCCAGAAAGGGGAGAGCCAAAAGAAGTCAATGATAAGGAAAGTCTAAAGTGAAAGGGGCTGAGTTATAAAAAGTACAAATCCCTGTGCTGGTGTGTGCAGCCAATGAAGCCATAACTAGCATGGGACAATGAGGGCATTTCTGGGGGACACTGGCATGGGAGAAGATTCCTTTCTACAGTGACTATTATCATTTTATGTTGTTTTATTATCCTCCATCAGCAAGGAAGGAGCTGGTAATAACATCCATATACCCACTAGGGTTCTGTTGCCATGGTACCCTTCTCTTCTTGAGGTCTTCTCCCCTAACTCTGGTAGATGGATCACCCCTTTCCTGTAACTATCATACCTATGACTGAACTGACCTTCCACTGCCGTCCTTCCCCTCTGCCTGCTCTTTCTCCCTCAATTGAATTTGCTTTAGACACAAGACATGCCTAGTTACAGCCCTGGCATTCAGTGTGCTACAATATCATGGAAAGAACACTGGCCAACCAAACCCAGAACATTATATTAAGTCATAAACTTTACTTTTTGAAGAAGTTATTAGCTCATTAGTCCTCAGTTTCTTGACCTGTAAAAGGGGAACAGACCACCCAGAGGCAATTATTTAATAGTCAGTTGGGTGGAGCAGAACTTATTTCAAGGCAAATAGTGATCTTTGCTCCTACCTGTCATCCCAAGGTGATTTTCTGGAGAGCCTGGCTTCACACAGTAGCCAAGAAATGTGACTTTTGGTCAGTTGAAACTATTTTCTCCTTGACTTTTGTGAGATACTTTATCTTTGATGAATAGTACATATATAGGGGCTCTTGTTTATCTTGAAGTGTCACAGAGTGGCTTTCCTCAGTAAGGAAGTGAACGAAGTATAAGAAATCACTTAATAGGCTCAAGGAGCTCTTCTTAATTGAAACTTTATCATAATTATTTGTATAAATATCTTATCCCTCTATTTTATATCATAAGCATACTGAGGTCAATGGCTCTATTTTATTCATCAATATACTTCACTGGGACACCTAGGTGGTGCCACAGTGCACCATAGTGCATACAGTGCAGGGCCTGGAGTCAGGAAGACCTGAGTTCCAATGTGACCTCAGACACTTATTAGCTGTGTGATCCTGGCTAAGTCACTTAGTCCTGTTTGTCTCAGTTTCCTCATCTGTAAAATGAGCTGGAGAAGAAAATGGCAAACCACTCTAGTATCTTTGCCAAGATAACCCCAAATGGGGTCACAAAGAGTCAGACGAGACTGAAATGACAGAACAACAGCATATCCCATTCAGAGATTATCACT
Organism: Trichosurus vulpecula; assembly: GCF_011100635.1. NCBI lineage: Eukaryota > Metazoa > Chordata > Mammalia > Diprotodontia > Phalangeridae > Trichosurus > Trichosurus vulpecula. The sequence continues at coordinate 365,303,442 of NC_050573.1, forward strand.
ATACCTTTCAAATGGTCTGAACTCAACAAATCCTTAATGAGTCAATGAAAGAAATTGGTTAAGGAGAGATTCTTTTTGCAAAGGGAATACTACCTCTCCTTATGGATATTTATAGTAAAGTGGAAAGAGCACAGGATTTGGCATCAGGAGACACCATTAGGTAGCACAATGTCTAGAGCATTAAGTCTGGTATCAGAAAGTCCTGAGTTCAAATCCAGTTTCAGATACGTGCTAGCTGTGTGACCCTGGACAAGCCACTATACCTATCTATACCTCAGTTTCCTTGACTGTATAAGGGGGAATAATCATAGCACCTACCCCCACCCCACTCCCAGCACTGTTATAAGATTAAAATTAGATAATATTTATAAAGCACTTAGAATGATGCCTGGCATATAGTAGTCACTTAATAAAGGCTTGTTTCCTTCCTTCATTCCCTTCCCCATTGTAATCTCATAGCCTTGGGCAAATTACTCTCTGAGCTGTTTTCTCACATATGAAATAGGGATTTCTACCTTTCTAACTTCACAGAACTGTTGTGAACATCACATGGTATGTGAAAGCCCTCTGTAAACCTGAGGCTGATATCCTGGACAATCAAGGCCACCACAGAGAGGGGAGGCTGCCAGAGGATGAGGATTAGTGTCTAGAAGGCTAGCTCAGAGGCAAGGAGATGTCAGGGGTGCTGATGGTAAATGTTGGTCCCTTTTACCTGCCTCTCTCAAGAATAAGAAATTCTACTTAAGATTAGCAACACTTTAGGGCCTTTTTCATTTAGAAATTTATTTCATCTTCAGCCTTTCTTTCAAAGCTTTTATCTATAGTACCCTTCCCTCTCCAGCTGGTTAGTGTCTTCAAGTTGGCTTCCTTCTTTCCCATACTGATAGGAACCTGCCCTCAGATCCATTATACACATCAAGGGAAATGTGAAAATGTGGCCCTCATCAAGGGGGAGAAAAACATAGTTTTTATTTTAATTTTTTTCCAGTTAGTGAATGCACATTTATTAAGATCTTACTATGTGCCAGACCCTGTCAAATGATGCAGATATGAAGAAAGGCAAAACAAATAGCCCCTTCTCTCAAGAAGCCTACATTCTGATGGAGGAGACAACATGTTTAGGTACAGACAAGGCGTACACTGAGTAAATGAAAGGTAATCTCAGAGAGAAAGGCTCTAGCAGATGGAGGGATGGGGAAAGGGCAGAATCTTTTCTTCTTCTTCTCCAATCTCTAGAACACTGGGTGTAAGAACCTTTTCCAGACCGTGAACCCCCTGAGGTCAGAGAATCTGTGATCTTCTCCTGTCTCCTACATCTCTTCTCCCCCCACCCTCTCCTAGAATAAGTCTCAGGCTCATAAGATAACTGTCAATATTTATTTAGTTGAAAGGTAAAGTACAAAACAAAAACGAAAATGAAAACCCCACAAAAACCCCAAAAGACCCTTCTAGTAGTGAGATTTCAGAAAAAGGCATTTTCAGAAGGAAAGAGGAACTCTTCCTCCAGGTCCAGCAGGCAGCTGCCTGTTCTGCCTAGATGTTCTTCCCCCTCCACTCTTGTAGCCTCAAAAGAATAAAGAAGCAATCTTCCTACTGAGAAACTCTGCTTTACCTTCTCAGAAGTAACCACCAGGGGGCAGTAAAGCACACTCACAGGCTAGCTTCAGCAACAGCAGCACAAAAGGTCAGACAGATCCTTCCCCAGGCAGTGCCTTGCAGAAAGCAGGATGACCTCAAGCATGATAAAGCTCATGCTCAGGGTTCCCATGATGCAAAGCCACTGCCTTAAAGAGAGTAAAATCTATATTGGCCGCAGACCCTCCAAATCCTGCACATGTATGTGCATGCACATACACACACACACACTCACACAGAGTTCTACTACACTTCCTTGTCTGTCCCCAATCATTCTTTTCCTAACTACAGTCCTTACTTTTCAAGTATGAATAGTCCATGGAAATGGGGTAACTGAGTCGAGGCAATATAACAGAATTGGAATAGCTAGGATTAGAACTCATAGCCTTAGAGTTTTCAGGGTAGCAACCGGGACCCTCTGCCTCCTGTCATACATTCCCTAATGTAGGAACAGACCTGAGCCAAATTGTGATTCTGCCAGTTTTGTCTTTAGTTACTCTCTTTCCTTTCAGATCATTCAGTTCACCAGTAGCCTACCCTGGACAGCACCACCAATAAGCCTCCTTTATCCACTCAAGGGTCTGCCACTAGGGTACTCTGTCTCCACCTTCACCCACCAAACTGAAGCTTTCTTGTCCTGTATCTCTACTCCTCAAACTGTTTGCATCTTTTAAGGTGAAAAGAAACTAATCTGAGAGCCATTATCCCCAGTAAAGTGCTAGCAGAAGATGGTTAAGGTAAAGCATATCAAGAAACATGCACGTTTTTATAGTATATCACATACCTAGCTTATGTTTTCATTGTTATTGTTTAAACCTAAACTCTAAAGGGAGGAATTTTAGGTCAATCATTATTAATGATTCATAGGGTAGGTATTTGGGGGGAGATAGAGATGTTAGGTGCCCCTTGTCATAGTAGCTGGCAAACCTCTCCTCTCTCTATGGGTAAGGCTTGCTTTATTTTCAAGTGAGAGACCCAACTGAGCCATCTGAGGCTCTCTGATGAGTTACTTTTCACCTTGAGAGAGTATTTAAGGAGTCGAGATCCAGGATAAGTAAACTTCAATCTGGTGGGGTGGAGGTAGGGAAAGAGAATCATAGTAATAGACCCTTGAGTGGTAGAGGAGCTTTATTGATACTGGGAAAGAGTAATCGGTGGACTGACATGGTAAGGGAAGGTTTTATGTAGGTCTGAGGTCTTGACCTTAAAAGATAGATATGATTTTGACAGTTGTGGGCAAGAGAGCATTTTCACTATTCTGGTCAAACATCTTCAATGGCTCCCTATTTGCCACTTAAAATGAAAATTTCATTAACTTCCCAATATGGGCAGTTACTACTTTTATAGCTTTGTTAATGTGCTCTATGCTTCACACACCCTTCATATATTCCATAATTCAGTTTAATTTATCTATTTTTTCTTCCATATGTGTACCACTGTCTTCTTGCTGCTTTGCTTGTACTCTTATCTGGTAAAATCGCACCCTTTCTCTAAAACCTGACTCAAAGGTCTCCAGGAAGTCTTCTCTGATTTCCCTGGTTCATAGTAACTTTTCCTGATTGGATGGACCAGAGCACTTTGTTTTGTGACCCTCCAATGTGCTTATCTTGCTATGTTGTGTGTTATACTGTTGGATTTTTAATTCCCATCCAAGATCATAAGCTCCTGGAGGTCAGGGGCAAAATCTTTGGTAACCTTTGTGTCTCCTCCCAGAATCTAATAACAATGCTTTGTACAAACATTTTATGAATGCTGTCAATATGTATGAAAGAATAAATGAATTCTGGGTAGAGTTCTAGCATGGACAAAGGTGGACTAGCTGATACATAGCTTTAGACTGTGCAAAGCACTGTACACGTTTTATCTCATTTGCTAACATATGGGTGTAAGTTACTATTGATGAGATTGTTCCAAAGGTGAGGCAGCATGGAGCAGTAGATGGAGAGATGGCCATGAAGTTAGGAAGAACTAGGTCCAAATCTATCCTCTCACAAGTATTTGCTTTGTGATGTTAAATAAGTCACTTAACTTCTCAGTGCCCCAGGTAACTCCCTAAGATTGTAAGTAAAAAGATTGTTGCCTTTCTCCAATAATAGAGGATGTTTTCTCAGTGGAATTCCCTACATCATTGAAATTACAGGTCTGGACCAAACATAAAAAGACTATAAAGACAGGTCCTGAGTATTAACATCTAATTAATCAATCAACAAGCATTTATTAACGCTTACTATGTTAGAAGTGCTGCTGCTTACTCTTGACCTAGCTACACAGGCTAAGTTTAAGTCATGAGGTATATGGATAGCTCAGTGGAATTCATCCTCACTGCTGTAGACAGCAGGAGGAGATAGCATCATTTTCATATATGAAGGATAGCCCAAGAGCATGTGTGGAAGAGCGCACACAAAGAGGACTGGGGCGGGGAGGGAGGGTTGGTAGTTCCTGTTGCATCATGACCAATATGCTGCTGCCCGTTTCCTTGATACTCGAGTGTAAAACAGACATTGCCAGCAGCACCGTGAGGTGACTGAGTCTTGGAGCCAACTGCTTTTTGTGCTCCAACGCCAGCCTTCCATTGCCAGCACCCACCCCGCTGTGCTTTATTGCGGCATCATACACAGGTAGCTGATTGTTACCTTATAAAGAGCCAATTTGCCAGCCTTCTATTTGATCAGATTATGATATAATGTCACAGGCAGTGCTCTAAGGGTGATGCCCTGATCTGTGGTAGATTTCCGAAGTGTTCCCTGCCCCCACTTGTGTTTCTTCCCTGTTGCACACATATAGGCACAATGCTAATCCTGTCCCCAACCCCTGCCCCCCTGCCCCACTGCCCCCCTGCCCCATACACAGCCCACCACTAACCTCTCTAGTTCTCTCTCTTGGAGCCCTTGGAGCGGGACCATACCCAGAGAGCTCACTCAACCACAGCCATTGCATTCACATTTTCTGCCCTTCTGAGTTATTATAATATCCAGCCTTTCTTGCTTGAGAGATTGGATTTCCAGCTCCCATTGTAAATTCAGTTCTAAATGAGCTCTCTAGCCAAAGGTGGGATGGAGTGGAGGAGATGGGGGGGGGAGAGAGAGTGGGGGGAGGGAGGGAGTGAGAGAAAGAGACAGAGACAGGGAGACAGAGAGAGATGGAAAAAGACAGAGACAGAGAGACAGAAAGAAGACAGAGTCAGAGAGGAGAGAGACAGAGAGAGAGAGGAAGGGAAAGAGAGAGAGACAGAGACAGATACAGAGAAAGAAAGAGAGAGAGTCAGAGAGAAGAGAGAGAGAGAGAGAGACAGAGAGAGAGAGAGAGACAGATACAGAGAGAGAGAGAAACACACAGAGAGACATAGACAAAGAGACAGAGAGACAGAGAGAGATGGAAACAGAGAGCAACAGAGAGACAGAGACAGATAGAGAGAGATACACAGAGACAGAGACACACAAGGAGACTGAGATAGAAAGGAGCAAGCTAGAGAGAGAGAGAGAGACAGACACACAGACACACAGACACACAGAGAGAGAGAGAGAGAGAGAGAGAGAGAGAGAGAGAGAGACAGATAAAGAGACAGAGAGAAACAGAGAGAGAGACAAAGAGATAAAGACACAAAGAGACACACACACACACAAAGAGGTAGAGACACACAGAGACAGAGACAGAAAGGAAAGAGACAGACAGAGAGATAGACAGAGAGACAGGGAGGAGAAAGACAGAGACACACAGAGAGGCAGACAGAGAGAGGGAGGGAGGGAAAGAGAGAGAGACAGAGAAAGAGAGAGACAGAGAGACAAAGAGACAGAGAAAGAGACAGAGAGACACAGACATACAGAGAGGCATAGAAACAGAGAGAGACAGACAGAGACACAGAGAGAGAGAGATACACAGAGAGAGACAGAGATGCACAAAGAGAGAGAGGGACAGAGACACACAAAGAGAGACAGAGACAGAAAGGAGAGCGAGCAAGTGAGCAAGCTAGAGAGAGACACAGACAGACAGACAGACAGAAAGAGACAGAGAGAGAAACAGAGAGAGACAGATAGAGAGACACACACACAGACACACAAAAAAAGACAGAGATAGAGACACACGAAGAGAGACAGACAGAAAGGAGAGAGAGAGAGAGAGAGAGAGAGAGAGAGAGAGAGAGAGAGAGAGAGAGAGAGAGAGAGAGTCAGAGTGTTCCCTGGTAGAAGAAGCCTCAGTTTGGGATGCAGAGATGAATAAAGATATATGAAGCAGTCTGCTTAATGTGTCTAGAAAACAAAAACAACAACATATTGGCTCATTTCCCCTAGTTCTGAAAGAAATGTTAGTCTAATGAAAATTGGGCAGCAGGACTAAGAGAAATGCCATGCATTCTCCCTCTCTCTATTCTTTTTTGCATCTGACTTTGTGCCTTTGGAGGGGCTAGATTTGCAACAAAGGATATTCAGAGTTCCTTGATTAAGTAGTTGTCCCTTCTGGTTAATAATCAGGTCTGTTTTGTCTCTCATGAGGCTAAGACTGGACCATGGTGTCCAAGTCTTCTTTTTATCCTAAACCTAGCCTAATGTGGGCCTAAAGGCCCCTTACATAGGAGGTGATGTAAATGCTTTATAGATAAAAAGTGAAGGTTGGTATGTTCAGGGTTGCCATCACAAAGGGCTGTACAAAACCTTTGGAAAATTATTTCAAGCAGTCCCTATGATGAGACATGGTCATCTTTTTGTAGTTAGCCTACTATCTCTAAAGAGGAGGGCAATGCGGTATAATGGGTTGAACACTGGACCTAGAGTCAGGAAGACTTGAGTTCAGATGCTGCCTCAACTACACACACACACACACACACACACACACACACACACACACACACATACACTAGCTGTGTGACCTGGGGAAAGTCCCTTAACCTCTCTGGGCCACCATTTTATCATCTATAAAGTGGAATAAACTCACCTACTTACTTGAGTGTGACCTCCCCAGATAGTAGTGACACTAAAGAACACTAAAGAAACTGCATCTGGGAACAGAGATTAAGGGTTATGAAGCATATCTACAGAAACTCAGGGCATAATTTTTGAGAATCATGGTCACAGTAGTAGTCAGATTATGGGTGTAAGTACCATGACACTAAAATGTTAATTAATTACCTTAAAAAATCTTCATCATCTAATAAATATTTTTTGGTTAACCACCAATATATATAGTATAATGCTTAGCACAAAATAGGTATTTAATAAATGCATGTATGCACATGTGAATGAATGAATTATAAATCATGATAGGTTTTAGAGATTGTCTATTCCAAACTTTTCTCTTTGAAGATGGGGAAACGAAGGCCCACAGAGGTTACACAGACTGTTTTAAGATTGCATGTATTGTGCACCTTTTGACCCAGTGATACAGCTAACTGGGTCTGTATCCCAAAGAGATCAAAGAAAGAGTAAAATAATCCATAGGTGCAAAAGAGGTTATAGCAGTTCTATTTGAAATGGCAAATATTTGGAAACTGAGGCATTACCCATTAGTTGGGGAATGGCTGAGCAAGTTATGATATATGAATGTGATAGAATACTATAGTGCTGTAAAAAAAGGATAAAGAGGATGGTTTCAGAGAAATCTGAGAAGACATATAAACTGATACAGAGTGAAGTGAACAGAACCAGGAGAACCATACATACAGTAACAGCTATATTGTAAAAACAGTATACTTTGAACGTCTTAGGAACTTTGATCACACAATTACCAGCCATGATTCCAGAGAATTCATGAAGAAATATGCTACCTACTTCCTGAGGTAGGTACCTACCAGCCCTAAAAAATGGTCAATATGAGAATTTGTTGGTTTGACCATATGTTTGTAACAAGGGATTATGTTGTTTTTTTTTTTCTTTTTCTCAGTGGGATAAAAGGATGAAAAGGGTTGATTTTAATTTGGAAAAAAATTTAAAAAACACAACAAAAATGATTGCACAGTTACATAGTATACCTGGAATTCAAACTCATGTACTCTAACTCCCAATGAACCTTCCTGAACTGGGTTGGTCCTAAGACCACACAAGAAGCATCTGCCACTGGGTGTGTGTTCTAGTGTGTTGAGCAGAGCTTTTTTTCTGTGGCATAGTCTTCAAGAACCTAGTGTCACAAAAAGATATCAGTAAAGGACTTTACTGGAGTGTTTAGGGGAAACAGTGTAAAATAAATATAACATTCACAGGGTTCAAAAATATCAAGTGACAAAGCATGGAATTTCTACATAAAAAGCAAACGTTGTCTTTTTGCCTCCTCTTGTGACTCCGAAAGTTCCTAGTGCAGATTGTTTTTTGCTTTTCTTTATATCCTTAGTGCTTAGCAGAGAACCTTGTCGATAGCAGTTGCTTAATAAATGCTTGTTAACATCATTCCTGAATGCTAGAGTATCTGGTAGAGAATTTAGATTTTACAGGCAGTTGGAACAGAAATTTTGGATCCTATAGACAGTCAGAACAGGAAGGATGAATTGGAGGAATCACTGGAGAAAGTGAAACTTGAGGAATGAGACTCAAGAATGAGTAAAATTTTGACTGGTGGAGAGAATGACTGGAAGATAAATATTGCTTGGGTGAGAGGAATGGTTCAACATCAGGGAGGTAAAAAAAAGACTATGGAATGTTTGGGAGTAGTAGCTCTGAGCTCAGTCTGGCTCAGTCACATAGTGGGGACATAGGCCAAATTGGAAAAGGGAGGTTGGAGTCATATTTGGTAAGCTAAGGAATCTAGAATTTATCCAAATATCTACCTCAGGAGCAGTCCAGGGTGAGAGAAGCAAGAAATCTTTTCTTTGAGGTTTGCTTTCCTTTTCCAAGGAAGAGGGGGAGAGAATTTGCAGCTGGGAAGGTCATTACCTCACTGACCAATAGCATTTGTATTCTGAGTAGTGGGCAAGAAAGGGCTCTCTAAGACTTTTTTTTTTGAAGCAGTTCTGTAGAAGGTAAATTCATTATAGATCAAATACAGTTTCAGAGGTGATGTCATGTAGAGGCCTCTCCTTCAACTCTTTGCCTTATGGGTACATGAAAACATAGATGCCATAGAAAGATCAGTTGAAGGAAGGGAGGACTTGTAGCTTGGAGGAGAGAAAGCTTAGATGGCAAATGTAGATATCTCCAATATTTGAAGGCCTTGGAGAAGCCATGTAGGAGCAAAATTAGTTTGTTCTGCTTATCCTACAGAGCACAATAAGGAACAATGGGTTGAAATTGGAGAGAGGCATTTATAAGAGAAAGCTTATTTGGGGTAGGGTGGAGGTATCTCCATAATTTCCTGTGATGTAAAAATAAGTCTCAATAAAACATTTTTAAAAAGTATGGAAGTCACATAGCCATTCTCTAGGCTGATCTTTGAGACCTTTTTAGCTTATAATCACCTATCAGAGCTTGGAACTATATTGGCACAGACTGGGAGAACCCAGGGTTACCTCCATACTGTAATGAGGCATTGGTGTAGGACTTCAGTATTAGACAGAATGCTGAACCGGAGTCAGGAAGATCTCCTTTGGAATTCTGCCTCAGACACTGCAAGTGTGACCCTGGGCCAGTTACTTAATCTCTCTTATCATCAGTTTCTTCATCTGGAAAATCAGCCAGTTAGTAAGCATTTATTGTACCATTTACTATGTGCCAGACACTGTGCTAAGCTCTGGGGATATAAAGAAATGGCCGAGGCCCTTAAAGAGCTCACAATCTAATGGGAAGAATAATGGCACCTACCTCGTAGGGTTGTTGTAAGGATCAAATGAAATAACATATGTAAAGTGTAAAGCGCTTTAAAAAAAGGTAGGACTTCTATAAGCTAATTCCTATGAACATATTCACTTAACAGCATAAGCACTCAATGCCCCACTCCATGTTCCCTCTCTTCTAAAAGTAGTGAGGGGACTTTTGTTATGGTGAGGCCTTTCCTTTGTTGTCTACATGATTAGTGATTCGATGGCAAGAATTTCCAGTCAGGAATGGAATGGGGGTTGTTTCAGAGAAACCTAGTGAAGGAGGACATTCTTGCCATCAAACTGCATCATGTTGGTGACTTTCTATCTTTCCTCCTGTTTAGGAAAAGTTTTCAAGGGGACTGCGATGAGGCTTCGATTTTGCAGTGTTCCCTAACCCCATTCAGTCATACCCAAGCAATTCTGTGGGGATACTACATGTTCAATGGCATGGGGTACAAAGGAGGCAGCATGGTGATAGGGACCTACTAGCATTTTGGACTTACGTTCATGGCCAGAACAAAAATCAACATCTGTTCCTCTTGGATAATTTTGTTTTCCATGCAGATTTCAGGGGGCTTAAAATGGTGTAGAGTGTACATATGTGAGAACTTGTTGTCACTGTCCCCAGATGCTTGAATTGCTTCATGGTAATTGGAACTAGGGCTCAATAGGCATGCAAGTTTTCTAGATGGACCCATGGACTGGAGGCATCTGCCTCTATTTATTGCCACAAACATAAGCAGCCTAAATTGAAGTTAACGTTAGGAGGAAACCCAAATCCTCTCAGAATCTGCACTTGAAGGTCTAATGCTCTTTCAGATCTCCTGGTTATCTATACCAGAACACCCACCCTTTCACTCATAATGGGATATGGTTTATCATGTCTTCTTCCTTACAAAACTTTTCTTAGCATACATTTGATCACTCAAACCAAATGCTACCTCTGTGTTCTAGTCACTGTGCATAAACTGTTCTCCACTTCATCAAAACTATCCAGGGGCTGACTTTCTACCACACATATTCTCCTCTTTGTGAGGGTCAAGAGAATGTTAAATTCTTTTATGGTCCTGGGTGGTAATTAATAGAGGCAGACAACTACAAATTCTGTGTCTTCTCTGCACAGCTGTCTACCTTCTGACAGGTTTCTTTACATATGGCATGTGCTATAGTGAAAAGAACATTGGGATGAAAGCCATCAGAACTGAACTCGAGTCACAAGTCTTTGGCTAACTAGGTTTGTGGCCATGAGAATGTCACATATCCAATCTGGACCTCAGTTTACTCATCTGTAAAATTAGGTGGTTGGACTAAATAGTATTTAGGGTTCCCTCCAGTTCATTTATAAGTCTATGAGATCCAAAATGGAGGAACCAAACCCAAAGGGAGGGAAAGAAGGAGGATAAGACTCTAGAGAACATTCATGGAAAAGGAGGACATGGCATGCTTTAATGTAAACAAAAGGTTTGTGTCTATGACAGTCTTGTTTTGCTGGAAAAACAAAATATCTAGAACAAGGGGATGCTCCCCATTCCTGGCAATGTGAATCTGCCCCAGGGAACTGTTCTTTCAGGAAGTTGTCTAGAGAGTCAAAGTAGATGGAGTCCTATAGATGAAAACTAGTCAGTTAGGGTAATTTGACTAGCTGGTTAGGAAAACAGGTAAAAATAGAGAGATTTTGTCATTCATTCATGACAAATACTACTTAATACTTCAAGAATCTGAGATTTCATTTCCGTAGGTTCCTTCTCCATCTGTGTAGATTGAATCTCTCTCTGTTCTTTAATAGAAATAATATATGAATTATTGCAACTGAAGACATTAATCAATTGGTAGCCAGTTTTCTAGTGATGAGGCTTCCTCTGCTTCCTGTAGGTGAGGCAATGCATTGGACAACTTATATACAGGTCACTGACAAATATGACTAAAGCCTTCCACTGACCAGTAGAATGTAAACTACTTGAGGGTAGCAGTTATTTTTTCCTTTGTCTTTGTATCTACAGTACCTTGCAAGAGGTTAATAAATGCTTATTGGATTGGATTGGATTGGGTTGGTAGAACCTGTCAGAATCTGTGTGTACCTTTTTGGCATCACCTTCAAACCATGACGAGGCATTAGAAGAGAATGTTATACATATACATATGTAATCGTGTATACGTATACTTACCTGCTAACAATAATTTTTCAGGCTTATGTTTTTTCCCCATATTTTGTTTCATCTTATCCTCACAATACTATTGACAAATGATAGGCACTGCATTATTATACTTATTTGACAGATAAAGAAACTGAGGCCCAGAGTATTTACATGATTTGTCCAGGGCCACACAGAAACTTAATGGCTCAGCCTGCATGAGATAGTTTATCTAATTCCTTCTGCACTCCTCTAACAAGGCATTACAAATTCAACTAAATCCTGCTGCATCTGTTTGTCATTTGCTTTTGGTACATTCCCAAGAGGTTGTATCCATGTGTACCCTCTGATGGGAGAGATATGGGGGGGTGAGGGGGGAGGAAGAGTTAACTTGAAAGCTATAAATTTTTCTTTCATTTGACAAATATATTGGATGCAGTTGTTCATTGGTAAAGTAGTAGACCAGAAGGATTTATGGTCAACAGTGTGGGCCAAAGACAGCCTGCCTTAAAGGTGTTATTTTATTAAGGAAATAGTTCTAAAAAGGTATATTCTTAGGGGTGTCGATCTCAAATGACCTGAAAAGAAATATTCTTCTGCCAGAAGGGAGAGGATCATCCTTCCAGATCAATCATCAGACTAGCTAGTCTTATAACAACACAAACTGTATCTCCAATGCTGCATCTACTTCACCCCGACATTTCCCATCAATTCAGACAAATCATCAGTCAAAGCAATCCTTTGCCTTAAAAGGAGCATCTCCTACTCCCATTTCTGTCAAAAATGTTCATTTCTCTGTCTTAGTTTCTCTATCTGTAAAATGAGAGTGGTAGATCAGATGATTTGTTAAGTCCTTTCCAGATTTAGGATTATCTGATTCCATGAAACGTATTAAAATACCAGGATAATTGACAGAAGTGGTCACTTTTCAGCCAGTTATTGGGGTCTTGGAAATATTGCCTAATTGGAGCATGTTTTAATGGTTTCAATGTGAGTCATCTTCATGTTATACAATTACAGGTTAATAACATATATGCTTAAATAAAACCAATATTTGAAAAATAAGATTTGTTAAAACTGAAACATAACAGAGGAGATGCCCATAATACATAAGGATTATTCTTTTTCAGAGATATTACCCATGGTGTATTTTTAAAGAAGAAAATGTCCTACTCCCTTCAAGACAGATTTTTTAATACAAAAATATTATGCATATGCAGTTTTTTTTAATGAAGCTATTTTATGACACGAGGGTTACTTAAGAAAAAATGGTTGAATACAATGGTCATTAAAGTTGACTTTTCTCATATTATCACACATAGAGTAGGATGGTTATGAAGCTGGGACACGGCATTTTTATTCCCTAAATAAATATTTTAAAAAATGAATCTTGATCCCCATTCCAATGTTTGAAGATTGAATTCCCTCGTGTATTACAATGGAGACTTTGGTCCTTACTGTAACCCATATGACGATATAATAAAATAAATACTGACATATAACAAAGAATGGGATTTTCCAGAGAGATTTGGGAGAGATCAGGCTCTAGTATTTTTCTGGGAGAAAGTTGGACGTCGTTTTGAGTCATCTCTAGCCATCATAACCATTGCTGTTTACCTAGAAGAGGAGAACATAAGGTAAGATCAGAATGGTTTCCTCACCACAATATCATAGAAAAGGTCTTTTTTTTTCTTTTGAGGAAGGAGAACTCTGGAGGTATCTGTCTAGCCATTAGGGTATGATAAGTTCTCACAACAAAAATGGGCTTTCTAACTATAACTCATATGGCTTATAGAACTTAAAGCAGAGAGGTAAGGATAAAAATGAATTCACAGAAGAACTCAGAATACTTTAGAGCCAAACATAAATGTTCTAAGAAAATTTTTTAAAAATCTCAAAGAGCAGACTTTATCTTAGCCTGAATGCTATATTCACCCAATAAATCCTTGAAAAGCTGGAGAGTTTCTTAACAATTGGCTTAGAGCTGACTAAAGATAACTAACCAGAGCATCGTAGACCGATTGAGAAAAGGAGAGGTTCTTTCTCCATAGGGGATCATAAGATCACAGATTTGGACCTGGAAAGGACCTTAAAGACCATCAAGTCCATTTCCAACATTTTACAGAGGAAACTGAAGCCTAGAGAAGTTAAGCAACTTGCCCAGGTTCACATAGAAAACAAGTATCTTGATTGAAATTTTAACTCAGTTTTTCTTTACTCCAAGTCCAGTGCCCTAATCACTAACAACACTATGAAAATTTACTAATCACTGTACCTTCAAGATCTTAAAGACTTTGAAGTAGGTGATCTTGCAGCTAGAACCTCAATGGAGAAGTATAGATGAGGCACACTCAAAGAAAAATCTGAAAGAACTCTATCTATCCTCTAGAAGAGAGAGTGATTAGCCACAATACTCCCCAGAGGATGATAGAGTTAGTTAAAGGAACTGGTTAACAGAGATATATTTATTCATTTTGGGCAGAGGCTTACTAATCACAGCATTCCTGGTAGATATAGGAGAGGGGCATCATTGAAGATAATTGCATAGCTGAATACCACCTGGAACAGAAATTCAGCACTTGCTGGGAGCAGAAGAGATGCCTGGAAGATAATACCTGAAACACAATACTTAGCATGAAATGTGGAAAAATTCTTCACTGGGAGCAGATCCAGCAAAGAACAAAACATTGAAATTACCTTAAGATAACAACTTGGTATTGTTAGAACTATGAATTTCCCCTTTTATGTATGTTGTGATCATCATGTTCACCCCTTCATGAGGTTTGTCTAGACCCCATTCCTTACTTGTGGGTGCCCCACAAATTATTTTTATGTAGATCCACTCTTCCTGAAGAGGATCTGTATGTTTGTAAGAGAATAAGATAAAGGTTTATAAGGAGGAATTTATTAATTTGTTATTTCATGAAATGCCTTTGCTATGAACCACGTCCTATGCCTAACTAGTAAAAACACACATAAATAGGACCTGGTAAGCTATATAGTCTTTGGAAAGGATTATGACATACAAAACAACTATAACCTGAAGTAGATGGCATGATGGGAGTTCCCAAAATGGAGGGGCTCTTCCTTCTACAATTATAAGACATAAAAACTTAAAATGTACCTTGTTGTCTACCTCCTTCTTTACAACCCCTTGCACAGTGGTTGCTGAGCAGCTTCATACTTCCTCTCTCAGACAAGAGATGCTGATATTTCATCAGCCCTAAACTGTTGACAAGTTTGGTAGCTTTTATCTTCTACATATCTCTCCAATATTCTTTCCCTTCACTTCTGGACTATTACAATAACGTTCTTGTTGGTCTTTTTACCTCAGTTCTATCCCAATTCCAGTTCATCTTCCACTCAGCTGCCAACAGCGATCTTCCTAAAGTTCAGCCCTCACCTACTTAATAAACTCCAGTTGTTTCCTGTTTTCTTTAGGATCAAATACAAAATCCCTGCTTGGCATTCAAAGTTCATTGGCTCATTCTTACCTTGCCAATTTCCTTACACTTTACCCCTTTCATATATGTTACTGACAACCCAGTGTTGCTGGTGTTCTTGCTATTCCTCATACATGACACTCTATCTCCCAATTCCATACCATTTCACTGGTTGTCCTCTGGAATGTTCTTTCTGCTCATATCTGCTTCCTGGCTTCCCTGACCTCCTTCAAGACTCAGCTCCAATCCCAACCTCTGCCTTTCTCCGTCTCACTCTCAACCCACCAAAGATGATGCTTTTCCTGTGCGTTGACCTTTTATTCACATACATACAAATACACACATACATGTATATATACATATGCATATATAAACATGCATACACATATACATATACACAAGTTGTAAATAGTACTATATATTGTACATGCATGCATAGTATATATACATATACACTATATGCTGTGTGTATATGTGCATATACTATGTATAGTGTACATATATTCTGTGTGTATGTATTATATAGACACTATAAATAGACATGTCTATATATAGTATAGGCATTTGGTATTTTGAATATAAGTGTATACTTTGGGGTATATATGGAGAGAGATGGTATATATGTATATGTGTGTACACACACATGCAGAAAATGTATAATTATTTATAGATTTTCTCCCCCATTAGAATATGAACTCTTTGAGGGCAGTGACCAGGGATCTTCTGGAGTCAGATGAACTGTACTCATTTTTTTTTAAAGTTGGCAAGTACAACAGATTGTGACTTGATATATTATTTTATTAACCATCTAGACTTAAGAAAGTGATAGAGAAAATTTAAGTAATTCAGATTAAACTTAAAGGTGTCTGAACATATTTTTATTTCTTTTCAGAGATATGGTTGTTAAATATTTACCAGTACATCTCTGGCAGAGACATTTTTTGAAATATATATCTCCAGTGCTTAGCACAGGGTCTGTCATTTAGCAAGTCATAAGTGTGTTTGTTTATTGTTGTTATTGTCATAATTTAGTTAAAAATCAGGGATTTCAAACACTAATATATATGGCCATGGGCATGGCAGAGTTCTCTTTTCACCACTTTAAGGAGAGAATAAACAGTGAATCCATTTACCAGCCTTTTCTCTCTCTTCTCTGAACTCATGCAATATTGTATATTTGATTGTTCACTAGTCAGTTCATTCATTATCATTTATCACTGTTCATATGCTACCATGTATTTTCAGACACCATGGCATCATAGAGTTCAAGTTGGAAAATACCTTTGAAGTTATCTAATTCAACACCCTCATTTTGCAGATGAGAAATCTTGAGTTCCGAGAGGTAAAATGAGATTCCAGTTCAGGTCTTTGGACTCTAAATCCTTTACTCTTTCCAGCATACTATGCCCCAAAAAACTCTCCTCAGCCATCTTGGCCTTAGTCAACTCTTTCCTGATCCCTGATACTCTTAGACAAAAGTGTTGTCTCCTTTCTCTGTTTATCCTCTATAGGGCTTGTTTAAACCCACTAAAGAGTTGCAAAAGGAGTCCTAGGTGACATCCTAGAAAAAGGAACATTACTAACATTCAGGGGTTGGCAGTGATGGTGGAACAAAAAAGACTTCATGGAAGATATGATAATTGAGTTGAGCTTTGAAGTGGGCATTAGTACCTGAGATAGGACTGGACACACCGTAGGTTCTGGAGGATGGCTGCTGATTGAAACAGACATAGGCAGAGGCTCAGAGATACTGTTTTATAGAACTTTAATGTAATTCGATTTGTAGAAAGACTTTTAAATTCCACTAAAATCATTATACTCATAAGTCTTATTGTTCTAAAAGTCTGTGAGATTATGTTCCATTGGCACTACACAGAGTAAAGTACGTCAGAGCAGAGATTTCAACCTTAACAGTATATCACTTCTTTATCAATGGAATCTAAATTTATCCTGCTAGGGTTTGGCCAATATCCCCACAAATATCTAGTGTCCAAGCTCTCTAAGGAACTCCACATAACAATTAACATGTTTACTAAATTAGATTATCAAGAAAAGTCCCTTTTACTTTGTATAATATAGATCAAGACTTTTTCTCAAAGAAGGGCCATTTCTATCAGATATTCAATGAAAGAAATGATATACTACATTTATTGGGATTTTCTGGGGGAGATGCTCAAATCAGCTGTCCTCAAATTCTGGGAAGAGTCAACAAAAGAAAACTAAATGGGAGAAGCTTAGGATAGCAATAAGGAAATATGAATGTGTCATAGAAGATCCTGATCTGTGATGATAGAGGAAGTGTCTTACCAGGAGGTCCCTATAATGATACTATTATAGGACCAGCCAATAGATAGATTTTTTAGATAGAGGATAAAGAGAAAGAGAGAGAGGGAGGGAGAGAGAGAAAAACAGAAAGAGAGAGAGAGTGAGAGAGAGAGAGAGAGAGAGAGAGAGAGAGAGAGAGAGATGACAGAGAGCCATAGATACACATAGGCAAAAATACCAACTGCCTATCTTGATTTTATATCTATATCTATCTATCTATCTATCTATCTATCTATCTATCTATCTATCTATATGTATATGTATATGTATATGTATGTATATGTATATATACGTATATGTATACATATATGCTGATACACACACATATGTATATGTATGTATATGTTTATGTGCCCTGTGTGTGCATATACATATATGTGTATGTGTATGTATGTATGCATGTATGCATGTATGTATAATTGCATATATGTATCCTTGGTATGGGCAGCTAGGTGGCACAGTGGATAGAACATCAGGCCTGGAGTCAGGGAGACCTGAGTTCAAATTAAGCCTCAGATATTATGTAACCATGGGCAAGTCACCTAACCCTTTTTGCTTCAGTTTTCTCCTCTGTAAAATGAGCTAGAGAAGGAAATGTCAAATTACTTCAGTATCTTTGCCAAGAAAACACCAAATGAGGTCACAAAGAATTGGACATGACTGAACAATGACAAATCCTCAGCATAAAGATAGTGTTTCATGAATGTTTTTGTTTATATGATATATATATTTGTCACTTTTTATGCCTAAATTACTGGGAATATAAATGCAAAAGTAAGATAATCCCTGACTTTAAAGGAGTTTACATTCTAATAGAAGAACTTATTCTGTAACTTATAGCTTTAGAGCAATGGTTCTCAAAGTTTTTGGCCTCAGTATCTCTTTGCACACTTAACATGTGTTGAGGATCCCATTCCAAAGAACTTTTGCTAATGCAGGTTATGTCCAGGGGTATACTAGAGCCAGCTTGCATGTGCTCAGGAAAGCCAACTGTTAATTTTACAGTGTGAGCATTTACACTTTGGCCATCAACAAACACTACAATTTAGGGCTCGGTTGCCTGTTTTGTTGATTGTCTGCACTTAAGACAATGATGAAGAAAATACCTAAAAACTGAGACATGCATTTGGAGAGTCAATTGGTAAAAATAGTAAAGGTTAAAAATACAGCACATTTGTACCCTTGATTATAGTTACAAAATTTTTGCCACTTTAGAAATTAAATTGATATATTTTAAAAATTTATTACATTAATTTAAAATAACAATGAAATATTACATGTTGACATAAATAACATTTTTATGAAACCTATTTTCTAAAACAAAAAATAGTGAGAAAAGTAGCATTATTTTGCCTATTTTGGTAAATCTCTTTAAATCTGGCTTAATAGAAGATTTCAAGGTTCTTCTAACTGCTTATTCATTCCCTCTGTTGTGATATGTCATTTCTGTTGAAGTGTATGAAGAAAATATGGCCTCCCACAGATAAGTATGGGAGAATTTTCATAGACATTTCAGGTAATTGTAAATATTTTTCTTTGATGTTATACCAAAACTTGACAAGTAGTGTTTTCTTAAAAGTGAGTTTCAGGATGGAGTCTGAAATCATATCAATGAACTTTTTATAATCTGTTACATTAAAACACTTTGGCCTATCTTGTATACTGAATAAATTTTTTTTATCCATGCATGATTTTGTAAATTCATGCATTAGTCATTCGGAAAATGTTGGTTCGTTAAGTTTTGCAGTTCCTCCGAAAGTAGACATTTAATTTTACAATATTAAAAATCATATTTGTTAATATTTTCATGGATCTCATCAGAAAAATCTGCAAGTATTGGGCAGCTGTCAAGCTCATGGTGGTGGACTTAAGTTTCCCAAAATTCTAATTTTTGTTTGAAAGTTGAAATTTTGTCACTGGCAATGAACACTGTAGGTGGTTTTCCTTGAAGTAACAGGTTTACTTTATTCATTCCAGAGAAAATATCTGCCCATTACCTAACTCTGAATAACCACATTTTTTGAACAGTCATTCTTTTGAGTAAAAAGGATGCTCCATGAAAAAAGTGACCAGTTCACCTTGCAGTTCAAACGATTTCACAAATGCTTTTCAATGAGACATCTAGCATGCTTCTTGGAATGCAGCAGAAGTGCTTAATCCAATATAAATCATAAAGTTAAAAAAATTACTATTTTAGCATATTTGTTGCCAAGAATTCACATAAACATCTTTGATAATTAGTTGATGCTGGTACTGAATAAACATAAGCAAAACAGTAAGTCTGGCCATATATGTAGTTTTGTCCATTTGTAAGGCAAACTTTTTATGCACCACACCATATTGCTGCTCACTATTCATATAACACTTATTTTTCATGATTATATACTTACTTTTTTTTAACTCTGACTTCCATTTCCACCCTGTTCCTCCTTAGGCAACCTGATGGATTCTTGCTTCTGGGGCCTCACCATATTAATGTTGAGCTTAGTATGGGCTCTCAAACAGTTTATCCCACTGCGGCTTAGCATTCCCAAGTTCCTTTTGAATCTTTTATCCACCAGTTCAGCTTCCTCTAATAGGTGGGATTATAAATGTGCACCACCACCATCAATTGAAGTTACTTTTCTACTCACACTTGTCCTGCCTATTTGCTAGGACTAAGTTCTTGGACAGGTCTTTCTTTTAATTCCTGCTCAGTATTGAATTCAGTGCTTTGTATGTAGCAGACACTGGAAAATTTGTAGATTATTAACATAAATACTTAGGGGCCATAGACTCAACCTTTAAAATAGACATATCTGGAGTTCAGAGAGCTCAGTCATTATTTGATAACCCTACTCCCATCTGCTGCGGGGAGGGGAGAAATAGCACAAAGGGCCACAGTCCTGGTCTGACGCAGAGCTTAGAGTCATCCTGGGGATGGTCTAATTCCCAAGAAAGGGAATTAGTCTTCTTGTATTCTCTCTTTGGGTTATTTGCTCTACCCCAGATTTTTTGGGGGGAAATCTTTAAAAAGCATCTTAGAGTAATGCACATGTCTGGATTTTCCCAAAAGTTATTATTGTATATTATTATTTATTAATTTTCCTTGAAACTAACTTTCTGTGGTTAGAGGTAGTCTGCACCCATAATGTTGCCTTGACCTCAGTAATTCTCTAGGAATGCTGGAGATGTCTACAAAGAATTTTGGGTACCCCCCTGGCCTGGATCTACCCAAAACATTCTTGTTTTGGGTCCTCACACCCAATACTTGCTTTGGGTCTCCCCAAGCTTGTATTTTGGACTCCCTTCAGGTGGTTTATGTGCGATATATTTGTCAGGTGATTTGTGTTCAGACACCTTTACCAACATCCTATGTAATATAAACCTTCAAAAACATAATATAAACCTAAGGAGGGGAAGCCTCCCCCCTTCTTTCTGGCTCTCTCTACCAAATAACCTAATACATTTCTTTCTAAAACTATTCCAGATTCTTGAGTTTGTTCTTAGGAACATTAACAATGTCTCTGCTTAGAAATAGTGCTCATAATACAAAATAGATATTAAGCATAAGAGAGAAATTTGTTTCTATCACCACAAATAAAGTACTTAAAACACATAAGACTATACACATGTAACAAATACTAAAAACATAAACAATGTTTTATCACAACTATTACACTCTCCTGAGAGGTGAAGATAATTTTGTAGGACTGCTGAACAGATGTTTCTCATTTACCTTAGGTCTCTACTATCCAAGCAACTCATGTGGTCCAACTCTTCTGGCCAACCAGGGTGTGTGGCTTGGGTTTTTTGATTCTTTTAGCTGTAGCATCCTCTTGGAAATGGAACACACCCCCACCCCTACCCCTTATAAGCTGCAGAAAAACCTCCTACTGGGAAGTTGGCATTGGCTCCAGAACCTAGAAAGTATCAAACTCACAAGGAAGCTGGCAAAGCTAGAAGTACTTCTCAGGTGATTGTTTAGTCATCTGTACTCAGGGAGAGAAATATAAAACAGAAGATGCAAATCTAGGCTCAGGATCACCTATGCAAGTACAAGTTCTCACTACCACATACTGATTGCTACTGGTCCCTTGTGTGGGGAAGGGGAAGGAAAAGGAGAAATCACCAGGTTCTTCAAGGAAGAGTTGACAGAGTTGCCAAGTGGCAGTCTTAAAAGAGAGAAAGGCAGATACTTTTTCTTCTCCTTTTATAGTCTACTGAGTGGGTAACTCCTCCTAAGTCAATAGACAATTATCTTTGACCTAGGCCTGGGGTGACCTCATCTTCCAGTTCAGAGCCAGGAAAGGTCTTTCCAGGAATCAGAGTGCATCTCCAACTCCGTGGGATGTTCTCCAATGCAACTTTCACTACATACTACATGCCAATTTATTACTATTATATTGTTATGTGTGTTGGCCTTGTTCCCCATAAGAAAGAGTTTGTGCCATATACTTACTCTATTTTTTTCTCCCCCACAGTGTCTACCTAGCACATTGCCCTGAATAAATATAGCAGGTCTTCAACAAATACTTGCTAATTAGTTTAGATATATGTTCACTTAAAGGCATGAGAATGGGTCAAATGAACTCCTAAGATCCCTTCTATGATTTGGAGATGCAATGAAACACACATCAGGAGGCCTCTGGGAAGCCTGCCTGTCTTCCTCTCTTTCTTTCTCTTTGATCATTACCTCGGAGGGAGAAAGCAGGCCCAGCCATCAGCTATCAGGGAGCCTGTGGCCTGATCATACAGCTGTGCTCAACTATCAGGCCTTAATGGTACATGTCGCTTTTGGTCTTTGGCAGGAAGTGTCCCTGGCTCCCTGAAATAACCTTAAACCATAGGGTCCTTTTCCTCTGCTCCCCACCCCTCCTTGTAATTGAAGCATTCTTAAAGACAATCCAGCTGCTAGCAGGTCTAATAAGAGCCAAGCCCCACCGTACTGGATAATTTGGACCTCATTTGAAGGTTGATGGCATCTCCGGCTTAACCTTCCTGTTGCCAGGCCCTGAGCAAAATCATCTTTAGCAGCTAATAAAGAGAAGGCTTTCTCAGCCACTTGGCCTGCTTTTATGAGAACTACCACTTTGGGGATTCCCTATAATGTGAGGTCAGACCACTTATTCTGTAAAATTTGAGAATTTTATAAAATCATAGAAATGAAGTTACTTGTTTCAGGTCAAATAGTTTGTTAGTGGTAGAGCTGGGTCTCTTGGCACCTGGCCCTGTCTTCAGTCCATTCAGTTTAGCAGTAAAAATAAAACACTAATCAAATTTGCTTTGTCCCTTTTTCAACTCCATGGCATCTCCCTTCTTCAACCTCTAGGCACCTAATATGGCTCCTACCTTCTTCCTCTCATTCCAACTTCCCAGAAAGGAGCTGATGAAATCATTCCTACCAAGCAGTGAATTCCTGTGCTTCTACTCCTGATATCATGCCCACAGAGATTTGCATATTAGCTAAAGGCTAAAACCTAGAGGAAGATACAGTGATGGCTCTGTAATTCCAGGTAATAAAGATCTAGGGGCAATTAGGTGGCACAATGGATGGAATGCTGGGCCCGGAGTAAGGAAGACTCCTCTTCCTGAGTTCAAATCTTAGACATTAGTTGCTGTGTGACCCTGGGCAAGTCACTTGACCCTGTTTGCCTCAGTTTCCTCATCTGTAAAATGAGCTGGAGAAGGAAATGACAAATCACTCTGGTATCTTTGCCAAGAAAACCCCAAATAGGGTTATGAACACGACTGAAAAAAAAGACTCAAAAAAGATCAGAGTAAGGAGAACAATACTTGGGAGCAAGGAAGGAGTTGTCAACATGTATCATATCTGAGAGTCTCAAAGTTAGTCCAGAGCTCTGAGGCTATTTAGTTGAATCCAAACCTCAGTAGGAATCCTCCCTAACATATCTCCCATAAGTGGTCAAGAAGTCTTTGATTAAAGATCTTTAGTGTGTGATAACCCCCTATGATCCAAGGTGATCTTTTCCTTTTTTGGATAGCTCCTAATATTTGGGAGTTTTACCTTACATGGAGCCTAAATCCTCCTCTTTGCCAAGTTCACTCATTGCTTTTAGTTCTGCTCTCTCCAGCCAAGCAGAAAGAGTCTAATTTCTCTTCGATTTTAATGTCCTTCAAACATTTAAAAATTGTTTTATTCTGAACTTTTTAAGAAATAAAACAAACATTTCCATAACATAATAAAATAGAAAAAAAAGATTGTCCATGAAGCTACAAATCTTTCATTACAACCTGCTATTTACTTAATATATATAATAAAGGATGGCCACCATTAGACACACACACACACACACACACACACACACACACACACAAATGTATGTGTATACATAAACACACATATATATGTAAAACCATTCTATGCATATTTCCACTTATCAGTTCTTTCTCTGGATTCAGATAGTAGCCTCCTCCTTATGTCCTTTGTAGTTAATTTGGGTATTTATAACAGTGAAAATGACTTATTCACTTCCAGTTGTTTCTTAAAACAATATTACTGTTACTGTATACTGTTCTCTGGGTTCTGCTCATTACATTTTTCATTATTTTGTGCAAGTCTATCCATTTTTGTAAAGATCATTGAGCTTATTATTTCTTATAGCACAGTAGTACTTCATCAGGATTATATACTACAACTTGTTCAGCCATTCCCAATTGATGGGTCTCCCCATGATTTCCAGTTCTTTGCCACCACAAAGAGAGCTGCAATAAAAATTTTAAAAAAAGAGGTTCTTTTCCTTTTTTCCCTAATCATCTTCGTATTTGAAGACAGCTATGATTTCCCTAACTACCATCCCCACTTCCTGGCTAAGCATGATGGCAACCCACGCTGATTTCTGCCATTCTTGATAATCCACAGAACTCATTGTTTGTAGGCTGCATTTTGAAAGTCTAGTTGATCTGCTCCCACCATCTCTCCTCTCCAAACCATTCTCTACACATGTACCAAAATAATACTTCTAAGGGATGAGTCTGATTATGCAACACTCCCTCCCCTTCCTCTACTGCTCAGAAACCTTATACCACTCTAAACTTCCTCTAGGATAAAATAGAAACCTTTCAGCTTGTCATTTGCCAGTGGCAAGCTCAGAGAGCTTACTGTTAAATTTTTAGCAGGAGCATTTACACTTTGGAAATTCGTAAAAACTACAAATCAGGGCTTGATTTGTTATTTTGTTGATTTTTTTTAAAATGAGAGATAAAATGTTAAAATGTAGATTAAAATGAAGAGTGTGGCATGTGTTTGGGAAAGCTGGTTGTTAAATATTTATCAGCACACCTCCTCCACAGCGTGGCTCTTATCTATCTTTGCATTCTTATTTAATACTACTCTGCTATGGATGCTTTATATGCCAATCAAACTGTATGACTAACTGTTCCCTAAACTTACCATTCCATTTCCTGCCTAATTCCCCAGTACTTGAATATATTCCATCCTCACTGCTTCCTCTCAGGAACCTTGTCATTCTTCAAAGCTCAGCTCAAATGAAGCCTTCCCCAATCTCTTCAGTTGTCCTTTCTCCTTCATCTTACCTCCTTTCACTTATTTCTATATGTCTAATTTCTTATTCACTTATTTCTGTACGTCTAATCCTACTTCCCAGTAGAATATAAGGTCATTGCAGGAGGGACAAAGCATTTATAAATCACTTAATATGTTGCAGGTACTGTGTTAAGTATTTAATTTCATTTGATTCTCACAACAATACTGCTAGGTAGGTGCCATTATTATTATTACCCCATTTTATAGCTGAGGAAACTAAGGGTAAGTGACTTGTGTAGGGTTACACAGCTAGTCAGTGACTGATGCTGGATTTGAACTCAGGTTTTCCTGATTCCAGGTCCAAATGCTCTGTTTAACGATCAACCTAGACATTAGAAGTCGGGACTAATACTTATAAAAAATCTCCTAGCTTAGAATAATACTTGGTGTGTACTGTAGTAGGTACTTAATAATTGTTGAAATTAATTGATGTGTGATTATACTGCAATTACCATTTAATCTTACTGTGGGGCTCTTTCACTGTTCCAAATGTGTGTCTTGTGTCCCCAGTTGGACTATAATTACTCCCTCATATTTTCTTCTCCCATCTCTATCACAGTGGGAACAAAAGACTGGCCACCCAGTAGAAGCTCAGTGATCAGTATGTGATGGTTGAAAAGTCTCTGAATGAGCCTTTCATAGCAAAGTAAACCTAAATAGAATATACGTCTCCTGAAAACGTCAATGGATAGATCTCCATGAAGCCAAGAGGGTGTCTGTCTTGCTGGTGACTATTGACAGTGCAGTTAGCCAAGCATTCAGGAAATGATCACGCAAAGACCTAGCAAGGACTAGACACATAGAGTACAGAGTAAGTAATATTTGTCCTCTCTGCTCTCAGAAAGTATTTGTCTATTAGGAGACATAAGATAGCAGAATGAAACATAAATACAAAGCCAGAAACTTACCCAAACATTCCATTACACCAATGCAATTACTGAATTGCATTTAATACTGTCTGAATTCAATCATCTTTCATCAAAATTTCCCTTTGATGCCTCATCATACTGTTGGGATGACCTTGCCTTCTTGATGCTTATGCCAGAAGAGCTTAGGTAGATTCTTACAAGCTAGAAAATCTTCAGATTCAATCTAGCAACAGACTGGGTATCTGTCATGTCATAGAAAGACCAATTTCACTACAATTGGATCGGGCTACCTCTAGGTTGGCTAACTGTGGTAAATTTTTCCACAGTGGAAAATCAAGAAATAGGAAGATGTTGTCTACATAGATGGAGAGAGCAGATATGAAATATGAAATCAGATTTTTTTTAAAAGTATTATATTGTATATCATGAGAGGTAGAGGAAGATTTCTGAATTATCAATCTGGGTCCAAGTCCTGTAGCACATACTGGTTGTATGAGCCTTAGTAAGTATCCCAATTCTCTAAATATTATTAAACTGAAGAACAGTTGTGACTTGCAGAAGTAAAGGATATTATTTATTTTCTATAAAATTCCTACATTGATGAAATCACAAGTCTAGAGCTTCCACCTCCTACCCCCTAAAAGTATGACAATCGTAATTGGAGGCAACTCTCAAATTATATTCCAAAAGTTCATGTGTTATTTCTTTGGGACTCAAGAGAATATTTTTTTTCTCAGAGAAACAATGTTTTCCACTCTGATTAACTCCCCACACTAGACCAAAAGAGCCACTGTGATCCACCATATAGTTGAATCGTAATTCCCAAAGGGCTAGCTAGAGATTGTAGGATCAAGTTAAAAGCAGGCTGAATTTGGAACAAGAAGACCTTCTGAATCACAGCACCTCTATGTCCTTGTGGATTGTGAACAAATCACTTCACCTGCCTGGCCCTGAGTTTCCTCTTAAGATAAAGTGAGGGGTTGGTCAAGATCCAAGGCATCAGATGGCTGACAACACTATTGAGAGTAGCCTAAACCAGCTTAAACTAGAACTAGGAAATATTTAACAAAATAAGTAAAAGCGCAAAAAAAAACCCCAGATAATATTATGGTTTTTTTTAAATCAATATGCAGCCCATGGGGATCCTTTTGTAGGGTTTAGTTTGAGTGACAATCCTAGACTAGACAATCCTTGGATTTCCTCTTTGCTAAAATTCTCTAATACTTAATCTCTATATGCTACTGTAGAGTTTACGCAGTGATTAACATGTTTGTTTGTTTTTCAGTCTTCACAGTTAACCTGGGAGATAGGTGCTATTATTATCCCCATTTCACAGAAGAGGAAACTGAGGGCATGAGGTTAATGGACTTGCTCAGATTCATACAGCTATTAAATATCTGAGGCAGGATTTAAACATAGGTCTTCTTGACTTACTAGCCAATTCACTACAGCTCTGCAGTCTCTGGGCTTAAGGGGTTATGTGACACAGGAGAGAGGAAGGGAAAGAGAGGGCCTTTCAGCCTCTTCCTTTCCCTCTAAACACACACATTCTTGGGCACAGAGCTTTTCCTAGGCTAAATTTTTAATTGATTAATTAATTTATTTATTTTGGATCTCTCCTGTCTCGCTTGTGCCTCTCTACTCAGGAAAGCATTTGACTCAACTTGCACTAATGTATGAATGAGCGATGGTCCTTTAGCCCTACAAAATTGATTTATATATTTAAATTGTCAAATGTTTGAATATCAAACAGTAGAATTAAGTGAACTGAAAAATCCAGACAGTGTGGGGAAAAGGGTAACTAGCACTTAGGGAGGTTTACCCTGACTCAGAGTCTTCCCCCAGGGACCAGTTCCCCTAAATTATTCTTGGTTTTCATAGCTTCTCCTTCAGTCAATAATTTCTCCAAAACTCCCAAGGTTTTTTTTTTAAATATAAATTGTGGCCCATGGCACCTCTCCAAATTTGAGCTCATATGGACTAGGTTTGATCTCAGAAACTGACTTCTTAGAGTCATTATTCTCTCTTTTGATTGTTGTGCCCATGTGGAATTTACTTTAGGAAGCAAATTGTTTATATCTAAGTTTCCACAAATATGAGTAACAGGTGTACCCTGCTCCTATGCAAATATTCAAGGTAATAAATGCATGTATGTGTATGTGTATGTATACACATGTCAATCTTTATTTCATCACCATCAGAAAATGCAGAAGATTCAAAGAATTCCGTAAGTAAATACAGAAAAGACATCAAGACTTCATAGTCTACATGCTTTCCAACTTGGGGTGGCTGAGGGACAAACCCTGGACATTCCATGGAGTCTCACTTTCCTATGAGACCTGTACAACCTGAATAACTCATTACAAGAGGGGTGGGTGGCCAGGTCCCATCATGTTATGACTCCTAGAAAATCAAAAGCTCCTTCTACGTTATAATAGACAGGGGTTCAAGAACATTGCCCATGAATTTCCTTTTTGGGCCTCATGGGAAAGTATGAGGATGCTTTTGCTATTTTTTTTAAAGAACTCTATCACTGCCCCAGTTCTGACAGCTTTTGAACTAAGAATGTCCATTTTCCTCATCTGTAAAATGGACTAATAATATTTGTAGTACTTACTTTATAAGGTTGTTATATTAAAATAACTTTTAAAATTTGTGGGAACATAAACATGCGGGCTGCTAATGGAGGGGGGGGGAGTGAGACACTAAGAGATGAGAGAGGGATGTAGAGAACCATGTGGGAAATTGCCAAAGAAAAATTGAAACACTCACGAAATTTTCTCTGAGGCTATTGTGGCAGGTATATACTAGGCATATAACTGAAAATCTTTTCATTTGTTGCTACTAGCAAGAACATTAAAGGGTGGAGGATCTTACATCCAGAAAGTGTGGAAAGCATGGAGAATTTTGAGGTGATCCTTAGAGAAGGGAGGAATTTTTATCTATTTTAAAATTGCAAACTAGTTTCCCTCCCAGAACAGAAGATGAAAGGGTAATAAGAGAATCTACTCTCCATAGTATCAGGTAGAAGGAAACGTTCCTTAGTAAAATGAAAAAGGGGATGCAAGGAGAAAGTCAGCTAATGAAGATATTTATCTGGGCTACCCAG
The DNA here is from genome assembly GCF_011100635.1 of Trichosurus vulpecula. Taxonomy (NCBI): domain Eukaryota; kingdom Metazoa; phylum Chordata; class Mammalia; order Diprotodontia; family Phalangeridae; genus Trichosurus; species Trichosurus vulpecula. The sequence goes on from NC_050573.1 coordinate 365,332,221, forward strand.
ACTCCTTCTGAGATAGTTGAATGGGAGCAGCCACAAACTGGAGTGCCTTTCCCCCTTTTTCCCCCTCCTAGAGGTACATTGATCCCCTTTATCCTCACCCCTGTGGGAAGAAACCAATAATCCCTTCTCCATTTGGTCCCTTGGGCCTATTTCTTGATTCTCAATAGTGGTGATCCAGGTGCCACCATCCCCTCACCCCTTTGCCCTGCATGGTGGATTTAGTTGGTTATACTGCTTAGATGATCTGAAAGTCACCAAGTTCAATCCTTCTGGAAAGATGGAGGAGTAAGAGACCTTTCTATTACTGTATGTCTTGCTACTACACCCTTTAGATGCTGCGTCTAAATACAGAAAACACACCAAAACTACATAGTCTACATGCTCTCCAGTTTGAGGTTGCTGGGGGACAAACCCTTTTCTATGAGACCTGTACTACCTGAATAACTCACTATACAGGGGTGGGTGGCCAGATACCATCATGTGACTCCTAAAAATCAAAAACTCCTGTATTATAGTAGATAGGGGTTCAAGAACATTGTCCATGAATTGCCTTTTGGGGCCTCATGGGAAAGCATGGGAATGTCATCTGACCCGCCAAAACACCCCTAAAACTCCTGGTCCCTTCTGGGCCTTTACATTTAGATCTGAAGCTGAACCTTCCTCCATATGTTTCATTTCTCAATTAGAATGTGAACTTCTTGAGACCTGAGACTGTTATCTTTCTGTTTGTATTTTTCTATTTTTATCCCCTGAACCTGCAATGGTGCTTTGAATAGAGTAAGTACTTAGTAGTTGTTTTTGTATTCATTCCACAAAGAAGAAAACTTATCTGAAGAGGCCGAGGGAAGTTTTAATCTGTGTTAAGTTGGAGGGGAGAAGACTGCGAAACAAAGGAACAAATAGAAGAACCACTGAATATTTGGGCCTCAGTAATAGAAATGAGGCATTTTCCTAATGATGAGGAAACTGGACCCTTCAAAAACGCAGCAGCTGCTTTGTCAAAGAAATGGTGTCTCAGAACAAATGACTCAAAGTAAAGGTGATGTGTACCCACAGGTACTGTCAGGGAAAAGAACCATTCAATTGGATTCAATGAACATTCATTGAGCACCTACAAAGACAAGGTACAGCTACATGCTGGCAAGGTGGTGGTGGTGGTGGTAGGGGATGATGCCATTCTCTCAAGCCTATTTAGGGATGGACTGCAACCCCCAGGAAGGCAGTTGCCAACTCCTGCTATAACTTCATTCATAGCCATACCATCTTCTGGATATCAGCTCTACTTATCCTTCCACTTCAAATTAATCTGCATCAGACACAGTTCCAGCTAGTTACTGGCTTTATGTTGAAATATAAACGTCTAGACTCTTAACATGGAAAGATTTTTGATAGTGTTCTCTCTTTTCTTTCATCTACAAATAATAGGAGATATACCTTCGATACTATCTTACCTCTCTCTATCAGTGCCACTCCCTCATCTCACCATATTCTTCCTTTTTCCTCTTCTTCTCCATCTCTATCCTTACTCCCTTGCTTTCAGCAGGCTATCAAAACCTTGCCAATTAATTAAGGAATTAACTAATAAAAAAGTTCAATGTTTGATACCCCCACCCTCTTTCTTGGTGGTATTTCCATTTTAATGGAAGACATAGTGAAGGGGCAGAAGATCTTTTAGTGCTCATTCATATTTGGGTCCACAGAAAATGTGATTTGTGGCCTGGAATTTTCGTTAGCTCCCTGGCCTTTTGCCATTCTAAGAGCATAGCTGGTGGCTTGGATCAAGCCCAATTCTTGTCCTTTAGCCAGGAATGGGAGTAAATGAACAAAACCGGAGAAATCCCATCCCGGAAGATGTTCACATAGAAATTCAAGGTGTGCATGTACTCTTAAGGAGAACGGTGTGCAAAGCTATATACACATACACACTACACACACACACACACACACACACACACACACATATATGATATACACACACATATATATATATTTATATATACACATCTAGATAGTTCTGTGTATACATACTGATATATGTGTATATATCTGTATATATACACACATAGCTATTTACATATCCATGCAAATATAGACATATCTGCATATATAAGATGGATATATATAAGGTGGTCCTCCAGAAGTTTCTGCTGTTATTGTTGCTTTTAAAATTTAAAGGATTCCAACTGTGCAATAAAATCTTGAGCCTAAGAAAGGAGATAATTCACCCAATAACACTCAGAGTCCCCTGAGGCTGTGAGGCTCAATCCAGACCTAAGAAATCCTGCATTCTCGTCCTAGCTCCACCATTGGCTTACCATTGGTCCTTGGGCTCTCTCAAGGCCCAGTTTTCTCATCTTTCCACCTGAGATAATAGTGTCTGCCCCTATATAGGAAGGTAATTGAAGAAGGTACTTGGAAATATAAAGGGCCAGTCTACTTTTTGTTCTTTTAACTGGTCCTAGGATATCAATGGTATAGGGAATGCCCAGTGAGGAAACTCCCTCTACCAATCAATCAATAAACATTGATTAAATGCTTCCTATGTGCCAGGCACTGTGCTAAGTGCTGGCTCTGCTATTGCCAATGGGCATCTGCTCTGTGAATTATAGTGTTAGAGAACTGTCTGAGGTACAGAACAGCTTAAAGCATTTGTGTGGTACAATGGATAGGGAATCGGACTTGGAGTCAGGTAGAACTGACCTGCTTCAGACACTAAGTGTGATCCTGAGCAAGTCATATAACCTTTCTCTCACTCAGTTTACTCATCCATAGAATGGGGATGATAATAGCACCTACCTCCCAAGGTTGTTATGAGGCTCAAATGATATAATATTTATTAAAAATATTACAAAATTTGAAAATCTATATTTATTTGGGTTATTAATATCACCTACTTCACAAGGTTGTGATTTTTTAATGGGATAAGATGTGTAAGGAACTTTAAAAACCCTTAAATGCTCTGTATAAATACTAGCTATTACTATTAAGAAACTAGCCCAGGCTATAAATGTATCAGAAGCAGCTAGTTCTCTTTCCACTGTGCCAGGAGGCCCTCAGAGTTGCCATGCAACTATGAAGTGCTCTTATGATTCCAACCTTCCTTCTGCCTTTAATCAAGGAATCTAATCCATCCTGCAGGGAGGAGGGATGTAAAGAGGGAGAAGAATGAGGTGATCCTGACCATGGGCTCTGATTTACACCACAGAGGAATATACCCACCTTGACATTTTCAAAACCTCGCCCAGGTGACAGGGTTGGGTGGAAGGGAAGTATTTTTCTCTAACATTAGCAGAAAATGTCCATCATTATTGTCTATCTAAAAATGAGAGGAGGAGGGGGGGAAGCAGAGTGGATATAGAGAAACTCAACGTTTTATTTTGCACAATTGAACTTCATTAATCATAGAAAATCAGAGATGGAAAAGACCTACTGGGTCACCCCATCCAACCCTCTGAAAGCATTAAAAGCTTTCAAATGAGACAGAAATCGGAGGTCCTGATTGCTGCTGGTCATTAAAGATGTTTTTGCGAGGCAAAAATGTTAACCTTCATGTCCCTGCCAAATTATACTTTGGGTGGTTATGGGCTGCCTCTGTGAGAGGCTTCTGGCTTTTGGGCTTGGGAGGGGCATTCTCTCAGCATGAATGCCCACTAAGTGGCTTCTTAAGGGTGCCCTCAATTATGTAACCCCTGCTTGCCAACTGAGAGGTCTCCAGAAAAAGAGGAACATGGGCTAGTCTATGTGTTTTCTGTGTTTGTCCTGCTGGGGAATTTGGGGAAGATGTAAGATACCTTTAAAAATGTGGCTCTCACCCTGCTGTTCCTTTCCCTCTCCATCTTCTCCATTAGAATTCCCTTTCCCTGTCTCCCACCCTATAGAAATACTTCCTTTATTCTCTCTCCTATCTTATATGAAAACTGTTCTCTGTCCCTATCTTCTTTGGAAAATCTTCACCACCCACTCAGGCCTACACTGCGCTCACCCTTCTCTTCCCTCCCACTACACTTAAACCAGTGGTTTTTAAAAGATCTGTGACCTAGCAGTTCATATTCCTTACTCTCACACCCCCAAATAACCCCAAAATAACAGACTTATCTAAAGAGGTACAAACTCAATCCCATCTCCTTCCCCAGTGAGTCCTGAGGAAATAAAGTAAGAGTGTGAAAGTGACAGAGTAGGGGAGGGATGGAGCGGTGGAGTAATCCTAAAGTCAAGGAATCTGTTTGGAGGCCTAACTGGTGAGTAACTTTACTAATTACCTAAATATTCATTGTGCTGAGATCGTGTGTACAATAAAGAATACTTTGCTGTGACTAATAATAGTAATGATAACAATGATAAAAACCCACTGACTTAGAGTCTAAACTACAGTCTAGCCCTTTATTACACACGGTCCTGTGTTCTCTAATAGTCTCCTCCCTGTAAATCTAGTCTCCCCCAAATAGGTTGTGACCTCTCAGAGGTCCAGTGACTACATGTTGTCCATAGGATCCAGCATAACTAGATCTACCATAGAAGTTTAGGAGGTATTCTGGTTGATTTAATGATTGAGGGAAGGAAACATTGGCTCATATATTGCTACCTAGACAGATGTTCTGGGGACCCAGGACCATTACCTTTCATTCCAACTGTCACAAGAGAAATTTAACAAATGAGTAAATGGAGGCAAATCTTCTTTCAAGATAATAGTTTGCTAATAGAGCACCAAACCTATTAATAAAGGGGTCTCTGGTCTTCCTCCATTTGTGCCAAAGTGCCAAAGATCTGGAATGAGGGTGGATAGGGATTTTTAAATGCTAGTGTGTCTTCCTTCTGACTGACCTGATAGTATGTCATTTGTACCTCCCCTGAGAAAGACAAAGCAATCTCAATTTGTAGACATTTTAATGAGGAGGTAAGTTAAAAGTTCTCAGCTCCTCCCTATTATTTCATCATGGGAGCAGGGGAAGCAAGATTAATCTTCAGGTGAAAGCTGAGGGAAAGCGGGCTGACCTTCAGATGCTGCTGATTAAGCCCCTGTCTGACACTTTGGGAATGCTAGTTGCATTGTGAGGTCCAGCTGCCTCTAGTAATCTTGGCTAGAAAAAATATGAAGCCATATCCATCAGATTCTCTCTGGTTTGTTTCCCACCTTGTAGACCAGGTCATCCCTAATTTTGGTTAGAAAGCTAAAGACAGGACACATCCCCTGGGGAGGGCCTAACTCATGATGGTTTCTATGCTTACTGGGGGAAAACAGAAGTGAGGGTCCCATTGAGAGGGGCCCAAACCAAATTGGTTATGGAGCAGATGCTCCATATTTGTTATTATTTGCTATTAAATAATACAGCATAATATTAATTTTCCTTACTCCCCAATTTTATGATTAGCACTAATAGATGTCCAATCCACTCAGTTTCTATCCCAGGACTTATGATTCCCATCAGTGATGTGACAGAATATCCAATTCTTGTATCAGGGACAGTGTCACTGTGGTCTTTTCCTGGCCCTAAGGCAATGGCCACTGTCCTCTTTCCAGATGTATAAGTGATTCTTGTTCATATACTCTATGGCTCAGTCAATTTGGCCTATTTGCTGTTCCTCACACATGGCATTACGTCTCCCCTGTCTGTGTCTTTATAAAGGCAATGCCCCCATGCCTGAAGTACAATTCCTCCTCAGCTCATCCTCTTGGAGGCCTTAACTTCCTGCAAAGTGCTTCCATCTTCTTGATTCCTTTGCTAACATCTCTCAAACCATGCTGCTGGTATTTGGAGGACCTTAGTACCTCCTCATCAAATTAACTTGTATTTACATTGTATGTCTCTGTGTGCATGTATGTATATGCAGGTACATATCCCCATATATTAGATACATATATATATACACACACACACATACACATGAACACATCAAATACCCACATATAATCGTGTACATGTTTACACATATAACATATAATATACACATTATACATATGTAGGTATGTATGTTTACCTTTGTATGTTAAATGCATATTTACCATGTACATGTTATTTTTCCAGGTAGAATTTGAGTTCTGAAGGGGCAGGGTAAATTTTATCTTAGTCTTTGTATGCTCAGTGTTGGGATAATGCCGGGGCCATGGTAGGCTCTTAAATGCTTTTTGATCAACTGATGTGATGTGCTGATTGTCCCATTGTCCTCCATTATGCTTTTTCATTCAATTCACAGCCTTAAACATATCTTAAGTGACTACTATGTGCAAGGCAATTTACTTGGTGCTGGGGATAGAAATACAAAAATAGAACAGATCTTGGCCTCAATGATCTTGTGTTAACTACTCAACAAGGCAGCGAGCTTCACAAAGTGAGAGAAGAGAACTCTCTGGGTCCCTCCCAAAGTTGCCAACACAGAGGTAGGCTCACAGTGGTTGCTAAAATCTTCATCAGTTGATAGGTTGTTCCCATTCATTAGTAAGAGATCAAAAAAGGCTGCTTAGGATCATTTTTACCATTAGGTAACCTGATCTGTATTCGAAATACAGTGTTACTTATAGATCAAGGATTGTCAATCTCTTTTTGTGTCATGGATACTTTTGGCAGTCTGGTGAAATTTATAGTTCCCTTTTCAGAATAATGTGTGTTGTCTGCATTCATAATTGTAAGAAAGGCTAAATTTCACTTGGAGGTTAATGAAAATGAAGATGTATTTTTTCCTCCATAAGTTCAAGGACCCCTTGAAATGTATCCATGTGCTCCAGGTTAAGAGCTTCTGCCATAGACTGATTATAATCATCATTTGTAGACAAATTATTCTTATTGTACATGAGCACTAGGGAGGCTTTTGTCCCACCCTCCTCCTACCAAATACCTGATTTTCTGCCATTACCATTTCTTTTCTTTACCCTAGGTAGGGTCTTACTCCAGTGCCTCAGGAAAGCACAGAGTAGACGCGGAGTTCTCCAAGGTTGTCTCAGCAGAACACAAGCTAGAAAGTCTATCATGCTTTAAGTAGGAGCTAGAAAAGAGGCTGTCTGCTCTCTGAGGAGCAACCTGCTAAGTACTGACTGGCTCATCACTAGCAGGCTGTCTAAACTTTGGGGAGGGATCAGAGGTTGGTCAGATATTGAAGACACTAAGGTTATCCATTGCATCTTTGGCCATCGCAAGTCATCTTGACTTTGTCTTCCTGCTGGACTTTGATGTTTCTGGAAGAGAGTGAGGCTGATGATTTTGCACAACTCTGCCTCACTTAAATCCAATTCATATGCAAGTCAAGACATCACCCATCATGTCACTGGTACTCTTTGAAAACAAAGGATGAATAATAATTTGGTAATGAATTGTTTTGCCACAGCAACCCATGAAAGACAAATTCAAAATGACCCTTAGTCCTGGGGACCCCCTTCTGCTTCTGCAGAGTAGTTGGAAAGGGGACAAGGAGTACCAAGAACAGAGTTTTTGCACCATCTTTAAACATGAACTTAGCTGTCAGTGCGTTAAATGTAAGATCCTCGGTCAATATCCAACATGTGATCATACTTCTGGAGGAACTGAGGCGTGTCAATCTTGATAGTCTAGATATAAAGAAAACCAGAAGACAAAAAGACAGTGCAGTGAAGTGGAAGGACTGTGTACAGGTTCTCTCTGTAGAGGCCAATAAAGGATTGGTGATTTTTTTTCCTTGTCCTGCATCCAAAAGCAAGTTGAAACATCATTTCAAGGGACATTTAGTGATCTCATATTACAGTGCTCATGACAGGCATTTGCAAAAAAGACCACCATGAAAATCATTGAACTGCATGCAGAAACACCAGTTGCAAAGAATGAGGAAAGGGAAATTCTATGCATAATTTGCTAGGACATGCCCCTTCCTCTCCATTAAATTAAAATAGTCTTTACTATTTGGTTCTTCAGTGCAAAAGTGGGCATGGGAGAGGATAGGGAAATAAATTGGAAGCCCTTTCTCAGGACTAAGAAATGAGAGCTGTCAAAGACTGATAGAATCTAGAGAAGTTTCATGAATATTTTCTTAGAAAAGAGAGAATAGAGGCACCATGCATGGTGAGTAGCTTCTAATACCACAAACAGTAAAATTAGCTCTATTTTAACAGAAAGTAAATTACTGATTACTAATAAGGGAGTCATTTCTAAATCAGTTGTTTCTGTACAGTTAGACTACCACCTTGTTAATATAAAGATGAAAACTAGAAGAAATTCAATATTCTTTGAGATACAAGAAAAAAAGGAACATAGGTTGAAATCTGTAGCTCTATCACATGGGTTACCTTTAGCAAATTACTTTATCAGTCTGTGCCTCAGTTTCCTTTTCTATGAGATACTAGGTATCTTAGTAATAGCAAATGTGTTATCTCACACAAATCACTGAGCCTCTTGGTGCCTCTAAGGTCATGGCAGGCTAAAACATTGGGATAAATATTAATAATAAGATGAAATACAGTAGAGATATATGTAAAGTTTTACACTTAGATTCAAATAGTGTATTTAATACATGCAGGATGGGAGAGGAATGTTTAGAGGGCAGTTTGTCTGAGAATGATCTGGGTGTTTTAATGGACTTCAAGCTCAATATGAGTTAGCAGTATGATATGGTATCCAACATGACCTTGGGCTCCATTTAGCAGGCAATTGCTTCTAGGAATAAGGAGGTAATAGTTCTTCTGTCTTTATCAGACTTCATGTTGACTATTGTGTTGAGTTCTGGGTGCCACAGACTAAAAAGGATATTTATAAGCTGGAGGGGGTTGAGAGGAGGGCAACCGAGATGGCAAAGACTATTCAATGTCACATTAGGATTAGGTGAAGGAAGTGGGGATGTTTAGCTTGGAGAAGAAAAGGCTCAGGAGAGATTAGATAACTGTATTCAAGTACTTGAATGACTATCATGGGGTAGAGAGACAAGACATGTTCTATTTGATCACAGACTGCATCCCCAGAAGCAATGAGTAGAAATTGCAAAGAAGCACATCAAGGCTTAGTATCAGGAAAATTTCCCTAGCAATTAGAATTGTCTAAAAGTGAAGTTTAGTACCTTGGGATGTGACAGAATCCCCCACCCTGAAGACATTCAAGGAGAGGCTGGATGGCTGACCACTTATCCAGTATGTCATGGTGGAGATTCCTTTTGGGGATGAGTGAACTAGATGGCTGCTGGGGTCTTGGCCAACTCTCAAATTCTATAATGGTACGATTCCATCCTTCTTTAACTGCAGACAAGATGCTAATCTGTTTCCAGTGAGGGAGTTTCTGCACCAGGGGTTCCTTACTCCAATGACATCATGGGTCCAGAAAAAAAGTTATAGGATTTAGAGTCACATACCTTTGTAATTATATAGTCCAACCACATCATTTTATACGTGACAAAATGGAGCCCTAGAGATGTATAGTAACTTGCCTAAGGTCATACAAGTAATGAATAGCAGTTTTGAAACTGGAACCAAGGATTTCTGGTACAAAATCCAATGCTTTTTACAAAACACCACCCCTTAGGACACCCTAGGAGGTGGTCAAGCAGAAGTAATGTTTTCTATCATTTTCTCCATAAATATGGCATAGCTCTTGTCTAAATCATTGGAAACTGCATATCTTGGGGACCTGAGTAATTGAGATTTTTTAACCTTAATAGTGTTGCTTATTCACGTTCAGTCTTCTACTCTCCTTTATAGATAATGGAAACGCAATTATCAATAAAAGATAAAGACGTGGAAAACTATGTACAAAAGCTAAAGATGGGGTAACAGATCTTTCCTCATCCTTTCTTGCACAAAGTGCCAATGCGTCTTTCCCCTTCCCTTTTTTGGGAAATTTATGATTCACTTGCCATGTAGGCTATGAATAGACTAATGTTTTCCAGCCAATCTCTTTAGTCCATCTCATCACTCAGAACTTTCCTAGGTTTATAAATAAAGGATGTGTCACAATTTGGAACTACTCTCTACTTTGGTAGACTGGGTTGTTTAGAGAGTGGAAAAGATATAATTCTTTAGGGATAGGTAAGAATGCCTTACTGAGTTCCAGGTCTATATGTCAATAAATAGGAGCTCAAGAAATACCTGCTGATTTGTTGACTGATTAGAAATGAGAGCGTAAAGCCAGGGCCACCTCTGGGGTAAATAAGGCTTCATGAAACATTTGTCCTTCTTCTTTCCCTGTATTTCTTCCAATAGACTAAGTTCAAGCTCACATTCTCCACACAAGCTTTTTCTACTATTCTATTACATAGAGGCTTCTACCTTCTCTGAACTCATATAGTATGAAGTTTAATACTTATTTAGAATACTCATTTAGAAGACCACTACACATAAATGGATTTGGAGTCAGAAGACCTGGGCTTGTAGTTTGGCTGTGCCAAACTAAAACTTAATAGTCAGATGTAACCTACGAAAGGTTTAGTTTCCTCATCTGGGAGGATAGACTATTTTGGTTCGTTAAAGTTTGCAAAGTGATTTCCATATATTATCTCATGTTATCATCACAACATCCCCATTCTATAGATTAAGAAATTGAGGATTTGAAAAGTTAAGGACCTTACTCAGGGTCACACAGCTAGTGTGTATTTAAAGCAATATTCAAACTTGGTTCTTCCTGATTCTAACTTCAATGCTCTTTCCATCAAGCCATAGCTCTGATAGTCTGTGACTCATAGAATCCCAGAATTTGAGAGTTGGAATATATCTCAGCAGTCATCAAATCCAACTTATACATTAAAGGAATATCCAGGATAACTCAACACATGTAGTCATTCAGCCACTGCAGTGTTTCTCTGGAGCACTGAAATCCAATGAACTATGATAAATGGGTTGCAAGAACATGGATTCAGGGTATAAAATCCCCATGACATCAGGAATCAAAACACAGAGAGGCCCAAGAAGCTAACCATTTGTCTGACCCAAATTGCCTGCGCAATGACTTCGTTCTTTTATGAAGCTGCTACCATTCCTGGGCCCACACTCCTTATGTCTATCCTAGTGATCAGGGGCAGGGTCCTCAATGTACCTTTTCACTCAGTTGAGTTAGGCAGACTATAAACTCCTACACCAAACCTTAGAATTACCTCAGTCTTTAGGCTTATCCATTCTAATTCTCACCCTAGAGTCTTCCCTTTATTCCCTGGTTTCCTGATACCACATCACTTCATGGGACTGGGAAGAATAAAATTTTTAGCCTTTAGCTCGATCCTATCTTTGGGCTTTCACAGAGGCATCTTAGAAGCTGATCTGGATCCCTGAGTTTGAGTCTGGCATTAGATATCTACCTTTTCACTAGTTTTCTGTACCAGTAAGGCAATAAACACAACATCAATGATAATTGTGAATATTCTTATGTAGTTCTGTATCTCCAGGTATGAGAGACTCTCCATAAAGAAGGTAAAAGAAGTATAACTTTTATTCAGACACCAGAAAATCATATCCCATAACCAAATGTTCAGCTCCCACAGCCTGCCAGCCCACTTTATCACAACAGCAAGGAACTTAAAATACCATATCAGAGTATGGAGACTCATCATCCCAAAACCTCTTCGACCCCCTGCTGGGGTCTTCCCAAAACAAACTCACAGTACAGCTAAGTCAGCCTGTTCAGTTCTAACAATCACCAGGGTGGCCATTAGCAGCCATTAGTAGCCATAACATTCTCTCTCATTCTCTCTCTCTCTCTCTCTCTCTCTCTCTGTGTATGTGTGTGTGTGTGTGTGTTTTCCGTGACATAACTTCCTTTTCCTGTCAGGAAGCTCCTGTCCCCACATATGACATAGGCTTCCTGTGACATAAGCAGGTCACATGGCCTATTAATGGGTGGGAAAGACCTTCAAACCTAATTGCTACTATATTTTTCTTGGCCTCTTTTAAGTTCTAACTAAACTCCTGTCTTCTACAGGAAGCCTTTCTCAGCCCTTTAACTCAACTCTAGTGTCTTGCTTCTCTTAATTATTTCCCATTTATCTCATCTACAGCTTATCTGTGCATATGTCCTTGCTTGTTGTCTCCCTCCATTAGATGGTGAGCTCCTTGATGTCAGGGACTGTCTTTTGCCTTTTTTTAAAGATATATCTGCAGTACTTAGCACAGTACCTAGTACACAGCTGGTGCTTAATAAATGTTTGTTGATTGACTGACTGACTCCTAAACCACATTCCCCTTCATTTGAGCATGCTCTATCTTGGATTATATTCTCACTATTCTCCATATTAGTCATATCTAATAGGCTCTAAATGCTCGTAGAATCTGACAAGAAATTCATCTTCCTTTGGAATCTCCCATAAGACTGGATAATGAACTCTTCTGCAACTACATGAGCACTGGATGTTGCATCAGATGATTTGGATTTAAGTGTTGGTCAAAACTCTGTAACATGGGGGAAAATCATTCCACTTCTCTCCATCTCATTTTTTTTCTTATAGTAAAATGATAGGTTTGAGTTAAATGATCTCCAAGGTCCCTTTGGGCTCTAAGTCTTTGCTATGACTAAAATCTAGTTTCTAGAGACGTGGGCTAGGTCATAGCATGATTATGTGGATCTGGAACTGATTGAATGACTAGAACTAGAGTGTTCTTTGATGCTCAAGTTCATTGCTTAAGGCATCTATCCTTGATCATATTCTGTCTGCATACCAACTTCCTGAATGACTTGGATACTGGAATTGATGGCACTTTATGAAATAATGCATAAAGGGGGTTGGGTCCTAGGCCTAAGTGTCAGTGACACAGGGCAAAGGTTATCAGCTTTACTTTGTCCCATGTCCACCACTTATAGAGAGTTATATAAGATTCAAAGTAATTTTATGATCTAGTTTCCAGGTTCATGACAGGAACTGAATGGGATTTGCTCATGCTAATTTACTTACCCAGCACTTAGCATAGTGCTAGGCATACCATAGGTGCTTAATAAATGATTATTGAGTGATTAATTTCCCTTTGAGATCTATATACCAAAAAGCACTATATAAGTATCAATAGAGGACTTTGAGGAGCCCCATCTCCCCTACTCATTTCATTTCTAGCTCCCTCTTGCTCTCCTACATGTCCACACCAAGTACATTCCTCCCACATTTACTTTTCCGTTCTCTATCAATATTTGCTTTCTGACTCTCTTGATATTTTGTCTTCCTTCTATTAAGAAGTAAGCTTCTTGACTGTAGGCTCCATCTTATTTTCATGTGTTTGCATACTCAACACTTAGCACAGTACCTGGCACATAGTAGGAGCTTCATAAATACTCAATCACTTATCTATGTATCCAGTTAGGCCACTACTTTTGGCAAATTCCCCTTGGAGGGATAATGGGTAATGTTTGGGGGTGGAATGGGATGGGAACAAATCTAGTACACTGGATTTTGTGTCAGAAGACCAGGGTTCTAGTTCTACAACTGATTTTCTGTGTAGCCTTGGGCAAATCAATTAACCTCTCTGGAAGCCAGTTTTCTCATCTATAAAATGAAGAGGTTGGGGCAGAACACTTCCAAGGACCATGACATCTCTAAAGTCTGTGATTATAGGATCTAAACTTAAAGGATCCTTTTGTGCTGGAGTGATATGGCTATGAGCCTCACTTAAAAAAAGTCAAGTGTATGAAAATGTGTCAGTTAGCCCTAAGAATCCCTTTGAAGAACAAGTCTGAGCAGCACATGACAGTTCTGGAAATTGGCCATAGTAGTTCAGGAGAGAAGATGAAGTCTAACAGCAGATGATAGCAGCAGTTGGGTAGAAAAGCAGCAAACAACAGCTTAGCAATCAGAGAGAAAAAGAGAAGAGGAGATGGAGCAAGAATAAAAAAAAATCCCACATGGTATGTTTGGTGTTGATGGCATTATGAGAGGTAATAAAGCTGAGCTACAGTCCTCACGGTGCAGTGAGCAGAGGGCTGGGCATAGAGTTAAAAAAAGGGAATTTGAATCCTGTTGTACTTAAACCTTTGACTTTGAACACATGGAAAAGACTAGGCAGGGCATGTAGTCCCTACCCTCTCATTTTATAGAAGAAGAAATTGAATCCTGTGGGTGTTTTGACTCATGTAAGATCATACATGATATAGAATTTATTTAACCTCTGTGGGTCTCAGTTTCTTCATATGTAAAATACCTGGGTTGGACTAGATAACATTTGTGTTTCTTTCTAACCCTATATCCATGATCCTTTGATCATATGAAATGAGGGTGAGCTTTCAAGAAATATTCCTTCTCCTACCAGTAGAATGAACATCTGGAATATTGTGAGATATTGTACCTCCTTGTATAGAGGGGTAGGCTCCCTTGTTATTTATTTTACTAGTTTGTTCTAATTAAGCACTGTTATTTGATTTATGATTTCTGGTCTGTTGTCAGAGAATGCTAGATGGGAACTTGAGCCATATTTGCATAACTACAATTAACAAGAACACCCCACACTGAACCCTGGGAATCAAAGGATTTTGGAATCATGTGGGACCCATACAATTGCTACATGCAAATGATAGAAAGCTGGGAGGAATAACTAACAAACTGTGACAGAGTCAGGATAGAACATGGAACAACAGGCCCAGTCTAATAAGAGGAATTCTAATAGAGACAAATTTAAAGCCATTTACTTGGGTTCAAAAAATGAATTTTGCCAGCACAGAATTGGGAAGAGATGGATAGACAACAGTGGATGTGACATAGATCTGGAAGTTTCAGTGTTTTTTGCAGTCCAGAGTGCAAGAGAGCCACCTATAAAGCTGATGTGATAGCTACATTGAGAGGCCTATTGTCCAAAACAGTGCTGATGATTGTCCTACAACAGAGGGGCATTGATAAACCAGAGGGACACCAGGTGAGGGAGCTGCTCCTCTGGTTGGCAAAGGCCCCTTAGACTATGGCACAAGAGAATCCACTAAAAGAACTCTGGGTAGTTATCTTGGAGAAGAAAACTCATAGAGGTCATAAATAGCTAGCTCTTTTCAATAAGGTCAACAAGCCAAGTCAACAAGCATTTGGTAAGTACTTTCTATTTACCAGGCACTGTTCTAAACGCTGGGATTAGAAATACAAGAAAAAAGGAAGACAGTTCCTGACTTCAAAGAGATTACATTCTAAAAGGAGAAGACCACATATAAAATAACATTGAAAGTGGTTGGGGGTGGAGAAGAAGTCACCTGGTAAGGAAGAAATTTAGCTAGAGTCAGGAGAGTCAGAAGGGCAGTCAGGAGAGGAATGGTGGCATGGCTAGACTGAGTGTCATCCTTACAATGAAGGTTCTTGGAGAAACCAGCCAGTCAGAGAAACAGAGAGTTCTTACTGTATATGAGCTTCTAGGGAGAAGAGATTTCTGGGGCATTGTAGAGAAAGTCTGGAAGGGTCAGAAGTTCAGGCTAGAGAGGAAAGTTTGTGAAGGATCTTCATGTGGGAGAGATTACACTTCTTATTTCTAGATTTCAGAACAAGGACCCCATTGTGGAAGGAGTAAAGAGGCAATGTTGGATTAATATAAAGAAAAACTTCTAATAATTACAGCTAATCAAAAATGAAATGGGTCAGCCTAAAAGATCTGAGAGTGAAACTAGATGGCCATTTTTATTGATACTGTTGATGGGATTCTTAGGTACAAATTGAACTGTTCACAGTTTCCTTCCAACCCTGATAGCTTGTGATTTTGACTCCCATCTTAAGCTTTGTGACTTTTAGGAAATCACCTAATTTTCCTGAGACTCAGTTTCCTCATTTGTAAGAGGGTGATAATATTTGCATAGCCTTGGGCGATTTTGAGAATCAAAAATGCATATAAAGCATTTTGTAATTCGAAACTATTTCAAAGCCATAAGTAGCAGTTTTTGCCAATGGCATAAGTGGCATGAAATGTGCCCTAAATTCAGTTGAGTGGATCAGTGGAAGAGGTCCCAGGATACCACTAGAGAAGCTACTGGAGAAAGGTGGGGGTGGCATTGAGTAGGGTAGGTGTGGTCAGTCCATGGAAGAACTCATCTGGTTTTTGGCATCTGGGGAGAAGCTTGCTTCCTATTTTAACTAATTATTCTTGCTAACTAGGTGCTAAGCTCAATTGTTTCTAGGCCACTGAAAGTGCTTTTAGTGCCCTTCAATTTCAGCTTCCTGGGACAAAGCTCCAATTACTCGTCCTAGTTATGGCTCTGTGCTTTACAAATGTAGGCTATTATTATTGTTGATTGATTGATTGGGAGAAAATCTCAGACTATTCATAAAAATGCCTTGTCTGTTCAGAGTAAATAATGTTTTTCAGGCTACCAACTAGTCAAAATTAGGTTCTGGTAAAGGGCTCTTGGTAAAGCAAGGTCAGCATTTCTCTAGCATTGGAGATGGACAGTAGTTTCTGTTTCCTTCCAGACCCTTACTGTAGATTGTGAGAGGCAGTAAGGGGATCAGAGAGGGGTGGTGGTGCATTGCAGAGATAAAGGAAGCATTCAAAGAACTGACTGTCTTAACACCCCAAAGAAGACAGGATAACTAGGAGAGAGGAGAGGAGAGAGAATCAGACACATACACACACACACCCACACACACACACACACAGTGACAGAGACAGAGACAGAGAAGAAAAAGAAATGAAAGGAGAAAAAAAAAGGACCAAGTGTTCTTTAAATCTTATCTTTAATGAACATTATTAATAATTCAGGTATGGAATTTATTTAAACATATGATTTGTCACTTGACACAGTATCCCTTTAATTTCTAATCCCCATCCTGCGATGCTGGCTCATGTAATTGGGATAATACCATTATTGTTGTTCTGTAGTCTTTTAATATAATGAGGAACCAAATGGCACGATTTCAATCAGAAATATTAAGTTTGGGTTCTATTTTCAATTGAGTGCATCAAGAAAGGATTTACTTTTGATCTAATAAAGCAATTATTGTGTTTTAATTAAGTGGCAGGTGATTATGAAAACCATAACTTTTAGAGTTTTACTTCTCAGTTCCACATAGCTTCAAAATCCAGAATGTTTCCAGCATTTAAAGCCAAACCAACAACAATTGGAGATACTGCTCCTGAGATTCATTGAATGCTAATCAACATTAATCAAGCTGAAGTGTATCCAGGTTAATTCTCTTCTTCTACAAACCTGTTTGTCTCTTTTCCTGTTTCAGGTTCCCTTTACTTTAGAGGTCTCTACACATAGACTTGCACCCTGAAGGGGAAAAAAATATTTGCATTCGTAGGTGAGAGTGGACAGGACTGCCTTGGTTAAATAATGAAATAAAGCAAGTAGGTCTTTGGTGCCCTTGATCTTCCCTACCTTTTGAGCCCTTTTTGACAGCACCTCCTAATTTGTTCTTGTACATAATGCCCTTGTGCTCTCACTCCCCTACCTCTATCAAATCCTACTCATCAAAGAGGTCTTGACTGTCGGTCATTTCAGTCCACATAATTTAGTGTGTATTTTAGCTAGTGTGTTGCCTTTCCCTGAATATGTGCAATTTAAACTCTAATGAGAAAAAGAAGCAGGATGCAAATAGTTGATAGAAGCCTGGTCTTGGAGTCAAGGAGACCTAGGTTCAAGCGCTACTCTTTGTCTAATACATTCCGATTATGTGACTATGGACAGCCCCTTAAAATCTCTTTTCCCCAGGCAACTCCCTAAAGAGCAGAGCAATTGGTGATCTATGTCCATGGAGGAATTTTCCTGTCTTAGAACTTCCTCAAATAGTCATCTGTAAATTACAGAAGAATTGCAGAACCTCAGTGGATAGAAAGAATTTTGACAGTGGCAGTTCCCACATGGATGAAATCAGAGTTTGGAATACCCTTCCTCCCCACTCCCCTGAAAAAAGAGAAAAGTCATTTTTTCTCTTCTGTTCAAAAGATTTTCAGTTGTCATTAAGTATAGGAGGAGAGAAGAAGGTTGGGTATGGAGGATTTCGGAGGCTAAGAGTACTTTCGCATCAGACCAAAATGGGTTGTTCTGTGATTTGGCGAAAAGAGCAAGGAACTGGATTTCAGACTGATGGTGCCACTAACCTGTTGTGTGAGGTTGGGCTACTTCTACCCTGTTTCTGTGCCTCAGTGACTCTTTTTAAAATGGAAGACCTGACTAGATGACCTCTAAGCTCGCCTTTATCTCTATTAATTCTCTGATCCCTTGAAACTAGTTGCTTCCCTGGCCTATATGTGAGGCTAGTTCTGACTGTGGAGATGACCTGTGACAAGGTAGCCTGAATCTTTCAAGAAAACCCTACATCTTACTGGCACAGAAATTTAGGAGGGTTACCGAGAAGGTAGCATTGAGAAAAAGGAGAGGAAGGGAGAAACCTGAGTCCCTTGTTTAAATTACACAAATCCCACAAACTTTTTAATGGCATTTATTAAGCATGTCAACAGCATTCGTTAATGCCCAGATAATTTATTTTCTGTAATCAATTGGTATGTATTTATCATACAATAATTACCTTATTAAGCTCATAATAAATGCCTAGTTAAGTGTATATAGGCCATTTCTGTTGCAATTTAATTACCAGGCACAGTTAATTAGGCAATATACTCCATCACCGTTTTTTATTCAAAGGAGATGAAGGGTTTCTTGGGTTTACTAAGTAGTGTTAAGGAGTTTAGAGTTCTAGAGAGATTGGCTAAAATAGGGCTGGACAGGACCCAGAGCAGAATGAGCTGGAAATTCTAGATCTTTGTTCTCTCTCTCAAACCTCTCCTTCCTGCCTCAAATTCAGGTCCAAAAGGACTCCAACATAGAACTTACACAAGGGTTGGCCTTAACATCCACAGAATGGATGACAAAATACATGATGCTATTTTAGAGGCTGTGGGGCCATAGCACCCCCAAATATCTCCTTCCTTATGGTAGATGCGTGAAAATCCACCAAGAGAAATTATTTCTATATTAAGGTTTCAAATGCTAGCATATGCATATTTCTTCCCTGGAGGGAATCACACTTTGGGCTGCTCTTAGTCACTTACAACTCAATGTGAATGAAAGAGGCTCATTCATAAAACCTGAGGGCAGCTTTTTTGGGAGAACTGGGAAGAAGGTAGGAAGGAGGGAGCAGGTATCTCTAAGGATCTGAGGGGATGAAGAAGGGCACCACATTTTTAGAATCAGAATGTAAAATGAGGAGACTGAGGGCAACAAGACAAGGTTCCTCAGTTTCATAATTTTGTCCAGAGTCTATCCAGATGCTTTTTTCTCTATCAATCAACCAACAGGAATTTATGAAGCACTATTAGGTGACAGAGACTGTGTTAGGGGAGAGGGAGAGAGAGAGAGAGACAGAGAGAGAGAGAGAGAGAGAGAGAGAGAGTCAGAGAGACAGGGACAGAAGCATAGAGACAGAGACAAAGAGATACAGAGACAGAGAGACAGAGCGAGAGACAGAGAGAGAGGGGAAGGAAGGAAGGAAGGGAGAAAAAGCCCCTATGTGTTGGGTGTGGGGCACATATGAGAAGGGACTTGCAGAAACTGAAAACAATACTTTTGCTGATATCAGGATAACAGTCCTGGAATTCTTGTCATCTCCTCCACAATCACTGGATTCCTCTATACATAAAAATGAAGCCCAGAATTCTAACTGTCAAAACTGGTAATTTGGGGGTGGAGCCAAGATGGCGGCTGGAAAGCAGGGACTAGTGTGAGCTCCCTGCCAAGTCCCTCCAAAAACCTATAAGAAATGGCTCTGAACCAATTCTAGAACTGCAGAACCCACAAAACAGCAGAGGGAAGCAGGGCTCCAGCCCAGGACAGCCTGGATGGTCTCTGGGTGAGGTCTGTCCCACATGGAGCTGGGAGCAGAGCAGAGCGGAGCTGAGCAGAGCCCAGCATGAGCAGCCAGATCAACCAGACCAGGAGCTGGGCGGAGTGTGCCATAGTGCCCTGAATCAGTGAGCTGCAGCAGTTACCAGACTTCTCAACCCACAAACGCCAAAGACAACAGAGAAGGTTACTGGGAAAAGCTGCGGGAGTGGAAGGAGTTCGGGTTTGGCTACCGCCCCGGGGGCACTGGGGCAGCTACAGGAGTACAGCTGCAGTTGCTTCTGGCCCCAGACCCACCTGGTGGGAGGAATTAAGTGGTGGATCAGAGCAGGAGTGAAGAGCCTGCTGAAGATCTAAGTCCAATCCGGGTTGGGGGTTCTTGGGGAAGGAGGAGTGCTGGTGTGGCAGAGCTGGCACATCCCCCCAAGCATGGAACATTGTTCTCTTAACTCCACAAGCAGTCATACCCCGCTGAGAAACTCAAGGGTCAAGTTAGTTGTCTGGGAACATGGCCAGGCAGCAAAAATACACCCAGATTCAGTCTCAGGCTTTGGATTCTTTCTTTGGTGACAAAGAAGACCAAAACATACAGACAGAAGAAGTTAACAAAGTCAAAGAGCCTACAACAAAAGCCTCCAATAAAAATATGAACTGGTCTCAATCCATGGAAGAGTTCAAAAAGGATTTGGAAAAGCAAGTTAGAGAAGTAGAGGAAAAATTGGGAAGAGAAATGAGAAGGATGCGAGAAAACCATGAAAAACAAGTCAATGACTTGCTAAAGGAGACCCAAAAAAATACTGAAAAGTATACTGAAGAAAACAACACCTTAAAAAATAGACTAACTCAAATGGTAAAAGAGCTCCAAAGAGCCAATGAGGAGAAGAATGCCTGCAAAGGCAGAATTAGCCAAATGGAAAAGGAGGTCCAAAAGACCACTGAAGAAAATACTATCTTAGAAATTAGATTGGAGCAAGTGGAAGCTAGTGACTTTATGAGAAATCAAGATATTATAAAACAGAACCAAAGGAATAAAAAAATGGAAGACAATGTGAGATATCTCATTGGAAAAACCACTAACCTAGAAAATAGATCCAGGAGAGAATTTAAAAATTATTGGACTACCTGAAAGCCATGATCAAAAAAAGAGCCTAGATATCATCTTTCAAGAAATTATCACAGAGAACTGCCCTGATATTCTAGAGCCACAGGGCAAAATAGAAATTGAAAGAATCCACTGATCGCCTCCTCAAATAGATCCCCAAAAGAAATCTCCCAGGAATATTGTCGCCAAATACCAGAGCTCCCAGATCAAGGAGAAAATACTACAAGCAGCCAGAAAGAAACAATTTGAGTATTGTGGAAACACAATCAGAATAGCCAAAGATCTGGCAGCTTGTACATTAAGAGATCGAAGGGCTTGGAATACTATATTCCGGAGGTCAATGGAGCTAGGATTAAAACCAAGAATCACCTACCCAGCAAAACTGAGTATCATGCTCTAAGGCAAAATATGGATTTTCAATAAAATAGAGGACTTTCAAGCTTTCTCAGTGAAAAGACCAGAGCTGAATAGAAAATTTGATTTTCAAACACAAGAATCAAGAGAAGCAAGAAAAGGTAATCTAGAAAAAGAACAAGAAAAAGAAATTTCAAGGGACTTACTAAAGTTGAACTGTTTTGTTTACATTCCTACATGGAAAGATGATGTG
Source organism: Trichosurus vulpecula (assembly GCF_011100635.1). NCBI lineage: Eukaryota > Metazoa > Chordata > Mammalia > Diprotodontia > Phalangeridae > Trichosurus > Trichosurus vulpecula. Next base: position 365,353,594 of record NC_050573.1, read on the forward strand.
TATGATTCATGAGACCTCAGTATTAGGGTAGCTGAAGGGAATATGCATATATATATATAAGTGAATGTGTATGTATGTGTGTATATATATATAAGTGAATGTGTATATATGTATATATGTATGTGTGTGTATACATATATATATGTATATATATGTGTGTGTGTGTATATATATATATATATATATATATATATATATATATAGAGAGAGAGAGAGAGAGAGAGAGAGAGAGAGAGAGAGAGAGAGAGAGAAAGAGAGAGAGAGAGAGAGGACACAGGGTGAGTTGAAGATGAAGGGAAGATATCTAAAAGAAATAAAATCAAATTAAGGGATGAGAGAGGAATATATTGAGAGAGGAGAGATAGAATGGGGTGGATTATCTCACATAAAGGTGGCAAGAGGAAGCAGTTCTGTGGGAGGAGGGGAGAGGGCAGGTGAGGGGGGAATGAGTGAATCTTGCTCTCATCGGATTTGGCCTGAGGAGGGAATACCATACATACCCAATTGGGTATCTTACCCCACAGGAAAGAAGAGGGAAGAAGATAAAAAAGGGGGGATGACGGAGGGGAGGACAGATGTGGGTAGAGGTAATCAAAAACAAACACTTTTGAAAGGGGACAGGGTCAAGGGAGAAAATTCAATAAAGGGGGATGGGTTGGGAAGGGGCAAAATATAGTCTTTCACAACATGAGTATCGTAGAAGGGTTATACATAATGATACACATGCGGTCTATGTTGAATTGCTTGACTTCTTAGGGAGGGTGGGTGGGAAGGGAAGAGGGGAGAGAATTTGAAACTCAAAGTTTTAAAAACAGATGTTCAAAAACAACAAAAAAAAGTTTTTGCATGCAACTAGAAAATAAGATACACAGGCAATGGGGTGTAGAAATTTATCTAACCCTACAAGAAAGGAAGGGAAAAGGGAATGGGAGGGGAGTGGGGTGACAGAAGGAAGGGCTGACTGGGGAAAAGGGCAACCAGAATATATGCCATCTTGCATTGAGGGGGAGGGTAGAAATGGGGAGAAAATTTGTAATTCAAACTCTTATGAAAATCAATGCTGAAAACTAAATATATTAAATAAATAAATTTTAAAAAGTGGTAATTTGTCATGACTGTCAACAAAGAGAGTCTCAAGAGGCAGGCAATGCAAAAAGAAGTGGAATACTGAATTTATAGTTAAAGGACTTTGGTTCAAATTCTGACTCTGCTGTTGACTAGGTGTAGACTAATCATTTCACTTCTCTGGGTCTCAGTTTCCTTATCTACAACTGTGGATTTGGATTAGGTAACCTCTAAGCTCCCTTCTAGCTCCATTCCAGCACCATTCTAAACCTTTGACACTAAATGTAGGCATTCACCCATATTGGGTAGGGTGCGTGCCCTCCAGAAGTCACCATCACTGATGCTGGTGATGTAACCATGGAACCTCTCCTAAATGACTGAAAGAGCTATGTTGGAGAACAGGGCCTCTTTGCAGTTTCACAGCTGGGATGTTAGTACAAACCTGTGTTCTCTGGGAAAATTGCCCTTCCACAGTGCCTGGGAACCCTCTCTTATATGGCTGGATGACCTGCTGGGGACTGCTTTGTCTTGCCATACTCCCTCAGAATGGGCCCAAGGAGAGCCCCTGTCCCATTCTCAGGTTTGTGGAAGAGCAGGAGTCCCTGGGAATCAGCAGAAATACCAAAGGGGAAGCCGGCTTTGCAACTAGGAATCATTTCCACTTTGTGAAGCTCAGCTTCCTCATCTGTGAAAAGAGAACTTTGGACTGGATGGTCTCTAAGGTTTCTTCCAGCTCTAGTTCTCTGATCCCATGACCTCTGAATCCCTGTCTCCAGGGATCCACATCACTAGTTCAGAAGACACAGACAAATGGAACAAGAAAAGAAAAATAGATTCCAGAGTCTCGTCATCAACAAGGGACACTAATCTAGGTGACTAGGAATACCTAGGATTACAGGTGGCACAGAATAAGGTAGTAATCAGGAAGGGATCAATCTCATTCTGATCAGGAAAGACTTCTCCATGGGTCAATCAATCAGTCAGGCCACAAAGATTTATTAAATGCCTGTTATATGCCAGGTTCTGTGCTGGGTGCTGAGAACACAAAGACAAAAAATGAAGGAGCTTAAATTCTATAGGCTGTGACAAAACATGCATATGTGAGGATAGGCTGAATAAGTGTTAAATGGCTAAAGATAAAGGGAGGGCACTAGCAATTGGGAAAGGTTTTATCTTTTTTTAAAAAAAACAATTTAGTTAATTTATTTTTAGTTTTCAACATTCACTTCCATAAGTTTTAAATTTTCTCACCCTCCCCAAGACAGCCTGCAATCTGATATAAGCTCTACATATACATTCCTATTAAACATATTTTCACATTAGTCATGTTGTATAGAAGAATTATAATGAATGGGAAAAACCATGAGAAAGAAAAGCATAAAACAAAGTATAATAAAAAAAGAAAATAGTCTCTGCTTCTATCTGCATTCAGACTCCACATTTATTTTTCTAGATGTAGATGGCATTTTCCATCATAACTCTTTTGGAATTGTTTTAGGTCCTTGCATGCTGAGAAGAGCTAAGCCTATCAAAGTCAGTTATTGCACACTGTGGCAGTTACTATGTACAATGTTCTCCTGGTTCTGTTCACTTCACTCAGCATTAGTTCATATAAGTCTTTCGAGGTTTTTCTGCAGTCTGCCTGTTCATCATTTCTTATAGCATAGTAGTATTCCATTACATTCATATACCACAACTTGGGCAGGAGAAAGGTTTCATCTTGAAGGTTGTACTTGAGCTGTATTTGGAAGGAGGAGAGAAATTTTATGAGAAAGAGGGAAGGAAGGAGTCCATTCTGGCCATGTGTAAGGAAGTGGTGATCGTAGAACGGTGTCTGTAGATCTGGTTCCCACTTAGGCCCTCTGATAGAGGCCTCTCCCAGTCAGCTCCATGATTAGGATTTAGTTCATTGGGATATCCACCCCTGGAAACAGAGAAGAAACAAGTACTCCCTCGATCCTATCCCCAGAGGATCAGGCCCTCAATTCCAGCTGCCCTGCCTTGCATATCTGGGCAAAGAGCCAGCTGGAGCCCATGAGTTCATGGAAGGAGGAGATGGGACAAATGCTCCATTTTTCATTGTGCCTCAAACTTCTATTTTGCAAAAACAAAAAGCAACTTCTGTGGACCGAGAAATATTATTCTGCTGAGAAAGCTGTTCTTGGGTCTGAAAATGCTGACATTTCTCTGAAAAATTGCCAAATTCATGCCTGAAAGCAAATTTGCAAAAAAAAAAAAAGTTTCCTTTGCCAAAGCAGAATTTCCTTTCTCCAGTTTTCACCACGAAATGTGGTGTTCTCTTGGGAGATAGATGCTAAGGATTTGGGTGTGATTAGTGAAAGGTGTGGGAAGAGGCACATGATTGTTAGCTTACAAAATCTGTCTACACAAAAATAAGACTCAATGTTTAGGGAAGGCACATGAGCATGATGGACCAGGAGGCAGAAGACTTGGGTTCTAGTCAAGGCTTTAGAGGTATAATCCTGTAGGATTAATGTCAGAAGCACTAAATCTCTGAATGATCCGAGCCTTGCAATGAATGTTAAGGACAAAAACAACCACTAAAATACTTGTTTAAAGCATTGCCTTTGGGGTAAAGGGGAGAAATTTCATTCCATTAAGTTGGCCTGTTCTTCCTCCTCCTTCCAGAAAAGGAAAAATGCATTCCCTAGTATATAAGACTCCTCCCCTGGAGGAAGAGGAGAAAGGTTATTCTTTCACACCTTCAGCCTGGTCTCCAGCTTTGGCAGGGGCGGGGTATAACACCCTTCCTTCAGCTCTCTGTATTTATCTCCGAACATGAACTGCCTGAATGACCTTGTGATGACTCTACCCAGATATCAAACCCTTATGGACAATAAAAATCTACTGGAATTCATTCATCAATGATTCATCAACATTGTGCATGTGGGTACGCACATACACACGCGCACACACACACACATACACACACACACAGCCTTCTCATCCCAGTGACTCTGAACCTCAGGCTTTGATAATCCAAACTCATTGTCCACTGCCTCCCACTGCCCATATTACTTTATTTCTATTCCCTTCGTCCCATCCTACCTCTACTAATGTCCCATTCTAAAGCTTCTCACCCCTTACACTGTGCTCTTTGGAATGATGGTTACATCGGTAACAAACTTGCTTTCATCTTTTTTTCTTTTCCTCCTTTTCATTCTGAGACCTAACTCCCTTCTGATGACACAGCCTTCTAGGCCTCCCTTTGTAGCACTAACTGCAAATTCACTCATTCCTCGACTCATTGATAGAAGTATTGTAATTAGAATACTACTTGCTCCCCACTACACCCTAGGTTCTCCCTCTACCACTATTATTCATTAACTTCACCTTTTTCGAGGTTCACTTCATCTATAAATTCCATCCAGTCAAAATTTTGGTAGTTGTCTTTTAACCTCTAGGACACCCTGCTTCTTTCCATAATGAGTTCAATGCCTGGCTCAGGCTTTCTCTGCACTTGAACTTCTACCTTCATACTAAGGGACTTCAGTGTACATGTTGCTACTCCATGAAATACTCTAATGTCACACTTCCTTAATTTACAGATTTCATATGATACACTCCCCCACCTCACTTCAACTGCACACAGAGATGGCCATACCCTTGATCTTGCTATCAAAAAAGCATCACTTTGATGTTAATGAGCCTTGAAATTGCCTTATTTCATCACAATCTGTTGTCATTCTACCTCTCTCTCTGCCTTGTATCTCCAAATCCTGTTCTTCATCTCCATTGTGACCTCCACCTCTCAGTTCTCTCTGAGGCCCTCATCCCTGGACTAACTATCATTTTATCTCTTAGTGAACTAGGTTGCTTCTACACCAGCCTCTTTTTCTTGGGTTTATTGTTTCCTTTTCATATTGCTGATCCTACCTTGCCAAGCCTTGGCCTTGAATCATTCCCACCATCCACTGCCTTTACTTCTATACACATGGATGCTCCTATACACATGAATGCACATCTCCCTAATTAACTCTCTATCCCACTGACCACAGTAGTTATTCCAAAACTTTTCATCCCTTCTCGAACCAGCCATAGCTCCACAACCCCCCAGCTAAAAACCTTGCCTCTTATTGCACTGAAAGTATTAAGATCACTTATGAAGAGTTCTCTCTTCTTCCACATCTCACATCATCCAAATATTTTCTGTTACTCTCTCTTCCTTCAGCTCTGTCTCACATGAAAAGTTGGCCCTTCTCCTCACCAAGACAGATCCTTCTACATGTACAAGTAATGCCATTCCATCCTGCCCTCTCTAGCAGATTGCCCCCTCCATCAACCCTAATCTCACTTATCCTCCATCTATTTTTGACTACTGGCTAACCTGTTGCTTACAAACATGGCTGTGTCTATCCCATCCTCAAAAATCCCTCACTTGATTGGTCCCTCCCCACCAGTTAGTGTATGTTTTTTTTCTTTTCCCTTTGTGGCTAAACTTCTTGAGAAGGCCATCTGTAATTGATGCTTCCTTCCCTCTCATTCTCTTTGAAACTCTCTACACTCTAACTCCCAACCTCATCATTCAACTGCTTTCTACAAAGTTGTCAGTGACTTTTTCATTTCCAAATCTAATGACTTTTTTTCAACCCTCATCTATCTTGACTCCTCTAAAGCCTTTGGCATTGTCAATCACTGTCTTTTCCTGGTATCCTCTTCTCTCTAGTTTTCCATGACCCTGCCCTATCCCAACCTCCTCTGCTGGGTTGTTATATAGATCACACTAACTAAAGATGTGTGTGCCCCAGAACTTTGTTCTGAGCCTTCTTTTCTTCTCCCTCTCTACTATGTTATTTGGTGATCTCATAAGCTCCCATGGTTTTAATTTTCATCTCTATACTGATGATTCTCAGATCTACTTATCATCCCCTAACCTGTCTGCTGACCTCCTGTCTCATATCTTCAAATGTTTATTAAACATTTCAAGCTGAATGCCCCATAAATTCAACATGTCAAAAACTGAAATTATTATATTTTTTTCCAGACTTTCCCTTGTTCTTAACCTGCTCAGGCTCACCACCTACTTGTCATCCTCTACTTCTTATTCTCTCTCACTTCCCATATTCAATCTGTTGCCAAGTCCTATAAATTTTTTACTTTTGTAACATCCATCAAAATGTGTTCCCTTCCCTCCTCTTCCCCCCCAAAATGGTGGTGGGAATCATGGACCAAATGTGATAAAGTTAAATTAATTTTGGTAAATGTAAAGTCCTATGATTATATATATATATGTATATATATATATACATACACATATATACACACACATATTATATATACTATATATACACCCACATATGTGTGTATACACACATATTCATATACACATATACACATATATACACATATATCTATATCTACATCCATAATCTACCCAAATGAAAGGAATATAAGGAAACGTTTCTATAGGAGGTAGTCTGGGATGCTAGGAGGCAGAGATAAGAAGAAAGTCCATTCTGGACATGGTGAACAGGCTGTATAAAAGTGCAGAGGTGGGAGGTGTAATGTCAAGTTTGGTGAACAGCTAGTAGACCAGTTAGACTAAATGGCAGAACAAATGGAAGGGAATAATTTGACATTATCATGAAAAGGTAGACAAGAACTAAATTAGAAAGAGCTTTAAATGCCAAACTGAGGAATTTACATTTTATTGTGCGTGTGGCATAGGTCAGACTTATGTATTAGGAAGATTCTTTTAGCAACAGTGTGGAAGGCAGGGTAGAGAAGGGAGTGACCAGTAACTGAGAGGCTAATGAAAATGCCACTGCAATAATCCAGGGAAGAAGTGATGTGAGTTGAACCAGAGTAGTAGTTACGTGAATGAAGAGAGGGGGACAGCTGTAAGATAAGTTTTGGACGTGGAACTGACATGACTCGTTAACTAACTAGAAATGGAGAGAAGACTCAAGAAGGATTTTGAGGTTGAAGATTTAGGGGACTGGAAAACTAATATTAACCTTACAGAAATAGGGTAGTTTGAAAGAGATTGAGTTTGGGGGAGAAAATAATGAGATCTATTTTAGACTTGGTGACTTTGAGAGGTCTGCCCAAGATTCAGTTAGAAACATCCAATAGGCAGTTGGTGATGTGGAAATGGAACTCGAGAGGGAAATTAGGGATGGATAGACAAACCTGGGTGTCATCTGTAAAGAGATGATCATGAAATCCATGGAATATGAAGGGATTATCAAGAACAAGGGTCCAAAGAAAGCAGATAAAGCATCCCAGGAAAGGACTTCGGGAGATACCCACTATAAAGATATGGGATAGGGACCAGGAAATAAAAGACTAAGGAATTTGCAAGAAAGTAGAGGAAGCTAGGTGGCACTGTGCCTGGAGTCAGGCACCAGATCTGTGGACTTTGTGGATCCCTCCGACTTTTTCAGAGTGTTTGCAAGGTCAAAACTATTTTTATAATATGAATGTTATTTTCCTATTGAAATCTGCCTCCTTTTCCCAACTACACATCTATGTGAGGCTGGGTTTCCTCAATATACATCACTCAAAACAATACAACACAGTATGCCTTCTTTTAAGCCAAACTTTAAAGAAAGTTGCAAAAATACATAAAAAAGCTGCTCTTTTCACTAACTTTTTTGGGGAATTTTAGAAAATACATTTTTCCCATAAAAGTTACTTGTTTGATAACAATAATATAATGGACTTATTTTTAAATGAGCTAATATTTAGAAAAATTTCAGTTTGAATTTCTAATATGATAAATTTTGCTAAATATAACCCAAATAAACAGAAGCTCTTTGTAGTCCTTAATAATTTTTAAGTACAAGAGAGTCCTGAAGACTCAAAAATTTGAGAACTACAGCATTAGAGAATCCCTAAGGTCCTTTGTCTCTCCAACATTTTGAATCTGTGGTTGGGGAAGAGAGTTAGTTAGAAGAGTAGTTTTGTCATGTACTTGAGCCCCTCTCCTCATTCAAGTGAGGTCTCTCTCAGTCTCCACTTGCCAGCATAATTTGTTCCAGAACTATAACTATCCTTAGCCTTCAGATTCCTCTCTGGAGACAAGGGGTTCTGTCTTCACACTTAATCTACACTTAGCATATCCTGGAAGGAATGACTGATTATTCAAAGGATATGTATTTCCCTTTTTCCTTCACATGGAAAACTTGGATGCAACATTTAGTACAATTCCTTCATTTTTACAGATGGGGAAACTGAGACCCAAAAGGGGAAATATTTTTACAGCTACTTTGAGTCAAAGATGCTCATCTTTTATGACCTCTTCTAAGAGGTGTATTAAATTAATTCATTATCAGTTATCAATACCCCAATGAGAATTGTTTTTTTTTTCCTTTCTAGCTATTAGGTAGAAAGGGTTTGATAAAGAAAGGGGGTGAGAACTATGAGGGGCATAGGTATCTAGATGTGTGGGCTACCATGGATTAGGAAAGGGATGAAATAAATGTGGCAAAACAATGCGATATGGACAGTGGAGGGAGCCAGCAGGGTTTAGCTGTTGGAGACTGTCCTTGGCTCTTTTCTCTTCTGCATTTTATCAATGACTTGTATTAAGACATAAATGGCATATTTATCAAATTTGGAGATGGCACAAAACTGGAAAGAGTAGTTAATAAACTGGATGATAGAGTTAGGATCCAAAAAGATCTCAACAGGCCAGAACATTGTGCCAGAGATGATAAAATGATATTTATTCAGGATAAATGCAAACTCTTACACAGGTTCAAGAAAATCAACTGCACAAGTACATAATGGGGGGGAGGAGTTGTGACTAGGCAAAAATTTCAGTGAAAATGAATGAAAACTGAGCTTTGGCTCCTTAAGCACTTAAAGCAATACCTTATGCATGGTAAGTGATGAATAAATGTTTGCTGGATTTAAGTTTTGTAACAATTAATGACCCTAAAATATTTATTAAGCACCTACTATGTGCTAGGTACTGTACTAGACCCCGGGGAGACAAGAATGAAGAATGAAATATATTGACTTACAATGAGTCTAATGAGAGAAATGTACAAAAATTTAGATATATAAAAATATGTGCATATGTTGTATATATAGCACAAATATAAAGTTAATAAATAGTTAAATGAATAGATATATACATACATATGCAAAGTAATTAGGAAGAAGGTACAATGAGAGAAGGGGAGGAAGGGCACTTGTCGTTGGAGGAATCAAGCATGATATAACAGAACTGTATATCAGAAAGTTCAACCTAGTAACAGTAAACAGATGAGTTGTTACATTTTGATTAAATTTAATTCAACATTTATTGACCATCTATTAGTAGAATATTATCTCTAGTTTTAATGTTTACTTGTTTTTTTAAGCAATAGAAACTTCCTAATACACCCTTACCATTATAGAATTATCCATCATAACAAAGAAAAACAATTAATATAAACCAACACTGCAAATTTGTCCAACAGCATTTGCAACATTCTTTAGTCATAGTTTGTCATCATCATCATCAACTCTCTCTCTCTCTCTCTCTCGCTCTCTTTCTCTCAATCTTATTTTTATGGAAGCTTTTTGTTTTTGTTTCCACATTCATTTCCAAATTCATCCCTCTGATCTGTCCTTACTTAGAGAGCCAGCTTTTGGAATGTATTAAAGATTAACTAAGAAAGGGAAAAAAAACCAGCAAAATTAATCAACACATTGTGTCTGGCAGTAATGCAATATTCTATACCTATTGTCCCGACTTCTGTAACAAAGGGAAGTAGGCACATTTTCTCACCTCTCCTCCAGATCCACATTTGGTCATTCTAATTAAACAGAATCCAGTTTCTTTTTTGTTGCCGTTATACTTTCTATTGTTGTAGTCACTATAAATACTGTTCTCCTAGTTCTGCTTACATCTCTCTACATTAACTTATGTGGATCTTCTCAGAAACTTTCATATTTGTCATTTCTGTACCACAGTGAAGTAATTTATCACTATATCCATGCACAAGTTTGTTTAGCCACTCCTCGTTTAATGGGAACTTACTTTGTTTCCAATTCTTTGCTACTCTTAAAAAATGCTTCTTTGAACATTTTGGTCCATCTCCTGATAGAAAATAATCACTATCATCTGGAACTAAGTTTGGCCATGGCATTTAATATGATTTCTAATGTCATGGGGTGTTTTCATGTACTTTATTATAGTCATCAGGTATATCTTTCTTCTGGTGTTCTTTCTTTGCCCTGCATCAGTTTATTCAAGTCTTCCCATGTTTTTAATTCCTCACATTTGTCGCTTCTTGTTACGTAATAGTGTTCCATTATATTTGTGTATAATAATTTGTTCTGCAGTTTCCTAATCAATAGCAAATCATTTTATTTTTAGGTTTTGGCTACTAGAGAGTGTTGACCTGAATAGTTTTATATGTAGCAATATTTTTTCTTCTGATTTTGACCTTGGGATACATGCACAGTAGTGAGACTGATGGGGAAAAAGGGTACTTTTTATTGCATAATTCCAAATCAGACAAATTCACAGCTATACCAATATTCTGTTAGTGTGCCATTTTTCCCATAGCCCCTCTAAAATTATTTCATTTTTTATCATTGTTCTTAAATTTGTGAGTATAAGGGAAAATATTGGAATTGTTTTAATTTTCATTTATATTAGTGATTTGGAGAATTTTTAAAAATGATTGTTGATATTTTGCACTTTGTACTAAAGCTTGAATGATGCTATATCTAGAATCCTCTTCTTCTATCCTCTCCTTATTGAAATGCTATCTGTCAATTAAAATGTCGCTTTTGCTCCTGTATCTCTTGGTTCTGGTAGATTAGCTTTGAACTTGTCTTTCTGGAGCCCAGCGCTCCAGACCACTGTCTGACTGTCTCCTCGCCGTGCCATCTGCTTTTTGACCATCAACCACATCTTCATTTCTTTCCTTTTAGAATACCAGCCTCTTCCCTTGGCTTCCCTGGCTCTGACTCATCTTTCTGGGTCCTAGGTCTTCATGCTACTTCCTGGCCATCTCCTTTCCATGATATCTCCGACCTTCAACCTCATTTCCCTCCTACCATAACCTTGGACTCTATCTCTGATAGGTGAGAATTTGCCGTATCTTTCTAGATCCTGGATGTCTACATCACTTCCAGTTTGTCTCCTCACTAAGCCCCTTCTGAGGTACCTGTCCCTATAATCCCCACCAAACACATATGACTTTCCCTTTTTATGATTATCTCCCATCAGAATGTAAGCTCCTTGAGGACAAACTGTCTTTTTTGCTTATATTTATCTCTTCTGAAATCAACTTAGTGACTGCTACATAGTAAGAATTTAAATGATCTGTCAGTCTGTCTGTCTGTGTATATTTATCTGTCTATTCATCTTATCTATCTAAAATCTCCTGTATGAAATCTTCTCTGATCTTTCCAATGAGAAATAGTTTCTCCCTTTTTTCATAATATTTTGTTTCCCTCATGCACTTGTGGCTTTCAGTTTTGTATTGTAGCTATTTATGCACATTTCTTCTCTTTTCCAAGACTGTAGAGATGTAGAATGACATAATATATAGAGGGTGGGCCTTGGAGTCAGAACAATCTGAGTTCAAATCCCACCTTTGACACATACTAGCAGTGAGACCATTTTGTTCAGTTGTTTTTCGGTTGTGTCCAACTCTATGTGATCCCGTTTGGGGTTTTCTTGGCAAGGATACTGGAGTGAATTATTTTCTTCTCCAGCTCATTCTACAGATGAGAAAATTGAAACAAAAAGGGTTAAGTGACTTGCCCAGGTTAAGTGACTTGCCACACAGCTAGTAAGTGTCCAAGGGTGCATTTGAACCCAGGAACTGAGTCTTCCTGACTTCAGACCTGGTAGTCAATACACTGCACCACCTAGTTGACTATAGGCAAAGCAATATGGACTTTAATATATGGACTCTATATTACAAAAGACTTACAGCTTGGCATTGGTAGATCAAGTTTATACACTAGGTATTTCCTACAGTGTTGAAATCACTGGTCTAGACTAAATAAAATCTCCCAAACACAATCCTAGACTTTATGTTCCCTATAAATGTTGTATAGTAGAACACATTTTGCATCTGTGGTTGGAAGACACCTGGGTGGGAGCCTAGCTAACCCTGAGTAAGTTACTTTACCATGCTTAGTTTTGCTCTTTTACTTGTCAAATGGTGATATTGATAACTGCAGTGCCTACCTTGTAGCGTTGCTATGAGCTCAAATGAGACTGTGTATCTATGGTGCTTTGTCATCTTTATTGTGCTACATAAAGGCTAGCTATAAATATTATTTCTCTTTACTTATCCCCCAGTGCCTAGCTCAGTGCTCTCTGTATGTATACACAATAGGTGTTTAGTAAATGTTTTCAGAATGCAGAAATGATGGGCAGGTGTTAGAAAAGAGTCAAGTGCTGGATTTTGAAGTTCAGATCATAAGTGCTGCAGGAAGTCAGGTGTTTTCTATGAGTATGTGGTCTGCTTGAAAGGATTCTGAGAGGAGAATCCAGGTATGCTGACTTCCAGCCCTGAGACTTTTCTTTTTCCTCCAGGACCACCCTGAATTCTCCCCTTCCCTCCCAACATACAGTAGAGCGCATGTGCTTGTACACACACACATCATAGACTGCTTTCAATTCTATGACCTCCCGCCAGATGTTACCACCTGTCTGTCCTTGGAAGGCCTTTGGAAAGTTACACAGCTGAACCTGGCAGGTTCCCACCCCAGGCCAAACAAACAAACAAACAAACAGAAGAGAAAGCTTTAAGACTGGACACCAGGGAAAAGTGATCTTGAGGCCGTCAGTGCCATGAGCAGGGGCGATTGATGACTTGGCATTCTGTTGCAAGTCATCAATCATACAGAATCAATCCAAGCTCCCTTCGGAGCTGGCCCCGGCACACATAATTCTCTCTCCCTGCCACCAACCTGAACGCTCTGGTCCCAATTGTGGGAACTGTTTTTTTGTTCTGAGCTCAGCATTGATTTGCTTGGCCTTCAGTAGTATTTTCCACATTCCCAAGAAACGTCACTTAATTTATCCTCTTAGAGGTGGCAACTTAGCCTGAGTTTTCACTACATTGGATGCGGCAGACAAGCAAGAGCTCCACAGACCCAATGTCCTGTAGACTCTGAGCTCCCAAAGCTAAAGGTTAGACTCTTTTTTCTGACTCCAATATATTCCTGGCTCTTTGATTCAGCTGTGTATGGTAGCATGATCTCCTCAGCTTAACATGCAAAGGGGATGTCCATAGAGTAGGCAGCTGTCTACAGTGAATTCTTTTAGCACTAAGAAGAGTCTGTACTGAAATTATTTTTCCTTTTCTTCACCATAGAATGGCCATGATAATTATTAAATATATTTTTAAACAGTTCTTAAATTGTAAGGTGGACTTGGATAATGGCTTCCTTTTATTGCTGCAAATAGTCTTAGCCTTGAAAAACGTAAGGTTGGTGAAACCAGGGGATGGAACTCCACTCCTATCCCCAAGTATAAAATGTTATTTGGGTCCAGCAATGACCCTGCTTTTCTAACCCAACACTGCGAATGGTCTAAGAGCTGCGGTCTATTTGGAAGTTGGTACTTGTAGGAGGTATGACTAGAGTCCTGAGCTTTGAAGTTCAAATTCAAAACGTGTTTATTAAGACTCTACCATGTGCAAGACCTTCTACTAGGCAGTGGGGATGCAAAGACAATGAAAATCACGTTCTGTGGCTTGGGATGACTTTGGGGATCTGGAGGTTTGACCCAAGGGGAAGAATTTCTTACTTGTTGGTTAGATGAGGCTTATCTTTTAAATAAAAAAAAGAAAATCATTTTATAAAATATCCGTCAAGAGGTTTTAAGCCAATACGATGATTTTAATGTACATACATGGTTAGACTTGTTTTGTTTGATCCTAATGGGCAGAATTAAGAGCAATGGGTAAAATTACAGAAAACAAAACATATTTAGGTTGGGAAGAATGAAGTTCCTAACCAATAAAAGACTATCTCAAAATGGGAGGGGCTGCATGGGAACTGGTAAATTGTTCTCCCCCTCAGTTAACCAGCATTTATAAGCACCTACTATGTGCCATGTATCATGCTAAGTGCAGGGGAGAGCTTCCATTGGAGACTGGACTTTTGGGTGATGATGTAGGGTGGATTCCTATTCAGATATGGGTCATATGGGATAGTTTCTGTGGTCCCTTTCAAATCTAAAATTCTGTGATGTTGCAGTCTTATATGGTGCTTTACACTTTCCTAAGAACTTTACTCATGCAGCTATATGAGGTAAGTGTGTTGTTCAGTTGTTTCAGTTGTGTCTGACTCTTCATGACCCCATTTGGGGTTTTCTTGACAAAGATACTGGAGTAGTTTGCCATTTCCTTCTCCAGCTCATTTGATAGATGAGGAAAATGAGGCAAACAGGGTTAAGTGAATTGCCTAGGGTCATATAGCTGACTATTTTTTTGAACCCTCAATCCTTACATTTACGGTTCCTCCCCAGGAGGCTGCAGCCAGCAATGGCTCCCCCTGCGTCTTACCTTTGGAGTCATTGTCTCTGAGGCCAGATTTGAACTCAGTAAGATGAGTCTTCCAGACTCTTGGCCCAGCCCTCTAGCCACTGCACCAAAGTATAACAAGTATTATTGCCTCTATTTTATAAATAAGGAAAGAAAGGTTTGTTCACAGAAGTTAAAGGCATATCAAGTTATACTTTAAGCAATCATCATCAAACTGTGTGGTATTGGGTAGCAAATAGGGAAGAAGATCAGTGGAATAGACTAGATAAGAAAGAATAGGAAACAACTGAACTCAGCAAACTAGTGTTTGATAAACGGATAACATAAATTACTTGTGGAAGAACTTTCTATTTGAAAAGAGATGCTGGGGAAACTGGAAAAAGCAGTTTGGAAGACATTACATTTATACTATCATTTTATACCAAAAAGAAATTGAAAAGGAATATACAAACTCAGTATTCAAAAGATGAGAAGAAAGCGAGATCAGATATCTTTCGCATCTTTTGTTGTAGGGGAGTTTGCAATAAAACAAGGTATAGAATTGATCATGAATGCCCATAATAGATAATTTAGGTTATATGAAATTTGAAAGCTTTTGAGTGCACACATACACACAATAGTGCAACTAAGAAAAGAAGGAAAGCTGTCAACTGTGGGAAAAAACTCAACAACTTTGCAGCAAATATATCTGAAAGGGGACTGATATAAGTATATAGAAGGAAATAACATGAAGAAAAATGACCAAGCACCATTTCCCAACAGTTGACTAGTCAAAGAGTATAGTTCTTAAAAGAATTGTAACCTATCAACAATCATGAGAGACTACTCCAAAGCATTAATAAAAATAGAAATGCAAATTAAAAAAACAAAAACGAAAACAAAAAAACTCTTTTTTTTTTACTTTATACGTAGCAAATTGTCAAGTATGCCCAAAGATAGGAATTGTTGGTGATATAGGGGCTGGGGAAAGATAGGCCCACTGGGGTCACTATTGGTAAAATAGTCCAAGTGTTCTGAAAGTAGTTGTAAATATCCTAAAAAAGTGACTAAAACGTACATGCACTTTGACCCAGAGATTCCACTGCTAGGCACATAGCCCTGAGCGTACTATGACAAAAAGATAGGCCTATGTACAACACAATATATATAGCAGAACTTTTTTAGCAACAAAGAACTGGAAACAAAGTAAAAGCCCATCAGTTAGGAAAACAGGAAGATAATTGGGATACACAAATATAATGTATATAATGACACATTAAGTAAGGCTGAGTATTTGAAGAATATAGCAAAGCATGGGAAGAGGTGTATGAATGAATGCAAAGCAAAGGAAGCAGAACAAGGCAAACAGTATAAACACCAATGACCATAAGGTAAGTGGAATTAACAATAACAGCTTTTTTTTGATAAGATGAAATTGAATGTTGGGTAAATTAGAATGACCAAAAGCTTTATTCAAAGGAAAAGATGAGAAAATATATTTCCAAGTCTTCTTTGCCTAGCTGTGTGCTGAGTAGAGATCTGGACCTGGAGCTAGCAAGACTTGAGTTCAATTCCAGACTTCGATGCTTACTAGCTGTATGACTCTGGCCAAGTCAATTAACATCTTCTTGTCTCAGTTTCCTCATCTGTACAATGAGGATAGTAGTAGCACCTATCTCCTTGGCTTGAGATAATAGGATAATATTTATAAAGCACTTTATGAACCTTGAAGCATTATATAATTATTTTTAGAACTAAATATATACATATATATAAAACTAAAACCAAAGGTATTAATGAAAATTGAATATTCACAACATTTTTTAAAGTTGAGGATCACACAGCTAGTAAATGTCAGAAGTAGGACTTCAACCCAGATCTTCCTACTCTCCAGTTCAAGAGATAAATAATCAGCAAAGGGGAATGACATGATGGTAAGAATAGTCAGGATTGAATCTCTAATGGTGGAATTTCAGATACTAAGAAAAACTGTTGGGGAAGGTATTTTTGAACCAGAGCCTTTAAGAAAGATCCCACATAGAAAGAATAATACTCACAGACTTTTCTATGGTACCACACTATTTCCAAAGTATTTTCCTCAAAATGAATATATGTGGTACAAGTGTATTATTCCATTTTCAGGTAACTGAGGTTGGTACAGTGGCTGAAAGTCAAGAAGACTCATCTTTATGAGTTCAAAACTGCCCTCAGACACTTGCTAGCTGTATGACCCTGGGTAAGTCACTTACCCCTGTTTGCCTCAGTTTCTCATCTATAAAATGAGCTGGAGAAGGAAATGGCAAAGGACTCCTTTATCTTTGCCAGGAAAACTCCAAATGGGGTGATATGGATATAATTGAAATGAACAAACAACTGAGGTTCCGAGACATCATATGGCTTGCCTGGAGTTGAATGATTTCTAAACCTCAGAGCCTATATTTTTTTCTATACCCAGGATTCTTCTTGAGAAAAGGACCACCAGCCAAGGTCAATATTTAGATTTCTTGAAGTTTTTCTCACTCCTCAATAATCTCCAGGTGTTAGGGTAGTGACTCATCTCTTTTTCACCACTGTCCAAAATCCTCATTTGACTTCTAGGATTCTCCCATTCTCCCATGCTCTCCCAAGGCAAAAGTCCTTCCTTCTGGCCCATCAAAGGAAAACAAAAGGGTTTTTTTTTGTTTTGTTCTTGTTTTTTTAAGTTTTTTCATTGCTTTCATGGTTTTCTCTCCCAATATCCTTTTACCCCCAACACCTGAGGGGAAGGGTGGGGAGGAGAAAAAAGCATTATCCTAATAACCTAAGCTTGCCCTTAAAGAAAAAGAATCCTTCTTGCTTAGTGTCTTTCCTTCCATCTCATGATCACCATGAGCTGAAGATTCCAAGGAGACTCTTAGAAAGAATTCCTCAGAGACTGAGTTACTGGAAGGTCTCTTGGAAGGTTATTGAAAGAGACAAGGAAGACCATTTCCTGGGAAACCTGTGATCTTTCTTATTGGACCAGCTGAGCAAGAAGCCAACATTGTGCAAAGAGAACTAGGTGCTGACCCATGCTAGTCCATTTCCTTCCATCTCTCTAAGCTCTTGATAGGTCTCTACTTCTGTCTGTCCCTCTCACCTAGCAACTGAAATCTTCTTTTCCAAGAGATTCTGAGGGCTGCTTTATTTGTTAGGAGACAAGGAGGCACTAATAAATTCCTCTGTGTGAGGTATTTAATTACATAATAATGTGTACACTAATCAGGGTAAATGTGTTTGTGAAAACACCTTGATATGGGAACAGTTAATCACCCAAGGCATTGCTTCTTAACACACCTTGGAAGTTAACTTAATTAAATTAATTAGAACAATGAAAAAATTGAACTGTTTATTGGTCCACAATGGCCTGAAGCAAGTGCTTCCCCACAAATGCGAGAAAATCTCCCAGATTGCAAAGTATTTTTTTGAACCCTCAGTCCTTATGTTTATGGTTCCTCCCCAGGAGGTTGCAGCCGGCAATGTCTCCCCCTGTGTCTTACCTTTGGAGTCATTTCCTATCAGAGACATAAGGCAATCAGCCTATGTGCACACCCACAACCCCCTCCACCCCATAAGCCTCCCACGCACACACTCTTACATCCACACATGCATTTTCCATCCCTGTGCCAGCAGCATAGAAAGAAGGTAAGTTTTAACTATTGACTTCCTTAATGGTATTATTTTTAATTGGCCAGAGAGGAAGGGCCTACCCACTTCAAAGGCAGAAGAAGAGAGTATCCCAATGGGTCATCATAGTCATCATGATTGTCATTATTCTCACATCACCATCAATGAATCTCCATTACCATCAGTGTCACTGAGTCTTCATTATCATCACCAAATTATCATCATAACCATCACTGTTTAGCATCTATATTATCAACATCACCATCAAAATAATGGATATTTTGAGCATAATAACCATCATCATCACCACTCCCTAGTAACTTCATGATAATGAGTCCATGTCAGACTATTCAGGGCTTTCTTCTCTTCTATCATAAATTCTGGAAAGAGCAGTTTCTTCCCTCCAGGAATCCCATCATTTTTCCTTCAGCCTCCTAGAACCATCTGCCTGGACTAAGAATCCTTCCACAAAATCCCCAAGAAATGGAACTTGTAGATGAATACCTCATATATAAGGTATCTACCACCTCTTGAGGTGCCCATTATATTTTTGGATTTCTCTAATTGATATAAAGTGTTTCCATAACTACTGAATAGCACACGGCCCAGAATAGGTACCTGGGATCTCCAAAAAAAGACTTTCCCCACAAGGTGACATCAACACATTAATAACTATTCCTAGGTCTAGTCTACTTAGTTGTCAAAAAACTTAAATATACTGTAACTCAGCCCACATCTTTCCATCACTTCACAAAGATTTGTTGTTGTACAGTTGTTTCTGACTTTTTGCAACACTATTTTGGGTTTTTCTTGGCAAAGATCATGGAGTAGTTTGCTATTTTCTTCTCCAATTCATTTTACAGATGAGGAAACTGAGTCAAACAGAATTAAGTGATTTAACTTGCCTAGGATTGCAGAACTAGTAAGTGTCTGAGGCTGGATTTGAACTCAGGTCTTCCTGACTCCAGGCCCCCTGCTCTATAAACTGCACCACCTAGCTGCCCCTTGAACAAAGATAGCATGAGATTATTTGTTTAATGTTTTACTGAAATCTACATAAATTATATCTATTACATTCTTCTGTTCCACCAATCTGATAACCCCCGTCAAGGAAATAAGACTAATCTGGTATTAACTATCTTGGATGAGGTTGTAATGGCTTTTAGTGGTCATTACTTCCATTCTGGGGACAAATGAGTACTTACTAACTGCTCACTCTGTGCCAGGTATTGAACCATGTGTTGAATATACAAATACCAAAGTGAGACAGAACCTGCCCTCCAGGAGTTTGTGGTTTACTGGGGAAAAGACACATAAAGGGAAATGGTGGCTGGGGGAGAGGGTTTGGGTTTGGGAAGTGACATTTTGGGTTTGAAGTGAAGCAAGATAGAATGGGCAATCTATTGACATGACCTTTCAAGAGGCAATGCTAGGGTCAATTTGATTTCTCTAAGTGAAGAAGTAAAATGATGTGTGTGTGTGTGTGTGTGTGTGTGTGTGTGTGTGTGTTGGGAAAAGCGGGGTATATACCCAAAGACAAATGGTAGATTGAGATCATGGTATCATAGAATCTTCCCTTTAGAGCAGGGAGGGACCTTAGAAACCATCTGATCAAAATCCTTCATTTTACCGATGACAAAAATGAGGCCCTAGTAGGTTAATTGACTTGTCCAAAGTCACGCAAAATATAAATGGCACAGCAGATATTTAAAACCTGGTCCTATGATTACGAATGTAGCACCCTTTCTACTCTATCATTATAACATAATGGCAGAATTCATTATTTTGAAGAAAATTATGAATGTGCCTGAATGGTTCAGGATCACAGGATATAAAGAATTCTCTAAGCAGAAGGCAGAGAAATTAAAGCATTTATTCAAGCTCCAAAGTAGCAGATCCATGGACCAATGTCCCCAATTTGATATTCCGGCCAAAACCTTCCAGGCCCAATAAGTCTGCCTCACAACAGTAACCAGGAGGTTACACAGAAACATTATGGCAGTAAGCCAAATCATACTTGTACTTCCCCCAATGCTAGGGCCCTCCGATAAGAAGATTACCCACTGGCCTCAAGTCCTTGTTCAGCACTCTCCAGTCTGCACAAGGGTTAGTCCTGCTCTCAGTAGCACCTGCTGCTTTGACTTCTTCTACTTCCAGCTTCTGCTGGCTCTCCTTCTGCCATTCCTCCTTGCTTGCTTCCACCACATCTCAATCTCCAAGCTGTGTTCTCTCTTTTTATACAGTCTTTAGCTGTCATCAAACATCATCTGAGTAACCAGAACTCAGGCTCCTACTATTGACTCTGGTCTTAGCAACTCCCCTTACAACCCTGAGGGCTTCATGCCCACATAGGTTTAGCACATAGTAGCTAGGGGTTTGGGGTCTACTTGGGAGTGAAGATGTAATCAGACTTCCCTTCATTGGCCCCACCTGGAGCCCCACCAGAACCTATTCAAATGGATGGGGAAAGATCTTCTTATTTACTGATTGCCTTTACAAACATGCTGCCTTTCATAAAATACAATCTGTTCTGGGCACATCTAAATATGTTGGGCTAGGTGAATTTGGACTTATTCATTAATCTAGACATCTCATCCCCAGGTTAGGAGTCTCAAAGCTGAATAGTTTAACTTCCCCATGCATGGTCTCTAGAAGTTCACAAACTACACCTTTAGTATAATCATATGCTGGAGAATCAGTTCCAGGGATTAAAGTCAAACTCACTAGCCTATTTATTACCACTCTCTCTCCCATTTTTGGAGATCATAACAATGCCTATCCTTTGTCAATACAGTAATGCCTCTCCTTTTGTCCATGATCTTTCACAGATCGTTGACAATGGCCCAGTCATCACATCCAACTAATTTTTTCAGTACCCCGATAGGGAGTTTTTCTGGACTTGGTGACTTAAGTTCATTAGGGGCATCTAGGGACCATCTTTTTATCACAGAATCTGTGAGGTAAAACAGAGTTTAGAACCTGTCTAGCCTGAACTGGACCTGACCAGGCATCTCCTTTACAATATCCCCAATAATTGGATACCTAGCCTTGTCCCCAAGCCTCCATAACAGATTCAAACCCCTCCAAAATCTGGTCCTCCCTACGTGTCTAAACTTAGTTATCACTCTTTCTCAATCTAAATCCTCCATCTAAGCTAGGAAAACAAAACAAAACCCTCCCTCTCTTTCCTCCTTCCTTCTTTCCTCCAACTCTTCCTTCCTCTCTCATTTTGTCCTTATCTCCTTCTTTTCCTTTCTCTCTCTCTTCCTTGGTCTCTATTTTTTCCTGTCTCTCCCTTCCTTTCTTCCTTCCCCCCTTCCTTCCTTCCTTCCTCCCTCCCTCCCTTCCTCCTTTCCTCCTTCCCTCCCTCCCTTTTATCCTTCCTTTCTTTCTTCCTTCCTTCCTTCCTCCCTTGAATATTTATAGAAATGTTAATTATAGGCCATATTGTATAGTAGGGAAAGTATTAAACTGAGAGTCAACAACTGACGGGGTTCTAGATCTGGCTCTGATTTCTAGCTAGCAGGGTGACTTTAGGCATGCCACTTCCTGGATTTCTATTACATAACCTATAAAACAGCAGGGAGGTTAGATAAGATGGTTTTCTCATGTCCCTCTGACATGAGACAAAACCTCTGACCCCTAGGCTCAAGAAGTCTTTAATCTTGATTTAGCTCGTCTATTAAATGAAGTTAGATTAGGCATTTAAAGTTTCCTATGGCTCTGAAATTTTATGAATCTTTTATGCTCAAGGAACTGAGCAAGACACTATGGGGAATACTAATATGTATAAGACAAAGTCACTTATCTTCTGGTTGAGAGAAATGGTTATTAAGGACCAATGATTTGGGGTGATCTAGACTTCTTCTTTTTCCTAAAGTCCTCATTTCAAAAGCTCAGTCTCTGAAGGTTGAACTAACTTTCTCCTCATTCCTAATCAGTTAAAAGGTGATTTTTCACAAGGATTCCTTACAAGGAATCTCTAATCTAAGGTGAATTCCTACCCACTGTGTTCCACTCAAGCAAGTTTGGGTGGAGGTTGTTCCTTGGTCTAGATTATTCAAGACTAGGGATGGTCTGGATATAGAAACAATCTCTTTGCCCAAGATGACATGATGTCACTCTCTCGACCCCTCTTTGGAGTGACCCCTCTTGTCATTGTAATATTCATTCTCTCCTTAATTGTTAACCAATCAGAGTTGATTGCCACCCTCTAGAACACCCAAATTCCAAGGGCATATAAACTGTGAGCCTGCCACCATGATGGTCTTTGGCATTCGAGAGTGCCACTGAACCTCTTTTATCAATCAAATGCTAGCATTATTAATAAAATTATTAAATACAGAGAAATTACATCTCTCGAACTTTTTAAATGTCATACAGTAATTTTGAATCTGGCAAGAGAGACAGAAGAGACACATGAATGTCTATAACACAAGAGTGTGTGTATTAAGTGCCACATGAATAGAATAAATTAAAGTCTATACTCTTCCAGAAACTCTATGGTCCAGCCAAACGGATATTCCTACACTTCCTCAGACACAATTTCCGACCTTTACCTTTATACCAGCTGTTCTCCATGTGTTTTAACAACCCAGCTAGCAGCTTCGATGGGGGCATAAGATCCCTCCCCTACTGCCAGGACCCAGGGGGCTGCCGGGGAAAGCACAGGTTCTTTTTATCTGCTTAAACAAGGAAAGCACGGTGAAGGGGTTGACCAGCTTACTTTAATCCAGCGTTCAGTTAGCATACAGACAACAATCATTTAGTTCGGGGGAAAACGCCAGCATTCAGTTAGCATTCAGTTAGTTCAGGGGAGCATACAGACAAGCATCAAGAGACAGACCAAATACAGATTCATTGACTTACTTCAGGGGAAAAAACCAGCACCCTGAGGTTCAAAACATTCATTTAGTTTGGAGGAAAAACAAACCAGCACCCCGAACCTCAAAACCAAAATACACACAAATTACAAATATCAACAGACAGACCCAATACAATTCATAGTTACCAACATCTGGGCTCGGCCCGAGAGCAAGGGCTGGCCCAGAGTCACGCTTACTTGCCGCTGCTTCCCACACCAACCGGAAAAGGAAAGAGAGAGCTTCAAGCTGTCCTCTCCCCTCTTATAGAGTTTTTGACATCATCAAGCACCGCCTGAATGACCAGGGCCAATTGGTTCTTGACTTGGTCCCTCCCCCTAGCATAGACGTTAACACCTCCCCTCAGCCAGCCCCATGTTTTGTGTAGATTTATACATTTGCCAGCTGTCTCCCTACTTATAAAGCGAGCTTCCTGAAGGCAAGAAGTATTTTACTTTTGCCTTTTCCACCCCCCTTTTTCTCACACAGACAATCCTAGAATAGGACCTGTCATACCAGATAAGTTCAATTTGTCTACTGCTACAAACTGCTTCCTTGAGACAGTTTGGCACGCCTCTCCAGCTGTGCAGAATGGGAAGTCCTGGATGCTTCCTGATTGTGGTGAAGCCCCATGATTGAGCCACTCACAACTGCAAAACAGAAGCTTGAAAAGTCAGCCCACCGAGCCTGATACATACTAGGCGATTAACAAATGCTCATTGATTGGCAGAGGAGTTCAGAAGAGGGAAAGAACTGGTTTCCTTTCCACTTCAGACTGGATTGATGGAAAATGTCTTAAAAATAGTAAAAACAAAATAAAATAACAACAAAAATAATATTTAAGGTCTGCAAAATTTTATAAATATCTCATTTTATCCTCACAACAACCCAGTGAAATAGGTCATTATCATCCACATTTTTTAGATGAGGAAACTGAGGCAGACAGATTAATTGACTTTCCAGGATTACACAGCTAGGAAATATCAGAAGTGGAATTTAAACTTAAGCCTTCCTGAGCCCAGGTCCAGTGCCCTGTCCACCTGCCCTGAATGACTTTAGTAGTTGGTGGAAGAAATAGCATGTGATCTGGGCCTTAAATACTTCAGCAATTGGTGACTGAGACCATAGCAATGTCAAAGAAATTCTAGACTAAGGAATTGAGGAAAAATGAGGAGGCAGAAAATTGGATTCCTGGTTCAGAGAATACCAGGGAGTCTGATTTAATTGGTGTGAAGTGGAAGCATGAGAGATGAGGTTGAAGATAGTGTGGGGCCAAAGTATAGAAGGCACTGGATACCAGGCTAAGTCATTCTTGGCACTGTCTCACTCATAGTTCTTGCCTATTCCAGCCTCTGTGTTTTTCATGATGCTTCTCACCTGGACTATGTTCCCCTGTCTAAAACCAAATCATATCCATCCTTCAAAGTCTCAAACTCCAACTTTCTAAAGCTTTCCTTTCATACTTTAGCCCACACTAGTCTTTTCCTTTTCTCATGTCCTATAGTATTCCTAGTCTTAATATTATATTGTATTCTAATGGTTTCATCGATGTAAGACTTACTTTCTTCAATTAAGCTATAAGGTCCTCCTAATATATCCTACACAAAAGCCTAATGTTCAAGTAGACACTTGAATGAACATTTATTAAGTGCCTGCTATGTGTCAGGCTTGCCAAGTGATTGAATGGTTGAGAGTAGGGTTGTAAATTCCCAAATTTTAGCTCAGGAATTAGGTATTTGAGATTTTGACCATTGACTTGCTTCCAGGCTTCACTTTGAACCTTGAAGTGTTCACATATTGACTTTCCCACAGCATGAAAATAATGCCAGATCAGAAAGTGACCCCATTATCACTATTCTCTCTCTCTGTCTCTCTCTTTGTCTCTGTCTCTGTCTCTCTGTCTCTCTCTGTCTCTGTCTCTCTCTCTGTCTCTCTCTCTCTCTCTCTCTCTCGCTCTCTCTTTCCCTGCCTCCCCATCCCAATGAATTGATGATCTAAGTTTCCGAGCCATTTATCCATCCCTCAGTTAACATTTTTCTTGAGGATGATTATGAAGGAAAGATGCGGATGTCAGCAGAAAGGTCCTCTGTGCTTCATCAGCTCCATCCCCCCCCCCACAATTACAGCCATGTCAGTTTGGAAGGACAAATGTGTTCCAGGAACAAGATTTCTCAGCACTCTTCTTCCATTCGTTACCTGCTCCTTTGCAGTCCCCTTGCCTCCGTAGCCACCTTCCTTGAAAGCCCCTTCCCTCCTCCCCAACTCTCCCACCTCTCAAGGCTCAGTTCTCTTCCCAATCTCCCTAGGACCCTTTCACCATGCCCCAAGCCCCAGCACCCAACCACACACATCCTGTTGCTAGGGTACGAAGCTATGAGGCAGTTCTGAAGGCTTTATCACTCTGTCCTTTCATTTTCGAATTCTTGATAGCTCTCAAATGCTTTACCCCTCAAGGAGCCCAAAAGGCAAAAAAAAAAAGAAGCTTGGGAAAAATATCTTTCATTTTCTCCCACATGGCTGGATTTCCCCACCCCCCATTCCTATCCCTGAGTTCAGAAATAAAATCCCAGACAGCATGTGGTGCTGGGAGATAACATATGCCTAGAAGGAGTTGCAAAGCAGAAGGCAAGAAGGGGTGACTTCCATGACCTGAGATGGAAGTTATCTAATGGTAACACACACCTCGATGTGTCTTCTTATGATTGCAGAAATCGCCTCAAATTTCGATAACAAGGGTGTTTCTGTGCTGGCATGTGGCATTGGAAAATGGAAGTGGGGAAGAAGGAAGTCGAATCAGGAACCAGGATAGGGAGGGGGAAGCAGTTCAATTCAGTTCAAGTCACTTCATTTTTGTTCAATTCCCATTGGTTCAGCTTAATTCAATTTAGTTTGCTTCTCTTTGGTTCTTTTTGATTCAATTCCTTGATCATATCATCATAGGTTTAGAGCTGGTAGGGATTAATAATTGGCAATCTAGTATAGACCACTCATTTTACAGATGAAGAAACAGAGGATCAGAGCAGTTGTGACTTGGCCAAGGATGCACAGCTGGTTAACTGACAGAAGCAAGATGTAAATCAAGGTATTGTCTCTGTGATCCAACCGCAACTTCCTTTTCTTGTATTCCACTCAACAACTGTATGTTGAGCTCCCACTGTTGAGGCTTCACATGCTTCTATACTCTGTTGATTCTACTTCAGTTTTCTGAGTCATGTATTTCAAAAGTTTTCACCTTTAAGAGAGAGGATGACAAAATGAGAAGAGCACTGGGTCTAGTCTCAGAGGTTCTAGGTTTGAATCCTAGCTCTATGACTTGCCATGGGCCTGGGACATTCCATTTCCCTTCTCTCAGTTTTAATTTCATCACTTTTAAGATGAGGGGGATAGATCAGATGACTTTCAGTTCTAAATCTGTGATGAAGACGCTATGTATTCTCTTCCCATCCTGGGGAACTGGGCTGGGCAATCTATAGGAAACCTAGAGTTCAACTTTACTAGTTTTCCCTGAGCGCAGGTCTGACTGTAGATCCTGAATGAATCATCTTCTGATATCCTTTTCATTGGGCTCTTCCCTAAAACCTTCTAGATTGGAAAATCCAACATATTATTTAGAAAAAAAATTCACCTCAGCATTTTGACCTGTATTGGCCCTTTTCTCCTTCTGTGAAAGGTACCATCCCAGGGATCTTATCCCTTCTGTCCTTGAAGCAGTGGTAAAGTGGGACGCAGAAAAGAGGGATTCACCTTAACCACCTTTAAAGGTGAAGCTGTGTTCTAACTCCTCGAAAGTGTTTTCCTGTATATGTGTATATGTATGTCTATGTGTATATATATATATATACACACATATATGTATGTGTGTGTATATGTATATATACACACATACATATATACCTGTATATAATGTTCAATGCATTATATATGTTCCTGTCATATATAATGTATATATACATGTGTATATGTGTATACATATATATGTGTGTACACATATATGTGTGTGTGTGTGTGTGTATGAACAATGATGGATCCAGAATATTCAATCAGCATTCACACATATGTATACGCACAGAGGTAAGCGTGTGTGTGTGTGTGTGTGTGTGTGTGTATACCAATTGATTAAATAATCTGGGTTCATCACCATCTTTCAACTACCTTCTTTCTAATGTGTTTTCTATCATCTCCTGCATTAGGTATCTGGGAATTCAAAGCCACCTGTAATTCTTTGCCCAGGGAAGAGTTTGCCAGTACTTAGAGGTGGACAGTTAGGGGAAGCCAAACTAAGGTTGAAACTAGCACCTGTGGAAAAGAGATTGCTCAGAAAAGGGCACAACCAAGGAGGCCTGAATATCAGAGTTCTGTAGGCAGCAGTCAATGGGCAGGCAGAAGAAAGATGAAGTAGAAAACAATCCAGATCAAGATAGCTAAAGGAACATGCAGGTGCGGTGCATGTAGCCTGGTTTGGTCTTAGAAGTCAATCAACTTCAGGGCAGGAATCATAGAATCCCTGGAAGGGATCTTGGCAGCTGGATGTCATTTATCCAGATCATTTATCTGACTTGGCCAGTGTGTGGCCAGCATGCCTTTACTATGGCATGTGAGGTACTATGTGTGAAGTACAGTGCTAGGTCCTAGGGATACAGATAAAATGAAAAATAGGTCCTGACTTCAAAAATACTTTTATTCTGGTTGGGAGATGCAATAGGAAAACAGGTGGCTATATTATTACTTCAGGAGAAAAACAAGTAAAAGGGTGAAGAAAAGATTTCCATTGGAAGGAGCACCTGAATTGTGCCTTGAAGAAAGTGAAGGGTTTTGAGGAGAAGAAGTGAGGAGGGAGTGTCTGTATCCCAGGCATGGGGAACAGCCTCTACAAAGTTTCCAGGACAGGAGGTGGATTGCCAAGTTTAGGGAACAGCAAATAGGCTATTTTGGCTGGAACATAAAATTCTTGAAGAGTAGTGATGTGAAATAAGTCTGGAAAGTTAGGCCTGTGCCAGACTATTATGAGTTTTAAATGCCAAGCAGAGAGGTTTATATTTTATGCTAGAGGGTGCTACTCAAAATTCTTGAACAGTAGAATGACTTGGTCAAACTTATGATTTAGGAAGATTATTTTGGCAGCTGAATCAGGATACATTAGACCAGAAAGAGATTGGAAGGCAGGGATCCAAGGAGGAAGGACTGAACTAATGTGGTAGTCACATAAGTAGAGAGAAAGTGATAGATGCAAGAGATAATATGGAGTCTGAATAAATAAGATTGACCAAATAATTAGATAATGGTGGTAAGGGAAATAAATGAATTGAATTGGGGAAATGAAAGAGTTGAGGATGAAGTCAAGAGTTGGAACCTGGGGGACTAGAAGGATGGTGATGTCCTCAAACAGAAACAAGGAAATTCAGATGCCTTTAGGGATGAACTCTGTTTTACACATATTGAATTGGAGATACCCAGAAGCCAGTTGTTGATGGAGGATGAGAGCTTAGGAGAGAGATTTGGGAGTTATTTACATATTGGGAGTCATTGGTTCAGAGATGATAAGCCATGAGATCTAATGAAATCACTGAGAACATGTGAAGAGAAAAGATGGGCCAGGACAGAGCCTTGACTACCTCTCCACTTACCCCTCACCTATGGCCATGGTTAGAGGGTGGGACAGAGATGATGATTGAGGGAAAAAAGTCTAAAAAGAAGTGATTAGGCAGGTAGGAGATCAGTTTCATTATTCAGGTTGGAAAGTTTATTCAACAGGAGGGTGTGTTCAACAGTGCCAGATGCTGCACAAGTCAAGAAGGATGAGGACTGAGAAAAGACCATCATGTAGAACAATCAGGAGATCAATGGTAATTTTGGAGAGAGCAATTTCAGCTGAATAGAAAGGTCAGATGATACTGGAAGAGGTTGAGAAATGAAGAGGAGGGAGGAAGTAGAGGCAGGAAATGCAGAAAGCTTTGTTTTCTAGGAATTATATTTTATTCCAAAGGTAATTGGGAACCACTGGAGTTTTGTTAAGTAGGGAATTGATGTGGTTAAATGTGTGTTTTAATAAAAAATTCCTTTGTTAGTTGTGTGGAGGTTGGAATGGGGAGAGACTTGAGGTAGGGAGACCAATTAGGACGCTCTTGTATTAATTAGTTGGAGGGAATGAAGGGCCAAATAAGGGTGGTAGCTATGTGAGTAGAGAGAAGGGATGGACTCAAGAGATGTAGTGTAAGTACAACCAATAAGTTTTGGTAACTGAGCGAATATATGAGGTGAATGAGACTGAGGAGTCAGGACCACTTGCTTAAAGAAGACTTCCTTTACCTTCCTGAAATTTCTTCTTCCTGAAATTTCTCATAGCACTTGGGAACATTCTATCATGTATCCTCTGTCCTATCATTATCATAAGATTGTAAGCTTCTTGAGAGTAGGGACTGTGTCATTTTTCATCCAGTATCTCCAACCCCTGGTACGGAACTTTGCAATTGGGTGCTTTATTGAAGGTTTGCCAATTTGAATGGAATTAACTGGAGGTCAGAGGCATTAAGGCATGCTGGCCACACACTTTCTTCTTAAATCAGCTCATCATAAAGGAGGACCCAGATGACTCATCTCCTCATTTTATTTCTCCCCATGATGTGTTCTTGATGCTTTCCAGGATCCTCTCTGTAATAACATGGGAGAAAGAAGAGCATGAGACTTGAGGGGCTACAGTAGTCAAAAGCTTCACCTGCATGAGGCCATGATCCAGTGGGTAAGAAAAGACAGGGAAAGCCAGGAGGGATGATCTGATCACAGGCTCAGTGCTCGATTCTCTCTGTAAATGTTGGTCATCACGGGCTAATGCAAGTGGGGACAGTTTTGTGGATGAGGAAATGGGGTTGGAAGAATGGGTAGGGATTGGATTGAGGAGACAGGAAGAAAGCATATGATGCTCCAGCGACATACTTGAGACTGGAGGTGATCTTTGCAGGGGGAGTAAGGGGAATGAACATAGAATAAGAATGAACAAAGCAAGGGAAATCTGCCTCTTTAAACCCCCAGCTTCCTTCAAAACTCAGCTCAAACTCTCTCTCTCTTACATGAGGCCTTTCCTGATTCCCTTAGTTCTTAGTACTTTGTATATATCTGTGTACATATTATTTATCTCCAGTAGAACAAATTCCTAGGAAGCATGGATTGTGTCATTTTTTCTTTGTCTCCATCACCTAACATAGTGACTGACACACAGTAGGTACTTAATAAACATTTATTGAATGAATAAATGAAGTGCGTCTCTAACCCAAGACCTAATACAAATTATTCATATTTTTCAATGCTTTGTGTTATCAAGGACAAGGCTCTACTTTCTTCATCATCATTTGAATCATTAGTCACTCACTTTGAGTCCCAAATTCAGTGTTTCTTATTCTTCATCCGTGAGCCTGTGGAATCCAATAATATCTGATTTTATCATGACCAAAATGTTTATGTGGCAATATTGTTAAATGTAATGAGCCCCCTCATCATTATGTTACATATCTGATTGTGTTGCAACATCCCACAAATGGTGTGATTTCTTTTCAGCTGGAGATGATATACTGGACACCACTGCTCCACAATTACATGTTAGCTTTGTATGAAAATAAACATCCCCATCGAGAAAAATCAGAGCAGTGAAATTGAGAAGGCACTAAGGAAGTCCCAAGTCCCTACTCCAATGTTCTGTGGATAATCACAGCCACTAAAATGATTTTACTATGCCTGAATCTAGAGGGATGAGTTCTTATTGAGACACACAGAAATGGGATCTGTCTTTCACTCACTGTGTGACCTTGGGCATTCTGTTGAACCTCTAAATGTCACCCTACAGAAATGACTTTCAAAAGCTAGTCTGTGTTGGCAAGGAGGTCAACTTTGATGTCAAGAAGGCAAAGGCCATGACACATGAGGATCAATTGAAGTAACTGGGTGTGTTTACCTGGAGAAGAGAAAGCTTTGAGAGGCATTATAGTCTTCAAGACTATCCAAGTTTATCAGCTAGTGGCATGGTGGATAGAGTGCTGGGCGCAAAGTCAGGAAAACTCATCTTCCTGAGTTCAAATCTGGCCTCAGACATTTATTAGCTGTGTGACCTTATTTGCCTCAGTTTCCTCATCTGTAAAATGAACTGGAGAAGGAAATGGCAAACCACATCAGAATCTTTGCCAAGAAAACCCCAAAAGGGGTCACTAAGGGTCAGAAACGACTGAAATGACTAAACAACAAAAAGTTAAAAACCTTCTGAGGTAGAACCAGGAGTGGGGGATGGCACTTGCAGAGAGGTAATTCCAGGTTTATGTGAGTAAATTTATTAACAACTAGACCTACTTAAAAATAGAATGGTCCACCATAGAAGTAGCAACTTCCCAAATCTCTGGAGTCCTTGGAGTTGAAGCTAGATGAGCCTGTTGTCAGGGAAGCTATGGGAGGGATTCCTGCCTATGAATGAATTGGATTAAAAAGTCTCTGAAGTGACTTCCAGCTGGGAGATTCTAGATTCTATTCTCACTATATCTCGAATTAAAGTCAACTGCAAGTCATGTCATCATTTCCCTGATGTCATGGTCCTCTTCAAAAACAAAAGACAAACACAACCTGTAAGTAGATCAAGCTGCCTGAAAGGGGATCCAGCTAGTTGGGTAACTCAACTCATCCTCTCCCTCTCCCTCTCCTTCTCTTTCTCCTATCCAAAGGAAAGTAAATTTTGATGGCCAGAAGCTGCCTGCTTAACTTGGGGTTTACTGACTAGATTTCTTTCTTTCTCTTTCCTTCCTTTCTTCCCTTTCTTTCCTTCCTTCCTTCCTCCCTCCCTCCCTCCCTTCCTCCCTTCCTCCTTTCCTCCCTTCCCTCTTCCTCCCTCCCTTCCTCCCTTCCTCCCTTATTCTTTCTTTCTTTCTTTCTTTCTTTCTTTCTTTCTTTCTTTCTTTCTTTCTTTCTTTCTTTCTTTCTTCCTTTCTTCCTTTCTTCCTTTCTTCCTTTCTTTCCTTCCTTCTTTCCTTCCTTCTTTCTTTCTTTCTTTCTTTCTTTCTTTCTTTCTTTCTTTCTCTCTCTCTCTCTGTTTTTCTCTTTCTTTCTTCCTTTCTCAATACCTTAAACCCTGTTCACTCTGAAGCTCAGAGATTGGACCACAATAGATCCCTTCCCAAGCTCCACTTAATGGCTGTATTTTGGGCCCTCCTGTCTTAGAGTGAATGTCAATGATAACTGTTTCTCTTTGGAACAGCAACCCTGAGGGTCTTCCCCTCCCAGCTTGATTTTTTTTCCTTTTTCTTTTTTTCTAATTAAAGGGGCCATCCTTTGACTCACTTCTTAAAGAGGCCTGTTCACTGGATGGGCATTACCTCACTCTAAGTGAGCACATGAAAAGGCCTTAGCCTAAAAGGGCCAGGATTTCCCAATGCATCCTGGGCTATCTCGTTGTCTTGGTGAATATCAGGCCACTGGACCCAGATGGCTCTTGAGGAGAAAGTGAGGCTGGTGATCTTGCATAGCCCTCCCTCACTCAAATCAAAGTCAACTGCAAGTCATGTCACCATTTCCCTGATGTCACGGTCCTCTTTGAAAATGAAGGACAAATACAATCTCCCATTGCCCATCTACAAAATTGACAGAATATCATCCCTTTCCCACCTCACTAGGACCAGAAAGCCTATGTGCTATATGTGCTACACTTAGTGAAGAAATGTAATTACTTTGTTAGATGAGAAAATTTGGGCTGCAATTGGTATATAAAAATACAGGTGATGCATAATTTGAGTATAGGCATACCTCACATGCTAATATTGCCCTGACGGTGTTGTTTATCTTTGTTATTGTGGTTGCTGTTTCTGACTCATGGTTTCATCAATGTGAGGAACTCTTGGTGTGGAAAGTTCCTCTGCTGTTGTAAATCAGAAATTCTTCTCTAATTTACAATCTTAGCCAGTGGTCTGAGGCCCTCTGATACCTTGGTCACAAAGATAGTTTCCGAGTTAAGACTTGAACCCAGGTCTTTTTGACTCCAGTACTGGCCCTCTAGTATTCCACTAGACAACACTTCCCTTTAGTTTTACAGTAATAGTATTAGAAAATTATAACCAAACCCCATTATAAAATTGAGAAGCCCTTTGATGACGTCATTAGGTTGATCTCCCATATTTGAAATGTATAACTTTGTTCCTATAGAACTAAGAGGTGGCATGTAGTTCAAAAAGGACAACAACAATAAAACAAACAAAGAAACAAACAAACTCTACCAGGTTTGGAGGCAGGAGGGAAATCCTGCATTCAAATCCAGATTCCATCACTTACTACTTGAGTGATCATGGGTGGTTCACTTAGCCTTTCTGCGCCTTAGTTTTCTAATTTTTTTCCAATTAATTTATTTAGTTTTAGTTTTCAATATTCACTTCCACAAGACTTTGAGTTCTAAATTTTCCTCCCAACTCTTCCCCGCCCTCCACCCAATGATGGTGTATATTCTGATTACCACTTCCAATCTGCCCTCCCTTCTATCACCACCACTATTTTCTTATCTCCTTCCCTTCTATTTTTCTACAGGCAAGATAGATTTCTATACCTCATTGTCTGTGTATCTTATTTCTGGGCTTTAATTTTCTTATCTGTAAAATGGGCATAAGAATACCTTTGGAACCTACCTCATTGGTTGGCTGATGTTTGTATAGTTCTTAAAAGTTTGTGATAAGTCATCTCATTTCATCGATACAACTCTTTGAAGTAATACTACAGGCATTATTCTCATTTTACAGATAAGAAAATTAAGACCAAGAGAGATTAACTGACTTTCCCACAGTCACATGAGTATTAAGTGTAAAAGGCAGAATTCACACTCATTTCCCTAGATTCCAAGTCCAGTATTCTTTGCATTATAACACCGTGCCTCCCATAATATAAATGCCAGATGTTATTATGTTTGCACGGCACTTTGTAATTTAGAAAATATTTTCTATCTTATTTGCTCCTCAAACCAAGGACCTTGTGAAGTAAGCAAAGTTAACAATAACTCACAGCTATACAATTCAGTGAGATTTGTGAAGTGCCTACAAATATGTGAGCCTCATAGCAATAAAAATAAAGCTGACTTAAAGGTTTGCGTACCGTTTTGTAAATATTAGCTTGTTCGATCCTTACAAACAGCCCTGAGAAATAGGTGCAATTATCCCCATTTTATAGAGGAGGAGACTGAGGCACAGAGAGGTTAAGTGACTTACACAGGATCTCACAGCTTATAAGTATCTGAGGCCGTACTTGAGCTTGGGTCTTCCTCACCTCAGACCTAGTGCTCTATCCACTAACCCCCCTAGCTGACCCATTAACCCTAAGAGTCAGGTTCTATACAGGTACTGTTATTTCCATTTTATAAATGAATAAGCTGAGGTTCAGAGAAGAAAAGTGGTTTGGTCATAGTCAAGTAAAGAATAATTGTCATTGTTTGGATTTGAACCTCTTTGAATGAAGCTCTAGAACTCCATTCACCATAACCCAGTGTTCTATCTGTAGACAAGGCCAGTATTATCATCATCCCCATTTATAAGATGAATGAACAGAGGCCCAGAGAGATTAAATGAATTGCCCAAGATCGCACTGATGATAATTGACAGAACTAGCCTCTTAATCCATTTCTTCATGCTCAGCTTACTGTTCTTTCCATTAAGCTACTCCGCCACTTAAGAAATGGAAACTATTGGGTAAGAATAAGTGAGCAATGCTTTCATGTTATTTTAATGGTTTTCTGGTAACCCAATTCATCAGTAAAGGAGTATCTTTATCTCCTACCAAGACACAAGTAGAAGAGAATTCTGCTCTGCTTCCCAAATTAAATTTCAGGCTAAATTGTCAATTTTCATTTTTTTCCCCTGGAAAATCCATTTTTATGGATTTTATGGAATGACTAGAGTCCTAACCCATTCTGTAAACTTGGTAGTTTGTATTTTTCTATGATAATGTGCAATTACTAATATATTTCTTGAGTTACTTAAGTTATTTCTTCATCCAAGTCAACCCAACAACCATTTATTAAGGATCTCTTATGTGCTGGGCTCTGTACTAAGTCAGAGGATGTAGAGTTGAAACAAGAACTAGTCTCTTCCCTTGAAGAATTTGTAATCCAGTAATTCCATGAATCTGGCTTTTGATGGGATTGTCCAGTCTTCCAGGGGATAGACAAAAACTACTGTTGTTGTAGGGGGCAGCTAGGTGGTACAGTGGATAGAATGTGGCTGGAAGACAGGAAGACTTGAGTTCATATCCAACTTCCAAAACTTACTAGCTCTGTGACCCTGGGCAAGTCACTCAACCCTGTTTGCTTCATTTTCCTCATCTATAAAATGAGCTGGAGAAGGAAATGGCAAACTACTGCAGTATCTCTGCCAAAAAAAAAAACCCAAAAGGAGTCATGAAGAGTCAGCTATGACTGAATGACAACTTTTGTGAGACAGCTAACTGGTGCAGTGGAGAGAGTACTGGGCCTAGGGTCAGAAGGGATTATCTTTCTCAATGAAAACCTGGGCTCAGATGCTTACCAGCTGTGTGGCCCGGGGCAAGTCACTTAACCCTGTTTGTCTCAGTTTCCTCATCTGTGAAGTGAGCTGGAGAAGGAAGTGACAAACCATTCTAGTATCTTTGCCCAGGAAGCCCCAAATGGGGTCATGAAGACTAATGTCATGAATGACTCAATGACAGCAACTATTGTCATATCCCCTAACCCACCTCAACTACTATGATAAGGTTATGTACTTGGTGGACAATATCTATTGACTTGGTGACCTGGCCAACTCTCTTGGACACCAGCCTAGTCAGCATATAAGGTCTCTTCTTGGCAGTTGTGGGCAGCTCCAATATGGTGCTTCCTCATGATCTAGATCTCACTCATGACACACATAGCTCACATGATTAATTAAGGTCATATATGTTGGGTCACCCTATGTGCCATTCTATGTACTCTGGGATGGACTATGTAGAAGATGGGAAAAGAAGAAACATAGGCCTTGTTTTTGAAGAGCTCAAAATATAGTTGAGGAGATAGAAGTCACACAGAGGGCATGGATGCGTTATCTATATAAGGCAGGATATAATTAAGTGTCGGAGTTTGCAAATCTGCTTGTGTTATAGGAGCTGAAACAAAAGAGACATCAATGTAAGCTAGCGATAGAGACAAGTTCATGTAGGAGGTAGGGCTGGAGCCTTGTGGGTCTCAAATATAAGGAGGGAAGCAAGCTAAGCGTCCTGGTGAAAACTAGTGTCCTGCACATAGTAGGTGTCCAATATGCATTTGTTAAATTGAATTGAATTGCATGAATAAAGAGATAAGGATAGGAATGATCATGAATGTTCAGAGATAGTAGTAGGAGAGGGTTTTAAATAAGTTCAACAGGTGGCATAAAGTGCTCGTAATGGGTTTCCTTTCATCTATTCATCTGTTCATTCACCAAAGATTTTTTGGGTATCTCTCGGGTTTAAGGCACTGTGCTAGTACCAAGAAGATACAAAGATGGGCAATATATGATCAGGCACATACACAAATAACCATAACTCAAAGTAAGATCTGATTTATGCATAGGAAAAGTTCAAATTACCAAGAATGGTTCAAGTGGGGAGATATTACTTCTATTTGTGAGGATTAGGGAAGGTTTCATGAGTGATGGCTATCTCTAGGGTGGGGAGGGGGTATGGAGGGAAGAAAAAAATTACATAATAATTTTGTTGTTTATTTAAAAGGAATAGCAAGTTATATATAGTAGAATTGCTGTTCCATGTGCGATCATCTTTTTTTTAAACTATGCTATTATGGAAATGCTTATTTTATTCCACAAATTAAAAATAAAATAACTTTTTTTAAAAAGGATAGGTTGGTGCTTTAACAGATGGAGACTGAGAGGAGTTGGGAAAGGGCATTTCAAGCACAGGAAATAGTGGGATTAAAACCACAGAAGTGGGAAAGGGTAGAGCATGTTCAAACAATGGTAAATAATGTAGCTTAGCTGTCCTATAGGTTGCTAGAACAGAAACAACGTGAATGTATGCATCTGGGAAACTATCCCTCAACTCAGAGGACTCAGAGCAAAGGATTAGGAATTCTCTGACTAGAATCAGGAAGTGTCTTTATTGATCAAGGAAAAATTAAAAGGGCAGAGAATTGACATTTATATAACATTTTATCATTTAAAAGTCTGATTTCCAACAATCCTTTGGGGTAGGAAGTTCAAATGTTGGTATGCATTGATAACACAATGTCATGCCCTTACTCTAAAGTCTTCAGTGGCTCCACATTGCTTGCCAAAAGTTGAATTACTTTGCCTGAAGGCCTTGCAACCCCACAGGGCCATCCTACCTTTCTAGTCTCATCTCACAACACTCTCTGACACATATTCTACTTCAGCCATTTAATTGTAGTCCTTCAATATGTCTTGCATTTTTCCCAACTATATATCTTTGATTTCACTGTCCCCGATGGTTGGAATATTCTTCCTCTTCCTTTTGAATTCCTATCCTAATATAAAGAAAAACTTCTTGACAGCAGAATTTTTGAGCCCTTCCTCCAGGTAGACTTTCTTCCATGAACCTCCAGCCAATGACCACCTTTCCCCACTGTGACCATAGCTCTTGGTGGCTCTTTTATGCATTTCAAAAAAAAATCACAGGTATTTAAATTTGCTTTATTTCCCTACTAGACTCTAAGCTCCCTGACTGCAAGAGATAGATCATCTAAATTTTACGTCTCCCCAATATCACGGTATTCTGCACTCAGTAGGTAGTTTAAAATGCTTATTTAATTAAATCATTATTCCCATTTTATAGATGAGGAAGTTGAGGATCCAAGACAATAACTGATCTGATCAAAGTGAAATTACTACTAAATAGCAGACCCAATATTTATCAGGGCTGGAACTTCAACCCAAGTCTTCTGGTTCCCAGTCCAGTGCTTTTGACTGAAGAATAGCTTCTCAGGCCGGTTAGGTATTATTAACCTTATTTGACAGAAGTAAAACTGAGGCTTGAAGAGGTAAGTGACACAGAGAGTAAGTGGGATTTGCTAACTACTATTTAGAGGCTTTTTCCATGTCACTATAAGAAGGATATGGATAACTTTTCACTGCCTGGGGTCCAATATTAAAAACATATCAATGGATTGAACCAATTCATGACTTCTCCTCCTGCTCCTCAAGGTTTAATTTTGGTTTAGTTTGCCTCTTATTAAAATTTCCACTGAGGGAGAACCCACGAAAAAGAGAAAATAGGATGATAAATGGAAAGATTTAAATGTATTCAAAGATTATGGATTTAGAGCCGAAAGGACCTCGGAGCTCGGCCTCCTCATTTTATAGATGAGGAACCAGTGACCCAGAGAGATAGAGGAGCTTCCCCAAATTCACAACAGGAGTACCTGGCAGCACTGCATTTTAAAGCCAGGTCCTCTGAATCCAATTTCAGATCTGTAATAACTCACTGTGTGTATATTGAGTGGGAGTGCTTTAGGGGATTGGAAATACTTGGAGTTTGTCCTTAACCTAGAAGGATGATGTCAGGTGGGGTGAGCACAACATTGCCTAAATTTCCTCTTTCAGAGCCTAGAAAAGGGGTTGAAGGGAGCTCAGGAGCATCCAAAAATTCAATTTCCCAAGTACAAGATGGGGGAGTCATGGCTAGGGAGAAGTTAAGGAAGGCTTCCTGTAAGAAAGGGAAAAGACCAAAAAAGAGCTGAGGGTTGAATTGACTGCAAGCTCAGCATGCTTCAACAATGCGTTATGACAGCCATAGAAGCAGGCTTTTATTTTTTTTTTTGTTTTTAGCTATTTGAAGGATTGTCCCATAGAAGGGTGTTCCAACTTTTCTACTTGGCCCCAGAGAGCAGAACTAGGAAGACTGAGTAGGATTTTCAAAGTGGTTAATTTAAGCTTGGTGTAAGAAAACAAAACCTAGTAATGATTAGAGAAAATTATCCCAAAGTGGACTTTTTTGCTTTGGAAAGTAATGGGTTTGGTCTCAATGGAGATCTTCAAGTAAGGGCTCCTTATTGGGGATGTTCTAGAGGGGTTCTTATTCAGGTATGGCTTAGACTATTTGCCTCTAGGCCTCTTCTAACTCTGGATTATACAATATTCTATAGATCACAGTGGATTCTACTCCCCATAGATAAACTTTTTGAACTACTTTGTCATTGAAATGGCAAAGTATTTGCAAAAATGGTGCTCAGGATTTTCTATGACTCTCATTTATCCCTCATTTCTTAGCAAAAGCTTGTATTCTATCAAAGGTTGGTGGAAGTGGAGAAACAACATATACATATATGTATGACATAGATATGATGGAAATATGTCACATCACGTATACATGTGTTTATTAGAAACTTAGAGTCTCAGAATTGCTTTTGAGAAACTGCAAAGCTCCTTTAATGATCTCAAGTTTCCCATGGAAACAAAAGTTAATCTTTCAAATACCAAAATTCCTCCATGTTGACATATGGCAGTGAGACATGGAATAGCACAATCTCCAAAAATCATCCAAATTAAAAATTAAATTTAAAATGTATAGCACAGAGGGCCAAGGAGAGGTATGTAAGGCATATGAGAAGGTTCCAACACATAGCCAATAAAAACTTTTTTAAGAATAGGAGTAAAAAATGTTATCAAAGAAACATATGACAAAACAATAAGATGAGAATGAACACTTGGTAAGGGGAAGGGATGAAAATGGATAGCCAGAGTGCTTCACTGGTTGCCTTCAGCTGTCAGGAGAAATAAAGAAACACTTCCATCCAGTTGGATAGACTTACTCTGCTGAACCTATTGGAGGTCATGGACAAGAATTGTTCAGGGTGGATTGGCATGAATGGGTCATTGTTATGCATCATATGCAGGAGATCACAGATCCCCCTGAACATTTAAATATTTAAGAGAAATCTGAGAGTTGGAAGGGACCATGAATATAAGCTAGTTCAAGTTCCTGCCAGCACAGGCATCCCTTCTACATCAATTCTCTAATATCCAGGTATTGAGGGACAGGACCTCAGCCAATACCTCTCTATGGTTCACAACTTCATAGCCAGAATACCCTGAGCCCCAATGTCTCATTTGTGGGCCCCTTTCCTGCACCCACAGTTGGATTTGCTGATGCTGTCGAATGCTCCAAGGAGCAGAGTTGTCACTTGTCATAATATAGAGCTCTATGCACTGCTGATTGGACTGCCTCCTTTCTTGATCAAGCTGTGAACCTCAGGGGCTGAAATTCAGCACACAATCATAAAGCATTTTCTGCTGATTGGGCTGCCCATTAGCACTGCCCAAGGAAGTATTCTGTTCCCAGCTTGCAAGTCCAGTTTCAGTCTTGTTTGGCCCAATATATTATGCAAAATAAACCAAGAGGGAATTAGAATATTTTCATCATGCTGTGTCTTCAGAATCTCAGGGAACAAAATGCTTAGGGTCCTTTTTCCATTTCTTTCTTTTGTACCCCACTTCCCTGAAAACAGAGGACTGATGAGTACTCCCCAAACTGAACCAGTTGGCAGCTCAGCAGAGAGCCTGTTCTGCTTACTCCACGTAAATATGGGAGAGTCACAATGACACTGATTGCATCTTTATTTGCTTCATCCAAGACTCCAAATGCCATAGTTAAAGCTTTAGAAAATATACTTTGCTGGTCTCCAATAAACAGAATTCATACAGGTTCAGCAGCCTGGCAGTCAAATAGCTCTCTGAACTCACAATCAAGCTGATGGAGAACAGCCACCAGATGATTAGTAGCAGGACCTATTTATCCAAGGAGTAGGAAGAGGAGGCAGTTTAGTGTTGTGGAGCAGTACTTTCCAAAGTGGGGGCAGGGGTCTCCTGGGGGAAGGCATGGTGTCACCACAGCAAGGCCACAGCCTGACTACAAGGAGAATGGAGAAGATGGGAAGTCAAATGTGAGGTTTGCCTCTAACACGATTCCACTGACCATTTGCCAACATCCCCTGACTCTGCCTTCTACTTCTGGCCTGCAAGCTTCCCTGCTCCCTCTTTGTAAGTTGAGTGTAGGCCCTTGAAAGTAGTGATCATTTAAGCCAGGAGTGGTGAACCTGTGGTCTCAAGGCCACATGTGGCCCTCTAGGTCCTCAAGTGTGGCCCTTTGACTGAATCCAAACTTCACAGAACAAATCCACTTAATAAAAGAATTTGTTCTGTAAAACTTGGACTCAGAAGGCTATACCCAGGGACCTAGAGGGCCACATGTGGCCTTAGGGCCTCAGGTTCCTCACCCCTGATTTCTAAACCAACTACTACGTACACCAGCTGTGCAGGTGCCATAGGGAAATCTCTACCTTCATCTTCTTCCCACCAGATCACCTGGTGGCTCTAACAGGCACACCCTCATAGACAAGCTCTGTGTTTGGGGAATTATTTGTGCTTGACCTGTGAGTAAACCCTCTGCCTCCTCTCTTTTAATTTTGAGAGTGAATCACATAGGATGAGCAAGTGTAGATGGAAGATGTTGTTATATTGCCATTTGCCCAAAACTCACCCATCTTCTAAACTTCCTAATTATTGCCCTCAAGGGTTCTAATTGAGTTTTTCTTTCTCTTGAAATAATTAGTAATTCCAATCTTCTGCCCTTATATTCACCTATTGTTCCCTTTATGACTCTTTCCCATCTGACATTGGATCCTTTGAGTGCTTAAATCTGTTCTAGCTTCTTTCCATTCTAGAGAAGTTAATCTTCACCATCCTTAAACCCTGCCCCAAGTGACTTCTGAAGGGGATTGAACTGGTCCAAGTAAATATTATTCCCCCTTTCCTTCAGGCCGAGTGCTCTCTCTGTCTAGAGCAGCATTTGTATGACATCCCAGGCAGAACATGCTTCCACTTTCCCATAGCACTATTTCCACCATACAATGGTGTGGAGGTAGATAGAGCTAAATTCTATTACTTCTTGACACAAAATGATGGGGTGAGGTCAAGGGCAGGATGTGCTGACAGAGACTTGGACAGCAGTAAGGAAATTGCAGAGTGGATCGCAGAGCATAAGCTGAGTTCATGAGTCCCACTGTGCTGCTCTGACCAAGCATTGCCCTGAGTGACTTCTTTCTATGCATAGGGTTGTTACTTTATTAGACTTTTTGGTGTCTAAGCTTGAGAAGAGATCTACAATTACATTACCTCTTATACTCAATGTTTATTTTAGAAATTGGGAAGATCAGAGAAAATATCTAGTACTGTATCTTGTTAGTCATGTGACCAAACATAGTTTGCCTGTTACTATCAAGGGCACTTCTGGTCACCCAGGTTCATACACCTCAGAGGTCACGTTCCTTCACCCTATATCTATATATCTAATCAGTTGTCAAATTTTATTGGATCTGCATGCACATTTCTCACATCCACCCCCTTCCTCTTTGGATACAGACACCATGCTGCCTCTTGCCTAACTTATAGCAACAGCCTCCTACTTGGTCTCCTTGCATTCATTGGATATTTCAGTTTCAAACTCTGCATCTTTTCTCTAGCTGTCCATCATATAAGAGAATCCTTTCCCTCCTCACCTCTGCCTCCTGGCTTCTCTAGTCTCCTTCAAGACTCAACTCAAATTTTGCCTTTTAGATGGGCTTCCTAGCCCCATTGCCTCCCAAACTAGTATTCCATCTGAGATTCCTTTCCACTTGCACTCTATATATCTCATATCTAGTTATTTACACATTGATTCCTCCATTCAGTATAAGTTCCTAGAAGGCAGAGATCATGTTTTTGCCTTTCTTTGTATGTCCAGAACTTAGTATTGTGCCTGGAACATAGCAAGCACTTAATAAATACTTGTTGAGTCACTGATGGACTGACTGACCTACCTTGTCTCTCCCCACTCTCAATACATCTTCCTCACTGCTTCCAAAGTAATGTTTCTAAAGCACAAGTTGGACCATGTCACCCTCCTACTCAATAAACTCCAATGGCTCCCTACTGACTCTAGAATATGATATTATCTTATGTTTCTCTTGTTCTTTTTTCACTTCTATTTTGTAATTTTTATAATATAGATAACACTAGTACATGTATATAATTCATGAATAAATAAATATAGAGGGAAGGTAGGCTAAGAATTTTTTATTGATAGCAATATAGTATATAAAAAAAATATTTTTGGAGACCACTGTTCCAAAGGGTTGAATTTTGGATCTGGGGTTAGTCAGAGTTGGGTTAGAATTCTGCCTTAATACTTATACTTACTTAAGTTACTTACACTTACTGGTTGTGGTACCATGGCAAGTCACTTAAATTTTTTTGAGCCTTCATTTTCCCATCTGTGAAATGGGAATAATAAAACCTCTAGGACCAACTTCATAAGTTTTTTGTGGATCTCCAGTACGATAGGGTATGTAAATTTGTTTAAAAACTTAGAGTGACAATATAATTGCTGGATGTTGATTAAGCAGCCTCCTCCAGCTGTGGTTTCACACAAGGCCCACTTGCACAAAAAAATCCTCCCTTGATCATAGGCTCCTTCTTGAAATGTCACCATCAGCACATCATTTATTCCTTTAGTTTAAGGCCTTGAGTACTGTTAAAATAATAATGACAATTACTGATGTTTAAATAGAGCTTTCGCATTTGAGAAAAAGTGCACACATATTACGCTCTTTGATCCTCATAGTAATCCCAAGAGCTAGATGCTACAGAGATTATTCTCCTCATTTTACAGAGAAGGCAACTGAGGCTCAGACAGGTCAGGTGACCTACTTATTATGATTATAGAGTTAGTAATAAATTTCAATCTGTCTTTGAGGGGACACACACCTAGGATCTAATA
Source organism: Trichosurus vulpecula (assembly GCF_011100635.1). Classification (NCBI taxonomy): domain Eukaryota; kingdom Metazoa; phylum Chordata; class Mammalia; order Diprotodontia; family Phalangeridae; genus Trichosurus; species Trichosurus vulpecula. The sequence goes on from NC_050573.1 coordinate 365,397,398, forward strand.
CCTGAGGGCTAATGAATTTATGAGCTACTTTCCTCCATACTGGAAGGATCTCCAGACAATCAGAGAGTCCTGGAGAAGTGATGGGTGAAGAGGTAAAAAAAGATAAGGAAGAGTTATACTAAAAACACTGGATGGGGAGTCAAGAGGCCTGGGTTCTAGACCCACCTCTGATCCTTTAAATGTACAACTAGGAGGTCATTTGACCTCTATGGTCCTCCATTTCCTCACTTGTGATGAAGGCTGTCAGGCTAGGAACTCTTGAGCTCTTTCCAGTTTGGACATTCTCTGATTCTAGGGTCACCAAAGACCAACTCCACTGCCTGCCATTTTGCTCTAGGCCAATGCTTGACTTTATTAAAGAAAGAACACTGAAAAATAATCTGAAATCTCTCCCCTCGGTAAAGGGTAGAAGTGCTAAGCGAAGGCTGTTCATACAACTGTATTCCTCATAAACAAATAAATTAATTCATTAATTTAATTAAGTACATGACTAACCGGGGAGACACACAATATGTATCTTCCCTCTTGGAATATGCAAAAACAACTATAAACTCTCCCGATGCATTAAATGAAGTTATACAACTCAATTAGCCAATGCAAAAGCCACCTGGCTTGGAGAAAGGAACAGGGCCTGGAGCAGCTGGAGCAGCTGAATCAATACAAGACCCAGGCTCGTTGGGGAGGCAGTAGCTAGTGAAATTTCTAAAGTTAAAAGTTAGGGTAGGCTCTCTTCATGGGTGGATTAGGAATAACAGCTTACATTTATGGGGCACTTGGCAAAGCAGTTTTCTCCCAAGTATACTTATTCTTCTCTTTTTACAGGAGAAAACTGAGACTCAGAAAGCTCAGGATCACATAGCTAGGAAGTGGCCAAGTTGACAACCAAGCTCAGGCCTGCTGACTGTAATACCAGTGCTCCTTCCACCACGCCATGTGGCTATTCCATACTCCAGATGCCATCTCTCAGGGGCTTCCCACTCTATCACTTCTTCCACATCATAGGCTGTGGGGGAAGTTTGTTTATCCTTTGGCTGCTTTCCCCAACCTGTTTTGATTTCCCCTTTCTCTCCTAGTATGCTATAGTGCCAGATCTGGAAAGAAGTTTAGACATCATTTAGGTAAAGCCCCCGAATTTTATACATGAAAAAATGGAGAACCAAACAGAGAGATGAAGTCATAGAATTAATTAACAGTTGTGGGGATTAGAACCTTGATCTCCTACCTCTCCGCCAGCTTTTATTCATTATACCATTTATTGTCTTTGGAGGTGGCAGAGGGGGGATATGGGTGGAGGTGAGGTGGGGATGTGTGTGACACTTAAAAATAACAGATGCACTAGCAAGTCAGAGGAATTCCTAAAAATATTAGACACTAAATAGAATTCTTTATTCCCTGTTAGCAATGGAAAAGGATCATTTCCCACCCCGAGTCAGAGGTTCGAACCTTACTTTCAACTTTATCTCAAATTATTCCTTTGAATAAAGCAAGCAGGCCCTATTTTCCTCAATGTCTCTCACTTTCCACTCTAACTTCTTTCCAATAGACAGGAATCACATGAACAGACCTGCGTATCTTACAAGTAAGAAATGATTATTGATTTTTATACCCAACCCCAAATTGCCAAAGAGAAGTACAAACTAGCCATAACCACTAATAAAGCAACTCTTTTTATAAACTTGCATGGTGTAGCAAAGCCTGGGATGGGAAGTTTCATACTCAAGGACCAAGAAGGAGCAGTGCTGCCTTTCTCTAGCCTCTATGGGATGTGGTTTAGCAAAGTAATTTAAAAGCTACGAGCAATTTCCCCACAGGACCCAGATCAAATACTTTAATTAAAACACCAACTTTTGGACATTAAATTTAATTCAAAATAATTATAAAATAATAGCTCCTGCAGCCATGTCATTATCATTATTATTAATTATTGTTGTTGTTTTCATGGATGATACAGTGGATGCTGCTGGTATTCTCATAGCCTCTTCTCTGGCTGACACTTTCCCACTCCGTACCCCTCCCACCCATCTTCTTGAGAAGTTATAAGGCTTTCAAAAGCTTCTCTGAATTGTGAGGACTTATCTTTTATAAACTATTACCCTCATGTTGAGCTGATATAATACTCATTATCGATTTAGCCATCATAAGCTTCTCTTTTCTGCCATCCCAATCTTCTTTCTCCTTCCCTGGGGGAAAAATTGAGGTTCTTACTTAGGAGAGAAACACCAGTTGACTCCTTACTCCTAGTTAGGACACCCTTAAAGGATGAACTAGCATCCTTTAGCCACCCATTCAAGCCACATAAATACTTATCAAAAAAGAATACCCCAAATATTCACACCTCTCTGGGTACCTGCATTCCATTTTCCTCACTTTTTATTAAAGAGTCTCCTTTAATAACATAATAATAAAAAATCACCAGTTGTGTAGCATTTTATAATTTACAAAGTAAATTCCTCGCAGAAACCCTAAGAAGTAGGAATTAAAAATAATATCCCCATTTTTAGAGATGCAATTCCTTGCTGAAATTTAAAAAAAAATACTAGACACAGTGAATTATAGTTTTCCAACCACCACTAATTGGCTTTGTTGCTTTGGATAAATAGCTCACCTTTATGTGCTTTGGTTTCTTCATGAGGAGCTTAGAAAATAGGACCTGTGAAGTGTCTTGCAATTCTAATATATTGACTGTATGATATGTCCAGGGCCATAGGGCTAGAAAAATGACAGAGGTGGCTTTGACCACATGTTTTCTAATTTCAATCTTCTTTCTACCATGCCACAGTGTGGCAAAATGGAAAGAATACTGACTTTGGAAGAAGAGTAGCTGGGTTAAAATTAAAGCGCTATTTAACAAAGAAATGATTCTCTTTGTGTCTTCGGTATTTCATTCCTGAAAGTATTCCTTCCTTCTTGGGCTGACTTTTTCCTTTAGAATTTTAGTCCAATGTATCCTTCCTATTCTTTTTGTGAACTTTTTGGGATTTGTCCTATTAAAATCTAGATGGAAGTTAGACTATGCCCACTCTTCCTCTCTTCTGTCACAAATTCTTAGATGCAATGGTCACTTCCTTCCAGGTGGGAAGTCCCAAATGATTATTTCAAATCGCCACCCCCAACCACTCCTTTGTTTTAAGAAATAGATCTCTAATAGAAGTTTCTTTCATTTGGATCTTTCCCTTTTTGAAATTATCATTGAGGCTGTAACCCTTTCCTGAATTAAGAGAGTTGAGTTTATGGTCCATGAGGCTCAGCTGAATGAACTAGGAATGTTTAGCTTGATTAAAAGAAGCCTTAGGAACTTTCTTTAAGTACTTGAAAGACTGTCAAGTGAAAAAGGGATTAGGCTTGTTTATCTTGATACTAGAAAGCAAAACTAAGAGCAATAGATAGAGGTTATAAAGAGAAAGATTTGTACTTAATTTGGGAAATTAATTAGAGCAATATCAAAATGTAATGTATCATCTTTGGATGTAACGGGTTCTGTAGGGGTCTTCAAACAAATTCTGGGTGACCACTTGTCAAGTGTGTTGTAGAGGGTATACTTTTCCATCTATGGATTGGACTAGATGGCCTCAAAGTTTCCTCCATCTTTGTAATTTTGTGGTTCTGACTGGTTGATAACAGATTCAGTAATGAGTGGACCCAAGAACATTGATTAATGGTTTACTGTAAACCTGGAATGAGGTCTTTAGTGGTGTTCTGTAAACCTGTCTTTGGCCCCATTTTTATCAACCTCTTTTTAATAGTGACTTGGATAAAGACACATAAGTCATTCTTAGAACACCTGGGTATGTTACAAATTTGGTAGGAATTACTAATAGAGAAAGAGGACAAAATCAGGATCTAAAAAATCTTGATGGTGTGGAATGATATACTAACTATAATAAAAAAATTAATAAAGATAAATGGTAAGTCTTTCATTTAAGTTGGAAGAACTGTTAAGAAAAAGGGGAAAAAGCCATGATAGGATGCTTTTATTGGGCAGCAGATATAAAAAGGCCTGCAATTTTTAGTACATTGGAAGTTCAATATAAACAAATGGATTGATATGACAACCAGAAAAACAATAACAAAGACAAATGGCACCATAGGCTCCATTAATAGAAGTATAATGACCCAAATCAGGGATCATGTAATAATAGATTAATTTTTTTTATTCATTAAACTAATAATCATTGTGTGCTCTATTCATATGTACTTTAGGTATCTGGTAATCAACAGTGTCAGAAATTGTAAAGAGATCAAGCAGGATGAGGATTGAAAATAGGCCACTGGCTACGGCAATTAGGAGGTGTTCAGTGACCTTTAAGAGAAGAGTTTCAGTGGAGCTGTGTAGGTAGAAATCAGATTACAAGGGGGCTAAACAAAATGGCATTGCTGAGTATCCCTCTCTCGTCCTCCATAGATACACCCATTCCCAAGGGCTTTTGTTCTTTCTCTCTTGGGGTAGGGTGAACAGCTACTACTTGTGTATTTTCTCCTCTTAAGCACTTAGGACAAGGTTCATCACCACTGGTCAGTGTTATTCATTAATTGTGCTAAAAACGGCACAGACTGGGAATAAGTAGGGGGTGTGTGGAAGTTTAGATTTGGATTGAGGTAGAATGAGATAAAATGGATAGTTATGGATGATGATGATGATAATTATTATCACTCAATTACAAAAGGTATAGTTTAACTATTTGCACAGTAATCACGAGAACATATTAAAGAATAATGCCAGTCTAGTGACTTGTCCTTACCCAATTTGTATTTGAACTCTATCAAACATGATGACATGACAATGATGATGATGGTGGTCATGATTCATATGAACTCAATCAGTAACATCTCCACGAGGAAACATCAGAAGAATGGCCGAGTCCTGCTGATTTGTCTACAGAAAAAAGTGGATTTATGAGAGTGGTTTGGGACCACTGCCAGCAGAAATGACAGAAAGGTTATCTTCAGGAAGGCAGAGTTATTGATCAATAAAGATTATGCAAAGAAATGTAGGAACTATGCAATATATCATAGCAGGTTGCAAAATTTTGTGCGTAACGCATTGTAGCCAGAATGGCCTTTGTTTTCTTTGAATGACTCAGCTTACCTCATTGAGCCTCTGGACACTGTGGCCTGCTCTTCCGGGGCAGGAAGCCCAAAGAGCATTCCAGGAAGCAGACAACTTCCTGTGTGATGAGTCATGGGGCTGGCTGAGGGGAGGTGTTAACGGCTATGCTAGGGGGAGGGGCCAAGTCAAGAACCAATCGGCCCTGGTCGTTCAGGCGGTGCTTGATGATGTCAAAAACTCTATAAGAGGGGAGAGGACAGCTTGAAGATCCTCTTTTCCTTTTCTGGTTGGAGCCAGAGACAGTTACAGCGACAGTTACAGCGACAGTTACAGCGACAGTTACAGCTACAGTTACAGCCACAGCCACAGCTGAAGCAGGAGCTGCCAGTAGCAGAGCTGACCTACGGGAGAAAGCTGAACAAAGACTTCAGGCCAGTGGGTAATCTTATTACCATAGAGGGGGAAACATGATTTTGCTTTACGCAATCATGCTTCTCTGTAGCCTCCTGGTTACTCTTTCAAGGCGTACTTATTGGGCCTGGAAGCTTTTGATCAATATATCAAAATGGGGTTGCTGGTTCATGGGTTGGTTACTGTGGAGCCTAAATAAATGTTTTGATTCTTCTGCCTTCTACTTTGAGAGTTTCTTATATCCGGCGGTTCCGAACGTTTCAGACATGTTTATGATCCTCTTTGAGATTATAAACTCTGCCCTCCTAATACACGCATATATAGAAAGAAATGATCAGATGGATAGAATTATACACCAGAAGCTCACCATCCTTCATGGACTAACTGAAAAAAACCACATGTTATAAATACAGACCTCAAAAATATCCTTGCTACTCCAACAAATAAATTGGATTAGAACTGGAACATCATCCCAGACAAAACTGTTGCTTACAGTTTCTCAGCTATAATATGGGTCAATTAAAAAAAATAAAGACATTTAAATTGATGTTGCCCTATTTAATACTAATAATCTCCAAACTGCATGGAATGGAAAGTTTTCAAAATTCAGAGACCTAGTAGAAGAAATCAAAACCATATAGGAAAAACGTGAGGTACGTATCACCCTCATCGGTTTGCTGCTACTAAAGTTGCCCTAAAGATGCTTTCGGTCAGTCAGTCTGTCAAAAACCATTTACTAAAGGCTTACTATATACCAGGCTGAGCTGTGCTAAGCACCTAGAGTCACAAAGAAAGCTCCCTTCTCCACCCCACCCCACCAAAAAAAGGTAGTCCCAGTCCTCAAGGAGTTTGCAATGTAATGGGAAGAGACAACATGTAAACAACTCTATACAAACATAGGAAATAACCAACAGAGAGAGGACACTAGAATTAAGGCAGATTGGGAGAGGCTCCCTGTAGAAGGTAGGATTTTAGCTGGAACTTGAAAGAAGCCAGGGAAGCCAGGAGGTGGAGGTGAGCAAGGAGAGCATCCTAGATATGGCGGACAGCCAGGAAAAATGCCTGGAGCCAGAAATTAGAATGTCCTGTTTGGGGTATAGCAAGGAGATGATAACAACATTAATAATGAGGTGGTGTAGAGCCATAAAGAATGAGAAAGGGTGGAATGGAGAGGAGGATGAGATCAAATGGGCCACCATAAAAATAGAATGAGCTAGAATAAGGTGAGCTGCAAGTGTCATGTGGAGAACATACAATGAGAAGTGATGGGGATAGGTTGGGATAGGATCAGAAAATTCTGTTAAGTAAAACAAGGGCATCATTTTTACTTTGCCTGTTCTCATTGCTCCCAAACTTGAAGACGGCTTTACGATTTGTGAAAGGAACTGTATATGAATGCTAATAACATTTTGGATTTCCATATGCGTTTTCTACCACCTGATGTCAATGTTGACAGTGGAGACACTCATTACTATCACTGGGAGATTAACGCTGTCTCTTTAATGTTCACCTTCTGTGATGGTTTTATGGCCCGCCTGGTCTACTTAATATGCATCTCTGCAACAAAGCACATGGTATTCCCTCCTGTCCAAATGGACTGTTAAAGAAATGGGGGTGGGGTAGGTAGAAGTGCTGTTTCTGTTTCTGAGGAGAACATTAAAGCAGCGATATCAGGTCTAAGCAGGGATAATAATCAGGGCAGCACCCTAGCCAGAAAACCTCTTAAGATATTCTTCCTTAAAAGGATACTTTTCTGAAGGAAATGCTGTTGGCCAATTTCTACACTGTCTAAGTGAATTGGATTATTAACAAAATGTTGGAGAACACAATTATAAACCCATTCAAAGACCATAAGGTAATAAATTTAGTTTATTGCTTCTGGAACTTTGCCTATTGGTCAGAGCATAAGATTCCAAGACACCTTATTTAAAAGTAATTTTGAAGTTGCTTTCAATAGTCTGTGTCGGGGTCAAACAATGCCATCCACATTCATTTTCCCAGTTTTTCTTGTAAGAACTAACCCAGGAGGACATTAGTAGGAGTGATGCACCAAAATTTGAGAGAAGCAGATTGAGACTCGATGTAAGGAAAACTTTCTCACAATGAGATCTATGCAATCATAGAACAAGCTATCTCAGGAGGCAGCAGCGTCCCCCTCCCTAGATTTCTTCAAGAAAAAGCTAGATGACCACTTGTTGAGTATGTTACAGTGGGGATTAGAATAAAAATAACAAAATGAACAATAATAATTACTTTGAAATATAAAATTTACATATCACTTAAAATTTTATAAAGCGCTTTGCATATGTTGTAGGCACGGCTCTAAAGTCAGTGCCCTCTTGGTTTAGGTTTGATGTTGGCATGAAATGAGGCATTCTCAAGTCACTGAATATTTAACAAAGGAAAAGATTTGCTTTGCCCTAACCCAGCAAGGATATGCAGCAAGGATATAGTAGTCCTTACCTTCTCCAGACACAGCCCTTTTCATCTCCATCTGGAAACGCGTCTGGTCAGTTGGTCATCAGGGTATGGTGACTCGAGTGGTCTTGGGCACATGCCAAGTCCAAGACACCACAAATACACAAGGCTAGGACCATGTATACCACCAGGTCAGGAAACTATTTTAAGGAATCCACGGCCAATCAGATTGCATGGGGTGGGAGGAGAAGAAGCTCTGTCAGGCTCAGGGGACCTGTGCCAGGAAACTGCTGATCCTATCACAGCACATATTCTCTCATTTGAGTTTCACTGCAACCTTGTGAAATAGGTATTAAAATAACAATAATAATAATAATAATAATAGCAGCTACTTTAAAAGATGGTACTTTAAAGTTACCAAAGTGCTTTACAAATGCCACCTCATTTTATCTTCATAACAACCTGGGGAGGTGGAGGCTATATTTATCCCCATTTTATTGATGAGAAAACTGGGGCACAGAAGCTAAATGATTTGCCCAGCTAGTAAGTATCTGAGGCTGGATTTGAACCCAGTCTTCCTGAGGCCTGAGGAAGCTAAGAAATTTACCCATTATCACATAGCTAGGAAATGTCAGAGGCAAGACTTGAACTCAGATCTTCCTGACTTCAAATCCAACATTGCAGTATAGGTAGGATTAGATGGCTTCTGAGACTTGTTCTGCATCTATGTGTCTGCAATTCTATAAAATCTGTTCAGAATTAGCCCTCAGTTTGTAGACCAGGTTAAGGTTAGTGTCTATCTTGGATTAGGGAGTTCATCTAGAGGGAGATTTAGGGACCAGTCTATGATTGATAGAGATCACTCTGAGCCCAGGGTTAAAATTCGTTACTTCCTTTCTCCACCATGTGGTTGTCCCTTATTTTCACTAAATAGCCAGGTTACCTTCTTTTCCAGTCAAATGCCAACTCAATAATTCCTTTTATGCTATTTTGTACTGTACATGACCGTTTTTTGACAAAAAAAGGCTAGAAAACAAAACCCTAGATTTTAAAATATTTTGACAAAATACTCTGTTGATGTACAGTAGTCTCAAGTCTCTGTCCACACTAACCCTTGCTCCATTCCACTGCCAAGGTGGTTTTTCTTTAGAGTAGGCCTGACTATACATTCTTGCTCAATGAGCTCCAGTGACTCCCTATTGTTTCCAGTATGTAAAGTGATTCATAACCTGGCCTCTTCCTAACTTTCCACTCTTATACTTTACTCCCTCAATATTCTCTGTTATTGAACCACATTGTAATACTTGCCATTTCTTGAACACAGTACCCATTTCCTACCACCTCGCTCTGGTCCTCAAAGTTCCTTCTTCCCCCTCACTTCCACCTCTTCATTTTCCTGGTTCCCTTTAAGATCCAAATTAAATCCCACTTTCTACAGGAAGCCTTTTCAGGGCCCCCTAGCTGGTAGTATTTTCCCTCTGAGATTACCTTCTCTCCACTCTGCATCTATCTTGTACCTACTTACTTGTTTATATATTGTCTCCACCAGTAGAATGTCCACTCTCCACAGCAGACTGTTTTTGCTTTTCTGTATCCCCAGTACTTAGCACGGTGCCTGCCACAGTCAGCACTTTATAAATATTTGCTGACCAATTGACATAGCAGAGGTTCAGTCAATATCTGTGGATTTCATTTTTATCATTTTCAAGGATGTTTGCAGTGGGAAAAAAAAGATCCTGGAGGCATAGTTTTAACCTAAAATAATTAGTGACTAGTAGTGGGGGATCTATTTTTGGTTATGGCAGTCTGGGTGGTGTTCTCCAAATCACACCATGAGGGAGGTCTCTTACACTTATGGATATCTGACTCTCTCAATGAACAAGTCAGGAGAATCTTTCTTGTGCTGGTTTCTGATGCCTATCAGAGGGGTACCTGAGAGTAGAATCCAGGTGCCTGAAAAATCTAATTAATATGGCCTTAATTATGACAATAATAATACCTTCCTTGTAGCATGAGGAGTTAGCATATTAAATAAGTAATATCAAATTTCCCCAGGGCCTTAAGACCCTTTAAGGTGAGTTAATATGAAAATTTCTCAAATAATTACAGAAAAGAAACAGACACATCTGCATGAATCCAAATAACTGAACAGAGCATTTCAAACTATCAATTATTCAACTAACCAATGGATATGGGTTACTGAGCCCCTACTCTAGGCAAAACCCTGTGCTAGGCACTGTGGGAGATGGTAATAAAGTAGAAGATACAGTTCTCATCATTAAGGAGATTATTGTCTAGTTGAGAAGACAAGATATAAATATATGAAGAGTTTAATAATAACACAATACTAAAAAAGGCCTTACAGTTTCCTTTCTTGATCAGTCCTCAAAAGCAATTCCATGGTGGGCAATCAAGGGATACATCTCCCTCATGTCTCCCCTGCCATGTCTCCAGCAAAGGCCAGTGATGGCTGCAGCCTTGTTAAGGGCCTGGGTGAGTCAGCAAACCTCAGGGCTTTACCCCCCAAGTGTTCCTGGTTCCTTCACTGGAGGCTGTTCATGCCCAAAGCCCTCCTCTCCCCCCAGACAACCAAGTTCTGCTCTCAGTATCTCCCCAGGGTGAATCCTCCATCTCATTAGACAAGTTTGCTGTTTGCCTATTTCACATTGCATTTGCAAGCAAAACAATCTCTCTGAGATTCAGGATTTAGACTTCTGAATCATATTCCAACTCATTTTTTTTTGTATAAGTAACATATGTTTGCTGTCTTTAAACACAATTACTTTTGTATAATAAAAGTGTTGATTTGATGATGCGACATTTTCTGCAAGTGTGTTTAAGAGAGTTTATGTTTTCATAAGTTGCAATGAAACTCAATTATGTATGTGTAATAAGGCTCCTGATTGTTACACTTGGACTTTTCTGTATAATGAAGCCAGCAATTAGAATTTGCTTGCTCTATGGCTTAGGAAAACACACTTGTTTTGTAGACAAAAGACTCTTAATGAGCAGCTTTTTTGTTGTTTAATTTTTTTGTTTAAAAACAGCCGATAACTCAAACATATAATTAGATTTCTTTAAAAGGTTTTGAGTTTTTTTAAAGACAAAACAAAACAAACCAAGAAACAATAACTTAAGAATACACACAATCTCAAAGCTATAAGTGTATTTCTTGCTGGCATCTGCAAATTTACCTTACAAAGAATGTCCGGTCTATGTTGTGCTTTGTATTGGGAAGATGTCACTGTGGGCAGGGTGACATTGTCTAGATGTACATCGATATGAAAATTCTCAAACTGGACCCTGGCATAGGCTGCCCTTGAGTGAATAAAAAACATTTACTCTTTCAACCTATTTACTTGGTAGAATTCCATTCAATATGTGATTTCATTAGTATGAGAACTCCCTCTACCAATGAAAATAACAATCTTCCATGATTTAGTAGATGGTATTCAAGAGTTGCCATGGCCGAAAAGTATATCATCCTTCAGCCAGTCTGGTGTATTCACCTCAATACAGCAAATATCCATCAAGTCCTATGTGGACAAGCATTTTGTATCCTTGAGCATGTAAAGACTTTGTGGAATTTCCAGTCAACTTGTATGTATATATGTGTGTTTGTGTGATGTGTTTATATGAAGATGGCCTTAAAGGAATTTCTCCTCCAATCTTTCTTTGTAGTGGGATGATGACCTAAGGTTCCCAGAGATTCTGTCAGAGGGGAACAAACTCTGGCAGTTTATATCAGGATGAAAAATCTTTAGAAATGGGGGTCAATGATAGATTGTTTACTTCTTAGCAAATGACCCACCTAGATAAATTTAGAGAGATTATTTACCAGACCGTCTGAAGGTTGATAATTTTTTTCAGCCACATGAGCTCTTGAAAATCATCTACTAAAGTCATGGAGGGTTGCTCTTTGTATTGGTGGGGGGAATTCTCATACCAATGAAATCATAAAATATCAAAGTATTTTGGCAAGCATATATGTGAATATAGATTATATATGTAACTATATATATGAATATATATTTTTTGTGCATGTATATAAATGTTTACATATGTAATTTATGCTTATGTATATTACACACACACACACACACATATATTTATATTTGAATTCTGGTTCTTCCACTTAGACACTATGTAACTTTGGACAAATTATTTCATATATGTGGGCCTCAGTTTCATCATCTGTTAGATGAATGGATTGAACAAGATAACACTTAAGGTCCCTTTCAGCTCTAAAAGTCTTATCCTCTCCTAAATTTTTTTCTCCTATGAATCTTTGGTTTTCTCCGTTGCTATTCCTCTTGTAGTGTAACTTCTCTATATTTATCTAACTATATTTTCTTTCTGGGCTCTTTTGGTTAAATTCCTATGCCTTGTTGGCAAATAGATTTTTAGTAACTATTGTTAAGTGTACTCTATCCCTACTTTAGAGACCAATGTTCCTGCGTTATAAGCCATCCTCCAGAAATCCATTGTCAGATACCATCTTATGTTTTTTTCCCAATCAATCAACATACATTTGTTGTTATTTACCAGAAACTGTGCTAAATGCTGGGAATACAGGTATGAAGAATGAATATCCCTTACTCACAAAGAGGTTACACATAATTATGCATAACTACACAGATACAAAGTGAATACAAATTCATACAAAGTCATTAACAGAAAATACTTTGGAAGAGAGGATACTAGCAATTGTAGAAATCAGGAAAAGTTTCATGCAGGATATGGTGCTTGAGGTCCTAAAGGAAGGGAGGGCCTTTAGGAAGTGCAGATGAAGAAGGAATTCAGTACAGGCAGCTGGGGCAACCATTCAAAGGCATGAAGATGGGAGATAGAACTGGATGTGAGAGAAAGAGACAAAAAAAAAACCAAGTTTGGTTGGCTTGCAAAGTGTGGGAGGGGGAATAAGATCCAATAGCTGGAAATTTAAGTTTGGGGCCAGAAAAGCTAAATAGAGTTTATCTTGGAGGAAACAGGAAAACACAAGTTGATTGAGCAGAGGTGTTACATGCTTATATCTGTGCTTAAGAAAAGTTCCTTTAGCAGATGTGTGTAGGATAGACCATAGGAGTGAGACTTGAATCAGGCAGAATTAGGAAGCTATTACTATAATCCTAGGGAGACATGATGAAGACCTGAAATAAAGTGGTAGCTGCTGGAGGTTAAAGTGTTGGATGTGAGAGATGTTTTAGAAATAGAAACAATTATATGCCCTTCTCTTCTTAACCTTTTGGCTTCATTTGGCATTAGTGATTAAAACACCACTTGAGTGGTGAGGCTGCCAGTTTCTTGCCTCATACATCCTAATCCTTAGTAATGATTTCTTGATTCCTCCTGGAAGTGTTATTTCTGCCCATGTAAGGCACCAAAAGTAGAGAACAGCCATCATATTTGACAGAACTTGGGATATTCTCCACTGGATGCAGTAGACACCTCCCAGAATGACAGTTGACGCCTTTACTGTTAATGCCAGGTTGACAAATACTGCTTCAGTACTCCTCACCAGGACATCCGCAATCATACATCTCCTTTCATTTTTCGCAAGTAAAGTTCTTTACTGGATTCGTCTCTCAACTGACATCACCTATGGTTCATATTGTCATTTCTTCACAGTTGCTTCTTGCTCCAAGGTTTCAGCTCCCTCCCCTTTTGGGGAGACTTTCCGGGGTATTATTTAGCTCCAAGTGTGGGAGGATGTTCTATGTCACTTCCCTTCTTAAGGGGAAATGGGCTTGTACCTTGATAATATTTAGCACTTTCTTGGTCACCACAGAAATATAAATATCACACAAACTTTTCAGGTCATTAACATCTTTACCTTGCTCTCCTTCCATACTAGAACTGAGATTTTTAGACCTTTGTTATTTTTGATGATAGTTTCTGTGGTCAACTTGCCTGGAGAACTGTGGTAAAGTACCTTTGTGAAAGTCTCACGCTCTGGTATTATCACTCTCCTCACTTCTTTTATGTTTTCTCACCTCATTCACTCCTATGGCCAAATTTCTTTAACTTGTCTTCCAAAATTTCTTCCTCTCTTTCTCCTGAGTTGTCCAGAGTCTCTTCTCCAGATTACAATCTGATTTTCCTTACAGTTCCCAAGCCCTCCAAATTTCTTCATAATTCCTTCTCCTCTCTCACCCAGTCCAGGAAGCTTCTTTTAATATCCTCACCAGATTGTAATCCAGCCTGTGCTTGAATACTTCCCGAGATGGTGAGGTCATTATTTAGTCATTTCTATTTTGAGATAGCTTTGTTATATTTTCCTCAGCTCAGTTATCACCTCCTACATAAGGCCTTTCATAATATATACCCCCCCAACTTCTAATGCCTCATCCTCTCAAAATTACATTATATTTTTTTCTATAGGCTTTGTACCTTTCTGCATTTGTCCCTAGTAAACTGGATACCCTTGAGGATAGAGACTATCTCATTTTTGTCTCTGTATCCCCAGTACCTAGCACAATACCTGTTATAGAAGATACTTAATAAATACTTGTTAACTGAGAAGTTGAGTCTTTTTTCCTGCTACTTCTATTTAAGCTACTTTCCTCCTTCTCCAACCTAACATGGAAAAGGGATAGATGGTATGTATATGACTTCTCTTTCCAGCAAAACTTCATAATTCATAATGCGTGAGCATAGGTACTATGTCTTTTCTTTGTCTTGTATCCCACAAGGCAGTATGTAAAGATGTTTGCTCAATAAATTCTTAGGAGGATAATAAATTCAGAGGAGATAAGAAAATAGAGAGGACCATGTGGTATAGGGAAAGCTTCTCACACATGGGATTTCACCATTACTCAGAAATTTCAATCCCTTAATTAGAAATTTTGCTACCTGGCCATAACCTCCCATGACCATAACCATCTCACCCATTCCCATGCCTCACTCCCCTTAAACTTCATCTTCATCATCATCTAAAACTCCAATCCCTCCTTTTCTAAGTACTTTCTCAAGCCCTTAGACGTTCTCTGATGCCACTTTCCTCTCTTTCTAATTTCAACTTTACAGTTAGCCATTTTGGTTCTGCATTGTCTTCTATTCTGGAAGCCCTTGCCACCTTACTGTTTATCTCTTGTCAAACTCCAATCCTGAATTACTACCACTATCTACCTCCTCTATTCTTTCTCACTCATGGGATGTTGAAGAAAGCTGGAGGAAATCACACAGTTGTACTGACTGGAGACATTATAAATTTGTGTGATCCAGCTCCAACTCAGCCTTCACTAGATCAAGGCAGTCCTTTTACTCTTCCTTAATTGATTCCTTATTTCATTTCACACAGAAGCTATTTCAACCTTTTTCTTCCCTCCTCAGCCCAACCATGTTTCCCCCTCTCTAGTCTGTCTGTCTGTCTGTCTGTCTGTCTCTCTCTCTCTCTCAGTTGGAATCAATATGATATGGAGTAGGGCATAGCCTGACAGGTCTGAAAAGTTGTCATTGGGTTAGAAGGCAAGAAAAAAATTAGTGAGGTCAAAGAATAGGAGAGGGGGTCAGATTGTAGAGGACCTAAAATGTGAAGCTGAGAAATTATCTTTAGTTGTTTATATCTCCAAGGGCCAGAATTCTGGTGATATATAGTACAGCATGGGATTTGAATTTTTAAAATTTCCACATCCACAGTCATCTCGTCCCTTGGACTCGCATTGGTTAACTTATCAACGCAAATTCACTTTTGACAAAGTCAGTGTCAGAAAGAGAAAGCCACATAATCCAAATATCCTGGAAGCAATCCCCAGCGGTGCTGAGGGTAATGAAACATTGGTATCTGCTGTTCCTATCTGTTATTACTGATATTCAGATAATGGTGCCAATACTCACATTCAGGAGGCAGGAGGAATCATTGTCAGGTGGGGGTAGGGAGAGGGGAGCTTATCCAACTCATCTCCTAGAGGGTGGGAGAAGCTAGACAGGGAAGGAGGTGACCCCTGAAAAACTAGATTCTCTTCCCAGGGTTGGGCAGATGTAGACGTGGGGCAGAATAGGTGGTTGACTTTGCGGTATGATTTGAAGATGATTGCAAAACAACCTCTCAAGTTCCAAATATTTTTGCCATCTGTTTGCTTTGGAATTTGCTATACCTACCATTAGAAATTAATATACTTGACCTAATAAGAGCATGTTTTCTTACATTTGTAAAGTGCAAAATCTTAAAGAAAATCTTTGGTATTCATTATTTTATTTGTTCTAAACCACACCGCGCCCCCCCCCCCCCAGCCTGATGGGGAAACTAAAGATCAAAAAGATAGAATTATGCCCAAGGCCATGTAGAGAGGCAGGTTAGAGCATCGATTCCAGTCTGGCAATCAGGGATTACTGTGGCTCCTTTTGCTAAAATGAACAGGCAAGCCTGTAGATCTGTCCATTAAACCAGAACAGTGACAAATAGTTCTATGCTACAGCCAATTAATTGCCTACTTCGAAGATGACAAGACATCTCATCTTCTCACCAGTTCCCCCCACCTCCCCACCTTGAACTAATACAAACCCTAGTCAGGTGCCCTTTGTGAATCAACCCCTTAGTCATTACCCTCGTTTTGAATCCTTCCTTATTCTTCTCCCCTCAAAACATACTGCTTTCATTAGTTGCTGCTCCTCTTATTCTGATCCCTCTGTCTCATATTTCATTGTTTAAAGACTAATTGCTCCTTACCTTCCAAGATGACAGTCATCTAATCTTATAAACCACTGCTCTCCTTGTCCTATTATTGCTTCTTCTCAAACTCTAACCTTGGATCACCCCCATGGTTCACCACCTTCATGTTGTATAGTCTTATGTTTCTGAATGTCTCTGGACAAAGTCACAAAAACATGCTAATTTAGTCCATTGCAAATCTGTGGAATCTAATCTCAGTTGGGACCTCATTGATGAAAAAAATCCATTTGCTCTGTCCTAATTAATTCCCTGTTTTACTCTTGACATGGTTTCAAACCTCTTCTGTTCTGCTGTCTTCCCTTCCCTTCCCTTCCCTTCCCTTCCCCCTTCCCTTCCCCCTTCCCTTCCCCCTTCCCTTCCCCCTTCCCTTCCCCCTTCCCTTCCCCCTTCCCTTCCCCCTTCCCTTCCCTTCTCTTCTCTTCCCTTCTTCTCTTTTCCCATCATCCTCCCAAAAAAGCTAATTCCAAGTTTAAAATCTATCTATCTGACTGTCCACATCTATAGCAAGGGTAGTATTGTAAGCCTCTTTCTGTTAAAAAATGTCTTAGCGTAAATTGGTTTGCCACATATCTTTCTGATGGGGTCTAGTCACAAGATCAGAAGAAAGGACAGATAGTTTGTTTTCAGGGGGGTTATGTAAAGGGTTACTGAAGGTGTGCCTACACTATGTATCAGAGCTTCATTGGGTGTCACTTTCCATATTTAGGGAACTAAATGGATTCTCAAAGTCTCTGTCCCCCACCTTTTTATTATAATCTCTAATAAAGACATCCCACATGTAGCCTCCAGAGTGGAAGGTAGCTCAACCAATCTATCCCCCTCTCTGAGCCTTAGTTCCCTCATCTATAAAATGATAGGCTTTGATTTAGGAGTTTTTTAAAATAATTTCTACCTCTAAAATTCTATGATTTCATTAGCACAATTAAATGCTTGATTGTTGATACTGATTATAAATACCAGTTGAGATGGGAGAGATCATTGGTGTCTGGAGCAGATGAAGAAGACTTTATGGAAGTGGGACTTAAATTAAACTGGTCTCTGAAAAGTTGTATGTTATTGATAAGGCTACATATCTGTTGGTTGAGCAGAGCTACAAAGAGAAATATTTTGGTCAGAGACTTATAGTGTATTCTTCGATGAAAATTATAGCAATCATAATGTTTTTCAAGGGTAAGACTACGAATTTGCCTGTAGACCTGCCTATGTGCCTTAGACCCTACCCTCTAGGGCTCTTGCTCCCAGAATTCTGGAACAAAGTGTCTTTTCTGGGGACACAGACATGAGGCACCTTAGGTTAATAGCTGGGTGTTTAAGGGAGTTTAAGGTTAATCAACTTATTCACAAAGTCATCAACTTCCTTTGGAAAGCAAACCAGGTGGGGTTTGACTCACCTGTCAATCCAGGCCTCATAATAGCCAATCAAGTAACAAGGACAGGATCTTAGTTGGGAGAGAGAAAGGAAGAAAATGAAAACAAAGAAAAACTAAAACTGAAGGAATTTGGACAAGCTTGAAAGTGAGGGATTGGTGAAATATAAAAATGGTGGCTTTCAGGTCATGGTGGAGTTGAAAGTTGACTACAACTACAAAACCTGAGTTAGAATCCTATCTCAGTTGCTTACTGATTATATGACCTGGACAAGTCAATTAATCTCTTTAGGTCTCTGTTTCCTCATCTCTACAATGAAATGGTTAAATTAGATGGCCTCTGAGAACCCTAAAACTCTAAATCTATAATGTTAAGAGCCCAAGGAGGGCCCAGGGTCCATGTAAACAGTAGAGATCACAGTGAGGCAATAGCTACCAGAATGGTGTGGAGAGTGTCAGGCAAGACAGTGAGCTGAAGAGCCAGAAATGGTCAGAGCTACAGAGAAATGTAGAAGACCTTGAAGATAATCAAATTCAACCTCATCCTTTTTTCAAGTCCTACAGGAGTTCCGGGATCTGTTCAACGTCACTCAGCTAGCAAGAACCAAACCCAAGTGCCTCTGGTTCCATGTTCTTTCCATTACATTTTAGAAAATTCAGCAGAACCAAAGGCTGGAACATGACAGGGGTTACGACACAGAGAATATCATCACAGAGAACCCTAAATACTTTCTGATAGGGCCATGCAAGAGGCTGATCAGGAATCTAGACAGCCACAA
The DNA here is from genome assembly GCF_011100635.1 of Trichosurus vulpecula. Taxonomy (NCBI): domain Eukaryota; kingdom Metazoa; phylum Chordata; class Mammalia; order Diprotodontia; family Phalangeridae; genus Trichosurus; species Trichosurus vulpecula. The sequence goes on from NC_050573.1 coordinate 365,416,091, forward strand.
AAACAAATCTTCAATTTGGGCAACAGCACAGAAGAAATTTCTGATTCTGAGGCCAAACTGTTTCCAGAATGGTAGCCTTTTCTATAACTCTTGCTGTAGTAGGAATTTGAATCAAATTGTGCTATGCCCAGAGTGCATAGATGGGATCAGGTTATTGACTGCAACTGTCTGTATTGGCTTGCTGGCATGAGGGCTAATCTTGAGGCACTGGCCAAGTCCCACTTTTAGGAAAAAAAAAACACTTGAGTATCTCATAAATTGCATTAACTTCCACTCCACTCCCCTCCAAAATGTTGTGGGGATTTGTATAAACAGATAGATAACATATGATATTACATCCAATAATATAGAGATGACACAGTGGACTGAATGCTGAACCTGAGTCAGAAAGGCCTAGATTCAAATTCAGTCTCATGTACTAGCTGTGTGATTCTGTGCAAGTCACTTAAGCCTGTTTGTCTCAGTTTCCTCATGTGTAAAATGAGCTAGAGAAGGAAATGCCAAACCATTCCAGTATCTTTGCCAAGAAAATTCCAAATGGGGTCACAAAGTGTTGGACAGGACTGAAATGACTGAATAACAAATAGCTTCTCATCCTACCTAACTTTTGTTATTATCCTACACAGGGGACATACCTTACCTGTCAGCAGCCTTCTTCTAGTTTGCTTTATATGATGTGGTTAGGAAGAGAACCCCCAGGTAGCCCATTTGTAATCCCTTTCTCTTGTTGCATAGCTGACCCATCTCTTCTGGCCATACCTCTCAGTGATTATACCCTTTATATAGTACCTTTAGTATACAACTCTTGATGTATAAGAAATATCCTACTCAGCCTGCTTACAGTCATCATGTGCTTCACCATTGACCTCTGTGTGATATGAAACCTTAAATCTTTGTAGAATTATATGTATCAAATTATAATTATTTGTCAAAGTATAAGAGGCTTTTCAGATGAAGCATGACTAGAATATTTTTATCAGACCTATGATGTCATATACGTACAATATTCACATGCATATGTATATATTCAATATGCACATGCATATTTCATATTTTATATAATTTCCAGGGGGGTAAATATCAAGTCTCCTACCTGCTCTGAATAAAATACATAACATGGAATGCCAAGATTTTATCCTAGGGGTGGGGAACCTGCAGCCTCAAGGCCACATGTGGCCTTCTGGATCCTTGGGTGTAGCCTTTTGACTGAGTCTGAGTTTCACAGAACAAATCCTTTTATTAAGGGGATTTGTTCTATGAAGTTTGGATTCAGTCAAACCGCTATACTTGAGGACCTAGAGGGCCACATGTAGCCTTGAGGCCATAGGTTCCCTACCCTAATTCCAGGGAAATATGGGCACAGTCCTTGAGGACGTGGCTCACTGGGATAATGCAACAAAACTTGGCTGACCTCTTGGCCCCCTTTCCCATATGTGTGTATGGGAAAATACCTCCCCTGACAATACTTGGGATAAAGTGCTCCATTAGTTTAAAAGGACAGATAGGTTCAATTCCCTTCATTCCTTTCTCTAGAATAGGTAGCACGCAACTCACCTTGGAATTTCCCATGAAGGTTGAGGAAGAGAGAGGTGGTTACCTTTCTCTCTACTCCAGAAGATATGGTGGCTAATCAAACAAGGCAATGAGACAACATGTATTGACCTAGATGTCTCTGAGATTGGACCTCAAGCCTCTGGAAGCCTCTTCTGCTTTGCCTAGGGGACCAAACAACAATCCTGAAAATGATATATCTACCTTTGAAAGGAAACTCTTGAGTTTGAGAGTTTGGGAGCTGTTGGTCCCTCAGCTGATGCTCACCATGTGTATGAGTTACTCATTGATTCTCCTACAGGGCTTTTTTGGAGATGACCACTGGCAAGAGGATGAGCTTGAGCCATTCCCTGCCTTTAAGAAGATATAGATTTTGAGAGAATTGCTCAGACAGTGAAGAGCAAAGGCAAAGGATTTAGCAGTGCCACAAAATGTTTCTTGTTGGATGTTTTAAGTATCAATCTCTGGGAAGAGATAGTGGGACCTGTGGGTTATTAGTTCATGTTTTCAGCCTCTGTCAATGTGCACTTATAAGTCTTTTGTGTTTTAAGGATTTCTTGTGTAGGGAGAAAATAGTTATCCTATACCTGTTCTACTTTTCACATTAAGGACTTTTCTAATCTCCTTTGGGTCATAAGATCATAGAAATAAAGAGAAACAACATATCAGAGGTTACCTAGTCCGAACTCTTCTATTCATGTATATCTATACGAATATATATATATGTATATATATATGTATACGTATATATATATATATATATATATATATATATATATATATATATACATATATATATATGTATATACACAGATGAGGAAACTCAAGCCCAGGGAGGTTAAACAACTTGACTAAGGTCACACAGGTGGAAGGCATCAAAGACCATATTTGAACCCAGGTCATCTTGATGCTCTTTCCACTGGACTGCTTTCAAGGAGATTCTAGATATGAGAATTCTCTTAAGTGATTTTCTTCATAATTAACAGTTAGGGACACAAAAAGCAAGGAAGAACCTGATGCATTTCTTTAGAGACCAGGCTTCTGCAGGGCTGAATCCAAGACCCCAAAGCCCAGATCTGATATTTCCTTTTGGGACAGAGCACCTTCAGTTTCTCTGGTCCAGCAGAATCTCTCGTTGCCCTGCTATGGCCTGTGATAACCTAAGGTCTCATCTGTATATCATGATAAGGCATCACTTCCAGGGAAAAGTATCTAGTTAGTAACAGACACAGGATTCAAATTCAGGCCCTTTGACTTACTTTTGTTGTGAACTACCTAGTTCCTCTGACACTCCCAAGCAAATGTTATTGGCCTTTTGACCTAAATTTTTGAGGCATCAGTTCCATTTACATCCATAGACACTTTGACATACTAAAACCCAACAAGTAATCTCAGCACAGTGTTAATTGCATCTGTTACATACAGTGTCTGAAGTGAGTGAGCGAGGAAGGAGAATTTGATTACTCCAGGGCATCAGGACCTTTCAACCAATAATAATTTACTATATCTATTAAGTACCTCTGCTTGCTGTCTGTGGAGAGGACATACTGTTTTATATACAGAAGACAGAATAGGTTCCTAGGAGATGAGGCAGCTAGGGAGTCAAATGTCCATAATGCATTAGTGAGGAAAATGTAAGTACATTTGGGAAGGTTTTCCTTTTATGACAAGGTCACAGTTTTAGATCTCTTAGGCCCCATGATAAAACATGAGGAAGGTCAGTACTGATGGACAGAAGCAACAGGAGGTGAGAAGATCAAAGCAGATCTCTACCGGCTCTGCCTAGGTAGGAGAGACAATTAGGCTTGCCTCAGCTTCTTTTCATAAAAGGCACTGCCTACTTGAGGTTTCAGATACCAGAATTCCTGCATGTGAAAACTGGCAGCTAGGTGGCACAATGGATAGAGTGTCGGGCCTAGGGTCAGGAAGAGGCATCTTCTTGAGTTCAAATCTGGCCTCAGATGTTTATGGGGTATGTGACCCTGGGCAAGTCACTTAACTCTGTTTTCTTCAATTCCCTCATCTGTAAATGAGGTGGGAAAGGAAATGACAAACCACTCCATTAGCTTTGCCAAGAAACCTCCAAATAGAGTCACAAAAAGTCAGACACGACTGAAAAATGACAACAACAAAATATGAAAATTAATCAACAGTCTATAAATGGGTAAGGAATAGGGAGGAGAAGAGGCCAATACATGAGAATTAAGAGAGGGAGGATGAGTATAAGAATATGAGAAAGTATGAGTGTGTCAATATGTTTAAGAAAGCATAGGATCACATGTGTGTCAATAATAAAGGAGTGAGTGTGAAAGCATATGACTTTATGTACCAGAGGATATACATGAATGACTGTGAGTGTGTCAGTGTGTGAATTTGGATGACTGAGAGAGTTGACCAATAATTTGCATGTGTGTCCTAATAACAGAAGAATAATAAATAACATGTTTCTCGCTTAGCAGGTAAAAGAGGGAAGGAGCAGAAGGTGGAACTAAATTAGGCTTTACTTGGGGCTGGGTCTGTGTATCTCTGTGTTCTGCCTGAGGTTGTATGTGATCCAGAAAAATTCCAAAATTTCATAGTAACTTGGAAAGAATGAGTTCACGGCTTGTCTATGACAAAGGAAAAGTACACAATATTGAACAGTTTAGATAGAAAGGGATAGCAGAGTCACATTGTATGTCACAAAAGATTTTGGTCCTTGTGGTAATACATGGAATTATGGTAGGATGTCTGGTGCTGGGTATCCACATGAGGATCAAAGCAGGAAAAAATAAGTGATATTATTATGGGAATATATTATAGACCACCAGGACAGCTAGAGGAAATAGATGGTGAGCTCCTGACACTGATCATAAATTTGGTGCAGAGGTGGAATGTAATGAGAGATTTAAATTATTTGGACTTCTGCCATAGGTCTCTGCCAAAGTCAGAGTAGTTAATAAATTCTTGACTTACTATCCCTTTCTGATAATTACATCTTTCAGAACATGGAAGAATCAATGAAGGGAGATACTGTATTGTAGTTGATTCTTACCAATGAGGAGGAAATGATTGGTGAAGTGGAAATGATTAAAATGAACCTTGAGAATTTTAATGATTAAATTTTAGGGTAGCAGATGCCAGTGAATTCAGACATGATAACTGTCTTCAAGTATGCAAAGTATAGTTATGTGGCAAAGAGATTAGATTCGTTCTGCTTGGCCTCAGAGGGCAGAACTGGGACCAATCAAGAGAATTTGCATAGAGGCAAATTTAGATGCTGTTAAAAAAAACCCAAATCCTAACAATTAGAGCTAACCAAATTAGCTCTAACTAATGGCCTTCATATGAAATATATGAGTTTCCATCTCTGGTGGTATGCAAGTGGAGTTCGATGAACATTTATCAGAAATATTGTAGAGAGAAATACTGTAGAGAACTATATGACATCTAATGTCCATTCCAACTCTTAGAGTCTGTGATTCTGATGTTTGATTAATGCATAAGTATAAACCTGAAGTGCCTTTGTGGTAGATCAGGGAAGATGGGTCAACTGTTTTTTTTTTTTTTAAAATCAGTGAATTAGATAAAGGCTTTCATGGCATGCTAATCAAATTTGCAAATGACAAAATGCTAGGAAATAGAAGTAAAATATTTGAAGATTCAATCAGGATACAAAACAATTTTGAGAGGCCAAGAGTATGAAGTATGGACAAAAAGATAATATTTGATAGATCTAAAACTGCAGGTTTTTTTACTTAAGTTAAAAAAAGATCTAAAAAAGCATTTTTACTTGAGTTTAAAAAAGCATATAAAATGTAGGCTATTATAAAAATATGTATTAGAAAAACTTTCATGTGGGAAAAAAGATGAAACAGTTTGGAATATGCCCTTTCTACATTACAAAAAATAAATAGAAAGAGCAGCGATCTGTTCAGATTTTTTAAATGGTAGTGATATATACATACATATATATATATATATATATATAATTGCAAAAAACTAGATGAAGTCTAAATGTCCAACAATTAGATCATGTTTAAGTAAATCATGACACATTGATAAAATGAATACTGTAATGCAACTAAGTCTGACAAGTGTAAGTAATGCAAAGAAATCTGGAAAGACCTTTATGCAGGTGAAAATAGCAGAATCAGAAGAAATGAGTACGTTAACAACTACTATCACATGGACAAAAGTGAATGAGAATGAAATGACAAATAAACCATCCTGATGAGGACTAAGAGGGAATGAATGAAAAAATTGTTATGATTATTTATTAAAATTGTTCAAAAAGACATTAGTAATTGCTAAGCATGTTTTGTGGTTGTATTGATATTCAATATCAAGTTTTTAATAAAGTTTTTTTAAGATTACCAATGTTAATGAACTGCAGGTTCAAAATGAGTAAGCAATGTTATACGGCTGCCTGAAAACTAATGTTAGCTACACAAGGGTCTATTCAGAGGGAAAAGGTGGTCCCACTGCATGCTGCCCTGGTCAGACAATACCTGGAATACTGTTTCCAAGTTGAGGTACCCTATTTTATAAAATACTTTTCCAAACTAGAATATATCTAGTAGAGAGAGAGCAGGATTTGGAAAGAGTTCAAACCTATACCATGTGAAGAAGATTAGGAGGAATTGGGAATTTTTAGCTTGCAGAAGAGAATAGTTTCTGGGAGCAGAGAAAGACATCATAGCTTCCTTCAAATATTTGAATTGATGGAAAATTGAATTTTGCTGTCAGGTCAACATAAAAATGAAACAATAATATATGGAGCTAGAAAGAACCTTAGACATTATCTAGTCCAAACCTACCCTTTTCAGGTGAATACATTGAAACCCCCTGAAGTGACTTGCCCCCCTTTCTTACCATCACCATCATTTACTTTTGCCATCACCGTTTCAAGATCAACATAACCACCACCCTTCTTTTCATCATTACTGCCCTCACCATTATCAACAATCTCTCTATCACTCTTACTCTTACTAACACCAAGTCACCATGGTCACCAAAACACCATTATCACCATCATTACTCATCACCGGCACCAACTTCACCACAATCACCATTGTCATCTTCACCAACAACACCTTTACCATCACTTTCACTATCACCTTTGTTGGTACCATCTCTCTTATCACTCTCACTATAATTAATACCCTCAGGGATCTCAGAGGTTACCTTGCCTTTCCCTTAAGCAACATAGACCTCAGTCTTAAAAAAATCTCCAGAGTCATGTGTTCCACAGGTTCAAAAAAAATTATTATAAAAGATATTTGCCCATGATACCCATTCTTGTATTTACTTATGAAACCTATTCACAAAAGGCCTTAGCCTATATTAACTTCTTGCGTTTCTTCTTTTTCAAACACAGCTCCACTTTTTAGACCTAAATTCATCTAACAATTTTTCTGTGCAAACATTTCCTTCCTTTCCAAACATAACTTCTTTTATAAGCTCAAATAGTCATAGTTTCCTTTCTTTCTCTTCAGTCCCTCTTTTCCGCATGAAAATTATGATTTTCAGCTAGTTGGTTAGCACACAAATCCAAGCCATTAGTATATCTATTTTGGACAGGTACTGAATAGGGGCAATGAACAGAGCTTAGACTTGAGTAGGAAGAGAGAAGCCAGGATTGCATTTAAGGAATCATGTAACACTTTAAATGACCCCCAAACCAAAGGACCATCTTTTCATTGCAATTTTTTTTCCATTGATGCTATTTGGCCATAGAACAGATAATAGTAGTCTTCAAAAATCAAAGTTTCTGGTCACTGCAGGATGAGGGAAAGATACATGGTGAGTGAGGATAGACTGAAGTCCATTTTCAACCAAAAAAATGCATACCAAAAGTGGTAAAAAAAATTGATTAAAAAGATATATAACCAGAACACTGGCACAGGTCATGCCGCCACACCTAAGGATGAAGATCGACCACTCTTATGATGTGTGGGGACCCTGTGATATCAAGGAAGGCCCCAACAAGTTGGATGGACCCCTAGCAATAACTTATTGGAGCATATAGATATGAATCACACAGGCTAAAGAAGCATAAATAGGTTCTGATACGCCCCATTGGTGGGAGTACTCACATTAGCAAGATGAAAAATTTTTGAGTTTGGAAGCATCCTTTCTTTTTTTAAAAATTTTTTCTGTTTCCTATTGCATTCCTTCCCAGATATTGCCACATCATGCTATCATTTTCATCTCTCCCTCGTAAGAGTTTTGGGCTCTAACCCTAGAGCACCAGGGTCTCATAGGGAAGATTTTGCTTTTCCTTGCCTAGAACCAGACTTCCGCATTACTCCTCTAGCATCTCCACACTATGTTGTCTCCATAACATGCTGCCCCCCCAAGCAATGAGCCTCTCTATCTACCTCCCCCACCCCAACCTTAGATTCCGCCTCAGGATGAAATGCTTTCATAAATGAGCTTTCATTTTCTCTCTTTTCTTCTTCAGAAACATGCTTCCATGCCCATTCCTAGGCATCTCCAAACCTTGCCGTCCTCTCCACTTGACCCCCATTCCAGCTTTCTTTTATGTGTTCTTTTCCCTCGGTAAAATATAAGCTCCTTGAGGGTAGGGATTGTCTTGCCTGCTTATATTAGTATTACCGGCACTTAATGCCATTACTATATGCCTGGAAAATAATAAACCTCTAATAAATCTCTCTCTCTCTCTCTGTTTGTTTCTCTCTCTCTCTCTCTCTCTCTCTCTCTCTCTGTCTGTCTGTTTCTTTGCCTTCCTAACTTCTTAACTAACTCTTTTAGGCTTCCATACATTCAATGATTCCTGTTGTCAGATTGGAACTTTATCACTTTCAGGGTGTGGATACAGTAAGTTATAACCAGGGCTAGCATTTTGAGGACATATATAAAACCATATAGCATCAATAATGTACCATACTGATCCTCTGCTGTTCCTAAGTGATTTTTTGTATGTGTCTGGATTTGTGTTCCTTTTATGTGGATCTTGAGGAGGTGCCAAACAGATTAAGAGCAACAATTCTCTGTGCAAAATCACTTTGTTTTGTGACTTAGACTAGAGCTACTTTGTTCTATGAGGTCTAGGAGGGCTTAGGCCCAGGGAAGAGGAAACACGTTGCCTGTGATGATTCACTCCTTCAGGGTCAGTGAGAGCAACATCTTCAGCAGGGTATCTTGGGGTCACATCCTATTCTCTTGGGCCTCCTGGTGTTAGAAGTTGTAACACCTTACCATTTGCCCTTTGGGGAAAGGAGAAATGAGAAATTGGGGGAGAGTATATAAGTAAATTAAATGTAAAATAAGTAACAATATCTTGAGGAAAGTATAATTTTAATTACATTCATTGGGACTTAATTCAGTAGGGATGGGCAATTACCACGTTGAGTCCAATCAGAAACTGTAGAGAAAATTAGATCTTTCTTAGACAGTAGGTATCATTTATATCATGCTTTAAGGTTTACAAAGCACTTTACTAGTATTACCTCATTTGATCCTCATAGCAACCCTGGGAGATAAGTGATATTCCTATCCCCATTTTACTGATGAGAAAACTGAGGTTAAGTGATTTTGCTCTGGGTCACACAGTCAGTAAATGTCTGAGACTGGATTTGAACTCAGGTCTTCTTCGTTCCAAGTGCAGTGTTCTATCTACTGTTCTACCGAACTGCCTTAGGATGTGTGTATTCACTCAGTTCTATAATGGTTATAAAAATGCCTCACATTCATGTATTACTTAAATATTTACAAAATGATTTCTAAAGCAGCCTGTGAGGTAAAGAGCATTATTATTATATTGCTTATTACATTGTAATATTATAAAATAAAATAATACAATAAGTGTTATTATTCTCATTTTTAAAATGAAGAAACTGAGGCACTGAGAAGTTAGATGACTTTTATTTTTAATCATACGGTACAATCACCTCATATTTGTTCAGTGCTAAGAGCAGAATTTTAACCCAGGTCTCACTTGACACCAACTCTGCCATTCTTTCCAATAAACCATTCCTCCTCACTGGTGTTTAAAAGAAGTATTCAGACAACTGATAGTTCAATGAAGCAGTGAGTTGTAGTGGAAGACAGGAGACCTGAGATCAAATCCAGGCTCCACCACTTGCTACCCATGTTTCTTTGGACGAGTCTCAACTTCCCTGAGCCTCAATTTTTTCATTTCTAAAATGAGGTGCTTGGATTAAACGAGCTCTAAGCAAATTGTCCTATAAAAAGGATGAATTTTAGTAATAAACTGCCACTATATAGAGAGCAACTAGTAGGTGCAGTGGATAGAGTGCTGGGCTTGGAGTCAGGAAGACTCATTTTCCTGAGTTCAAATCTGGCCTTAGATACTTATTTATTAGTTTTATGACCCTGAGCAAGTCACTTAACTATGTTTGCATCAGTTTCCTCATCTATAAAATGAGTTGAAGGGTGTTTGCCTCAGTTTCCTCATCTGCAAAATGAGTTGGAGAAGGAAATGGCGAACCACTCTAGTATCTTGTCAAGAAAATCCCAAATGGGGTCAAAAAGAGTTTGACATGACTGAACAACAACAAACTGCTAGGTACACATTATACCTTGTAGGGGAGCTCTGGGCTACTTCACACAATGCCTGGTCTTGAACAAAGTTTGGTTGGGATCTGGTGAGAGTCCTTGCCCAAACCAAGTACCTGGGGCAGTGCTGTATGGATGTATTAGGATGGGATATGGCCCCATCACCAGAATTCCACATGAACCAGGTGAGGTAGTCCACAATCAGTCACTCAGGCCCTCACCCTTAGGCTCTCCATAATATTTTAGGTGATAATAGTGTCACTGTAAGTTTTACAAGTTAGAATAGGGAGGGTATTTTTCTCTATGCTTGCTTGTTGCTGTTTGTCCTTTATTTTCAAAGAAGACTAATGACATCACAGGGTGATGACTTGCATATGATTTGTATTTAAATTAAGCAGCGCTGCATGAAATCATTAGCCTCACTCTTTCTTCCAGAGTCATGGAAATGCAGTGGCCAGAAAAGGTCAGGACAAGTGGTAATGGCCCAGGATGCAGTGGATGACCTTGGCATCTTCAATGTCTGACCAAGCTCTGAGGGCCCCACAGCATCTGCTTCTGTCACCTTTATGTCTTTTGGAATAAGTTGTTCTCATCTACCCACTTCTCTGGGGGAAGTCTTCATGTGCTTGGGGTAGACATTTCCCTAACTCGCCGATGGGTTTGAGGCCTGTTGGTCATCCTCTGTCTATAGAGATGGTTGACTGGTGTATAGCTGCTATACATTCTACAGCTCCTTGGAGCCATAGGTGAGTGTCAGGGTGACTGCTTGGGCACCAATGGAGAATGGGCAATCCTGAAAAGGACTCAGTGAGCCCTCATACCAGAGGAGCTAATTCTTCCTTAGCACCCCATATGCCCCATGCTTGCTTAAAACACTATAATCAAAGAGAAATATGATCATTTTTGCTATTAATATTTAAGGACTGCATAGTAAATTCTGAAGACCCCCTTGAGGTCATAGGACATTTTGCCTGCCCAATCCGACACAATTCTAATGGTATTCATGAAGTATCAACTTCATGCCAGGAACCATCCTAGATGAAGTAGCTAGAAAGATAAAATAGAAAACAGTCCTTGACTTCTAAAAGCTTAAATTCTTCAGGGAGACACAATAAGTAAATGCATAAGCACATACATAATTATTTGAGAAGGAAAAGATCACTAATAACTAAGGAGAGAAAGAAAGCTTTTTAATCTCCTATGTGTCATGGACCCCACTTTGGAAGTCTGGTGAAGCCTCTAGAGCAGGTTACCCTCCCCTGCTCTAGACTCCTTGTTGGAATTACCATTGTAAATACTTAAAAGAAAATAACTGAGATTACAAAGAAAAACTCTTACATTGAAACATAATAATCAACATATTAAAAATAAAACAGGACACCATCTTTGGGAGGGGGAGAAAATCTAGAACTCAAAATCTTATGGAAGTGAATGTTTAAAACTAAAAATTAATTAATTAATTAATTCAAAAATTAAAAAATAAAACAGATTTATAGACCCCAGGTTAAGAACCCCTGCTTTAAGAGGTAGGACATGAGCCAACCCTTGATTTTTATCACTTTGTAGGGTGCTTCAAATGGGGACCTAGATTGGCAAAATGGAAAAAGCAATGATTTTGAAATCAAAAGACCTACATTTGAGTCCTGATACTGACAATTACTTAGGTGAGTAACCATGGAAAAATTCCTTAGCCCCTCTATAATTTAGTTTCCCAGTCTATAAAGTGTCTCTATCAACTTTAAAGTGATCATCCAAATATGAATACAGTAATTCTACTAAATCATCTGTGGACCACCCCATTGTGAGTGAGAACAAACTTAGACAGACATTAGCAGCAATAGCCTATTACTTGTTTTTCAGAAATTTCAATGATTGATACCTCAAAGAAAGGGGCTGGAAAATCTTAGGTTCTAATGACTTGGAGGCAGGAGATCTCTAGTTTCAAAATCTGCCACCAGCACTTATTAGCCCTGTAATCTTGGATAAGTGATCTCTCTGAGTCTTACTTTCCTCATTTGTAAAATGGGAATAATGGCACCTACTCTGTCTCGTGGAATTATTGGGAAAAGTAAATACAAAGCACTTTGCAAAATTTAAAAGTGTTATATAATGTTACCTATTCTAATGTTATATTAGAGTGTTAAAGAAAAAAATGACTTTTTAATGAATAGAATACATTTAGAGAATCATAGAATCAATTCAAAGAATAAGAGATACAAAGGAACCATAGGATCATAGATCTGAAGTTGGGAAGGAATCTCAGAAGTCATTTGATCTAACTATCATTTTACAGATGAGATAACTGAGGACTGGCAAAGTTGTGAATTTTACAAGAGGACATATCAAAGGTGGAATTAAAACTAATGTTCTCTGAATTAAGAATTGGTCCACTTTCCCCCTCCTTCTATTTCTGGAATCACAATTAAAGAAAATCTGCTATTGGTTCTGAAAAAGTGTGTTTGAATCTACTCCCTTTTATTCCCACTCACCATCCCTATAGTTTTCCAGACTAAAGGGACACTTCTTAGCTACTGCTCCCCTATTTGTGTTGTCTTCATGAGTTCAGGAAATGTACTAGCTTTCGAATTTGTATCTCTAGCGCTTAGTGCCATAGTATTAATAAATGTTTTTTTTTTTTACTCATCTATCCATCCATCCATCCATCCATCCATTCATCTATCCATTCCATGGCAACATGCTACTAGATGGTAACTTTAAATTTGAAAGGAAGCTTAGAGGAAGTTAGCTACTATATTTTCCTTACCAGTGTAGGAAGCTTCTCTACAACGTACTTGACAGATTGGTATGCAAATCTCTGACCTAAATGCCTTCAGAATGACATTTCTGCACAAAGCAATATATTCGATTACTAGACAACAGTCCAATGACACATTATTCCATTAGGCTTGGTACTTCCTCCAATGATCTGGTCTTTAAGAATTGTCGTGGCTGAAAAATTCATTCCCTCTGAGACTATTTTGTTGATGAATCTTTCCAACTTAGTCAAGCTGGCTCCTTGGACAACAAGCAAGTAGTCTGTCATGAGGACCATGTCAGAAGCCTTTTCAGCATAGTAGGACTGCCAAAGTCTATTCACCTTGGGTATAATCTTCAGGAACCAGAGTCATCTGCTTGCCATCTGAGTAGGCACAGAAGGAAGACTTGTAGTAGAGCATAGGTCATGATTAGCTTTTAGAAACTTTCCTTCGTTGAGCCAAACTCTGCCTCTTTATAGTTTCTATTAATTGATCCTACTTATTCCCCTTGGAGTATCACAGAAAGTCTGTCCTCTCTTCTGCATTACAGACTTGTAGGGAACATAGGTGAAATTTTCTGAGGCCATGAGTGGGGTGAAAGTTGAGGTGAAATTTCTTGAGACCTCACAGATTGTTGTTGCTGCTGTTTGTCCTTGATTCTGGAAGAGGACTAATGACATCAGAAGGATGATGTCTTGACTTGCAAATGAATTGGATTTAAGTGAGGGAGGGCTGTGCAAAGTCAACAGCCTCACTCTCTCCTTTGGAGACATCTGGGAGAGTGGCAAGACATAGGTCAGGACAACTGGAGATGACTGCAGATGCAATGGGAGACCTCAGCCTTTTTAAGCTAAGGTCCTTCCTAGGCTGCCTCCTGATAGAGCTCATCCAGGGCCTGTTGCTTGTTGATTCAACAGAGTTGGCCTATAGGTGTGTATACTTTACTCAGGCCAAACCCCAGTCCCTGGAGGTCCTGTCTTTTCTGAGGTCCTCCCAAGTTGTCTTAGGAGGATGACTGTTTCACATCTTCACTTTTGCTGCTCTACAGTCATTTTGTGGTGATTTTCTGTCTGTTTGTGAAGGAAATCTGGAGAATGAGGAAATTTCTGACCTATTCCACAATCTTCCCAGAATTCCCCTCAGCTTTCATATCTTTTTACATTTTCTCTTCTCTAGCCTAAAGGTTCTCAGTTTCCTCAAGACCTTTCCACATATGCCATGGCTTCCAAACTCTTCAACATCCTGATAACCCTCATGTGGCCATTCTCTAACTTGTTTATGTCCATCTTAAAGTGTGGTACCCATTAGCTGGCAAATTCGAGATGCGTTTGGATCCATGCTGACTTCAACTATTCCGTACATAACATGAACTCTCAAATATTGCATCAAAGATTCTAAATCGACGATTACCTTTGGGTTTATCCAGTACAACTTTTTATCAGATCCATAACTTCCACTACAATATCCCTGGCATATGGTCATGCAGCCTTCAAATGAAGACCTCTAGTAATGTAGAAACTACTTCCAACCAAAGCAGTCCTTTTTATTTTTGTACAACTCTAATGCTTAGCAAGTATTTCTTTTATGTTGAACTAAAATGTGCTTTTCTGCAACATCTACCCAAGTGCTTATGTTTCTGCCTCCTGAGGACAAATGGGGAGAACAGAGTAAGGGAATCTCTTCCATATCATTTGTCCTTCACATTATCGCTTACAGCAATCATGGAATCCATAAGCCTTAGTTTCTCCAAGATGAATATTTTCAGCTTCTTTCAATTGATCCTTACAAGTCTTGAGTTCTCAAGCCCAAGTTTACTTTAACTTTTTTTTAAATCATCTGCATCACCCTGCTGCCTTATATCTCCTAAAATATTTTTGCTTCCAGTTCCAGTCTCCTTTCTTTCCAATCCCGGGCTCTAGGGTCTACTCTGATTTCCATGGCTGGTTTAGCAAGCATGGAGATCAGTCACAGGGAATTGAACATGACCAGGGGTTAATGTTGATCAGCTGCACTTGACAACAGGGCAAAATAGTTTTCAGGGTACCAGAGTGAGACAAGCAGATCCCTTAAAACCCTGTCTCCTCCACCAAATATTTCTATGTGAAGAATGGCCAAGGAAAGGCTCCAAGGGTCTGTGTTCTAAGTGTTGCTTAATCTTGCCCCCTCCACCACTTGGTGTATTGAATTCCTACTCAAAGTAAGTGGTTACTTAACATATTGAAAGAGCTTTTTAAAATTTAAATATTGCCCAGGGGTTAGCTCATCAAGCAGTAATCAACCATTAATACCTTATGTGAACTATACTGTTAGATCCTCTATTTTAAATATAGTTAGTCAGGTAGCTGAAGTAGATAACACACTGTTCTCGGAGTAAAGAAGACCTGAATTCAAATTTAAATTCAGACATTTGCTGGTTGGGTAACCCTGAACAAAGTCACTTAATCTTAAATTCCTCATCTGCCTCCCAGGGTTGTAGTGAAGATCAAATGAGATAATATTTATAAAGTACCTTGCAAGCACCACATGAATGCTAGCTATTAATTATTATTAATTCTTATGTGCCTGTTCAACTGTATTCTCCTCTATAGTTTTCACAGATGTAGCTTTTGTCTTTCTAAACACATTGTCACCTCTTTGAGGGAAAGGATTCTGTCTTCTTTCCCTTTTTGCCCCACTTCATCTGGTAAATCTAGTAGGGGCCCAATAAGTCCATATAGATGAATGATCTTGCCTCTGACCTCCTAAATTCCTTTGAAGTGCACAGCCGGTAGGAAAACAAAATAAAACAAAACAAAACAAAAACTACAGTAAGAGATTGCAGGCTAATTGAATTACTTCTGAGCTCTGGGTCTCATTTCTAAAACTCTTATTAATCCTCCATAATATATCCTGTAACTGCTATATATCTATAGATGTCATGGGCATCTGACTTGAAGGGCTCATGGGTCTCAAGTTCATTTATTCAAGATGCTAATAAAGTACTGGTCACCTTGATGTTGGGTTCATTGCTGTTAGAAACATACTTACATTGTCTAGGAATAAACTTGACTCGTTGGGAAGCCAGGAACATTTTAATTATAATTTACATTTATTCCCCCTGAATAAATGGGTACCTCCCCCTGAACAGAGTACAGGAGAAAGTACAAAGGACTCAGATGGATGCCAATCCTTTCATGGACCTTCACCTTGAATCTCCTGCCATGCTCTCTTCATTGGCCAGATACAACCCCCTGACTGAGCTATGTCATGCCCTCCTCAAATGGCTGGTTTGATCATGCATACAAGCCTCTGACCTCTCACCTGACCGACCTGAGGCCTGGTTTCTGCTAAAGCTGGGGTGCTGGAGGTGGAAAGGGACACCTTCAGTTCTGTGAAAACAAAACTCCTTCCCCCCTGCCACACACACACATTTCTTACAATTGCTACACAAACTCACTTGCTTTGTGAAACCTATCTTGAGCAGTACCCAGACAGGCCTTCTATTCCTTGTAGCCTCACTCAGATCAGCATGGAAATGAGAGCAGCTATTCAAAGGTTATTAGCTCTGTAAGCAGCCTCTGTAGCTAGAGTAGCCTAGGCCCAGGAAGAACCTTTGTGCTCAGTGGAGGATGTCAGGATAGTTGGGGCCCAAGTCCAAGAATCACAGGTCTATCTCCTCTTTCAGAGAAATGATAAAGTCAAAAGAGCTTTACCTTCCACCTGTGTCATTTCTCAGATGGAGAAACCAAGGCCCTGAGAGAGAAAGTGACTTCCTTGGCCTCACACAGCCAGCTAGTCCAGATTTCCCCCTTTATTGTAGTACTCTTTCCAATGTACCAGTTCACTACAAACCCAAGTACCTTCAGGTTGTCTACAGGTTTCCTTGCTTTCCTCTCCTTCACCAGCACCCCTTCCCTCAGAGCCTTTTTCTACCCTGCAGATGCCTGGCGCCCTTAGGCTCCTTTTGGTTTACCCAGAGCACCTCATTGCTATTCCCCTCCCTCGTACCTCTCTCTCCTTGGCAGAGCCCCAAACTGTAAATTATGCTCTCCTTCTGTTTCTTCTCAACACTTCCCTTCCCCAACTCCATAACAGGAATAGCTGGCATCAGTATAGTTCTTTAAGGTTGGCAAATGCTTTATGGATGTAATTGTATTGATCTTCACAACAACCCTGTGAAGCACGGATTATCATCACCCTCATTTTACAGATGAGAAAGCTGAGGCTTAGAGAGGTCAAGTGACTTATCCAGAATTCCACATCTGGTAAGTGTCTGAGGCAGAGTTTGGAACTCGGATAGCACATGATACCGTATGCCTTACCTGCTAATAAAAATCTCGTTCTCTAAGACCCTCATTCTTAGGCATGTTTTTTGTAAAAAAAAAAAAAGACATTATTCTATTTGTACTAACCTGTTAATGAATAATAATAGCTAAACATTCTTTTCTAAGGCATTTGCATATAATGGAGGACACATTAAAGCATCTAGCGGGACTGGGTTTAGTTTACAGAAGAGTGAGATATAGTTAATACTATGTGTGAAAGAGGGAACTTGGGAAGCCTGAATCCCAAGGGTGTGCTGGAGCCAGCTCTAACTATTTTATAGAAGAATCGATCATTAAATTTTCAGTATGAGCATTTGCACATCAGAAATCATAATTTCTACAAATCAGGGCTTGATTTATTATTATTTTTAATTGTCTACACTTAAGAAAATGTTAATAATGTAGATCAAACCTAAGTATATTTACATTATTTTTCCCCTACAGATCCAATTAAACATTTACTCCATAAACAATGCTTGAGCTCAGCAATAGTGCAATGGAAGGCTCAGAGAATGAAGCCATCACCAGACCGCAGGCCTGTTAGCTACAGGTTAACAACAGCAGCAACAATAGATGTTTGTACAGTACTTTAGGATTTGCAGTGTTTTGCATCCATTCTCTCATATGAGCCTACTGACCACAAACACACACACAGAAGGGGGGGGGGTGGCACATACACAAAACATGTCCAACAATACCTGCCCTGGTACCTAAGAGTCCACTAGTGAGGTCTCAGTTCCTTTGAATGCTTTTTGAGCTTTAAGAATCTCAATAAATTCTGGTGGCTCCTTATATGCTCTGGGATCGTGTAACTTCCTCTGTCATTTGAAACTCTTCATAACCTGATTCCAGACCACCTTTATAGCCCTTTTATACATCACTCCCCTTCAAGCACTCTCTGATGTGACCAAACTAGACTTCTTGCTGTTCCTCCTATAGGACACTCCATCTCTGATTCTATGTCTTTGCACAAACTGTCTACCATGTCTGAGATGCCCTCCATCGTCACCTCCACCCCTTACAATCCTTAGATTCCTTCAAAGCTTAACTCTAACAATTTTCTACCTGAGGTCTTTTCTTATCCTTTTGTCCCTATGCCTTCCCTGTGCCCATCAAAAAATGTTTTTTTTAAAATATATACATTTTGTATAGACTTAGGTACTAAAATGATGTCTCCACTATAGCTCCTTTACTGAAGGTATTCTTTCACTTTTGTCTTTTGCTTGGCATATAGAAGATACTTAACAAGGCTGAATACAATTAAATGCAAATACTTCTGGAAGAACACAAAATCTGAAATTAATTGAGTTTAGACATGATCCATTACTAGCTGTAGCACCCTTTTGGCCTGTGTTCTTGCAGATGGTCTTAATGATCTTCCAGATCTCGTAGCTCTCTATACCAGGATCAAGTTATTATATGAGTCTAAAGTTCTCAAGTTCTGGCTCAATGTACTATATAACTCAGTGATGCTTTCCATTCTTCATACAAGATATTCCATATTCCCCTGTATATTTTCACTGACTGTACCTATGCCAGGAATAGTTTCATTCATTTTCTCTACCTCCTGGCTACCTTGGCTTCCTTCCAGTCTCAACTAAAATCCCATCTTTTACAAAAGGCCTTTCTTTGACCCTCTTAATTCTAGTGTTTTCCTCTGTGGCTACCTCCAGGTTATTTGATCTATATCTATATCAATACCTACATTGATACAGATATAGGTAGAAAAACCTGGAGATTGTTCATATCTATATTTATATACATACACAAACATAGATACACACATATATGTGTGTATACATATATTCACTCACACATATGTATGTGCTTATATATGCATATATATACATATGTATATATATGTGTATATATATGTGTGTGTGTGTGTGTGTGTGTGTGTGTGTGTGTGTGGTTAGATAGATAAATACAGACATACAGGCAGGCAGACAGATAGACAGATAGGTAGATAGATAGATAGATAGATAGATAGATACATACATACATACATACATAGACAGATAGATAGTTTGCACGATTTCTTCCCTATTAGATTGTGAGCTCCTTGAGGGCTGGGACTGTTTTCATCTTTCTTTGTATCCCCGGAACCTAGCACTGTGCTCAACACATAGTAGGTGTTTAATAAATGCTTATTGACTTGTTGAAGGAGGGAATCAAATGCAATCAACAAATCAATGAACATTTGTAAAGGGTCCACTGTGTATGGTGACCAGTGCTGGCTGCTGGGGCATGGGTTAAAATATTTAGGTAAATCACAGGTCTCTGCCCTCATGAAATTTATAGCCTAGAAAGGAGACAAAAAACACCATAGATAGGTGTAACAGACAAATAATACATGATTAGAGAGTTTTTGTGATGTAGAGCAGGGATTCTTAAACTTTCTTGTGTCATGAACCCTTTTGACAACCTGGTGAAGCCTATGGATCCTTCTCAGAATAATGTTTTTAAAGGCATAAAATAAAATATATAGGATTACAAAAAATCCTATTGAAATAAATTTACCCCCCAAAAACAAACAAACAATTCATACACCCCAGGGTAAGAACCTATATTTTTTATGTAAGCTCCTTGAGAGGAGAAACTGTCTTTTTGTTTAACTTTGCATAGAAAGGCTTAATGATCTCTTGTCATGTAAGTAGGTAAGGGGAGTGATGTTAAGGTATGCACTAGGTTCAGGTTGCTTAACATTTTATTTTAATTCTTATGTAATTCTTCTTGAGTTTCTATAGACTTCAATCATCCTACCAAAAGCTTATGTAAATTTTGCTTTCTTTTTCTGCTGTCCACTCTTAGAACTACTGTTTTAAACACTGAAAAAAATGGATTTTGATTTAAAATTAATTTTATTCTAAGGATTTCAAAAATCGTTCTCCTCCTCTTCCTTTCTCTCTAAACCTCCCCTAAGATCACACCACTTGGGTCATTCCCTATTTAACAATGAAAAACAATAACTGGGAAATCCCAGTGTTAGATATTCCCTTTCTAACATTTCCCCTAACAACATACTTGAGAGTTTTGCAGTCAGCCTGTCAATCAACAACACTGGTTAGGCAGTCACTGGCCATGTCAACATGGCACCTAACATCTGGATGACAAGTGAAACACTCTAACTTCCAGGTCAATCAACCAATCAATCAATGAAGTATTTATGGAGCTCCTACTCTATACCCAGCCCTGTGCCAGGGGTTGTGGGGGAAATAAGAGGATAGACCACAATCTGCAAACATGTCATAATCAAGTTAGAGAAGAAGCATGCAGGCAATAATAAGGATAATATGAGACAGTCAATAATCAAAGATTCCAGTCAGTCGGTCAGTAAATATTTATTAAACAACTATGATTTGTAGCTAAACACTGAGAATTCAAAAAAGAGCAAAAAGGCAGCCCCTCCTCTCTAGAAATTCACAGTACAGTGGGAGAGAAAACATGAAAACGATTATGTACAAACAAGCTCCATATCACCATATATATATACATATACACACATGTGTATATATACACACACATATGACAAATTGGGAGTAATTAATAGAGGGAAGGCACTTGCATTAAGGAAAATTGAGAAATATAGAAGGTAGAATTTTAGGTAGAACTTGAAGAAAGTCTGGAAAGCTGGAGGAGGTGAAGATAAATAAGCTTGAGCATTCCAGGTTTGGGAGACCACAAGTGAAAATATCCAGAGTCTGGAGATAGAGAGTCTCAAGCGAAGAACAGCAAGGAGTCCAATGTCACTGGATTATAGAATATGTGGTGGTGAAAGGAGGGTAGGAAAGGTGTAAAAGAACAAGAAAGGTGTATATGGGGGGTTTATGAAGGACTTTATTCCAAACAGAGGATTTCATATTTGATCCTAGAGATAATAGGGAGCCATGGTGGGGGTGGGGAAGGGCTGTGACTTGGTCATATCCACCCTTTGGGAAGGTCACTTTGACAGCTAAGTGGAGGATGGACTGGAGTATGGAGAAAGTTATGGCAGGCACTCCACCTAATAGGCTATTACAATAGTCCAGGCAAGGCATGAGGTAATGCGGGCATTTACCAGGATATGAGGTGTCAGAGTAGAGAAGGGCACATATGAAAGAAATGTTACAAAGGTAAAATGAATAGTCTTTGACAGCAGATTGGAGATAGAGGATGAGAGAGTGAAGAGTCAAGGATGACACCTAGATTGCGAGTTTGGTTGACTGGAATGATGATACTGCCCTTGATAGTAATAGTAAAGTTAGGAAAAGGGCATGCTTTAGACAGCAAGATAATGTGTTCAGTTTTGAGTATGTTGAGTTTAAGATATCAATGAGACATGCAGTTTGAGATGTCTAATAGGCAATTGAACATTAGATCCTCGATGTCAACAGAGAAATTAGGAATGATGTGTAGATTTGAGAATAATTAGCACAGAGATGATAATTGAGTTCATGGGAACTGAGGAAATCACCAAGTAAAATAATATAGAGAGAGAAGAGAAGAGGGCTCAGGACAGAAGCCTGTTGGGCATCTACAGTAAGCAGGCATGACTTAGATTGAGATCCAACAAAAAGGCTGAGAAGGTGAGGTCAGAAAGGTAGGAGGAAAGCTGAAAGATTGGTGTCATGAAAACATAGCAAGTAGAGAGTATTATGGAGGAGAGAGTGATTGACAGTGTCAAAAGCTACCAAGAAGCCAAGAAGAATGAAGACTGAGAAATGCCCATTAGATTTGGCAATTAAGAGAACATCAGTGCCTTGGAGAGAGCAATTTTATCTGAATGATGCCATTGGAATCCAGATTATAGGCAGTTAAGAGAGCGAAAGGAAAGAAAATGGAGACACCTGTAGTAGACAGCCATCTTAAAGAGTTTAGTTATTAAAGGAATTGATGTATATACTGGAAAGAAGGTTGGGAGGGGACAGACGCACGTGGAGGATATATAGATCTGCTTGCTCTGTTCAGAGGAATAACCTGAGATAAAGTTGAAAATAAGGATGACCCAAAGTGGGAAATTAACCTTTTACCTTGACAAGAGGGGATGATGGGTCTTGCCTGGTGGAAACCAGCATGTCTAGGACTTCCTCTGATACCTTAGCCTTTCTGTGATTTTACAATATTGTCTTTCTCTAGAGGCAGTAGGAACTGTGTAGTGAATGAGGCACTGGATCGAGAGGCAGAATGATAGTGGAGATGGATGGGGGGGGGGGAGAATGGACATTTTTATAGGCAGTAGGGAAGCAATCAGCAGACAGGGAAAGATATAATAATTAGTAAGAAGGACCACAACAAGAAGAGGAAGAAGAAACAAGAAGAAAAAGAAGTACCACAACTAACATTTAGATAGTATTTACTGTGTTCCAGGCACTGTGCTCAGCATTTTGACAAATGTCATCTCATTTGAGCCTCACAGCAACCCTGGGAGGTAGGTGTTATTGTTATCCCCAATTTATAGATAAGAAAACTAAGGCAAAAAGAACTTAAGTGACTTACCCCAGGTCACATTGCTAGTAAGTGTCTAAAGCCACATTTGAACTCAGATCTTCCTGACTCCAGGCCCAACGCTTTATCTACTATGCAACAGCAGGGAAGATAAGAGTGAGGATGACAAGAAGAGGACAATCCTCAGAGGCAGGGACGGTTTGTTTTTTATCTTTGTATCATCAGTTTCCAGTACAGCAACTAGCATTTAGGAGGTATTTGATAAATATTCACCGAATTTAAATCATAAGGGAAGCTATAATGAATTAACGAAACAGGGGAGCAATTACATAATTTTGGGGGTTGAGAGGGTTCTAAGCAGGACCTAGCTTGCAAATCTTTCATTGGTCAGTAAAAGTGCCTGAAATTCCACCATTAGAACTTTTCCCATTTGATTTAACCATTACCTGCACCAAGTTCCTCCTTTAAACAGAGAACATATTTAGTCCCTAACACTTCAATATGAATAAATCATTTTATGTTTTAGTATATTAATTCAATAAATATGTATTAAGTTGCTGTTTGTATTGGATGAAGAACATTGTGTTAGTTTGCTGAACACTGCAGGAAACATAAAAGATAAATAAGACATGGCCCCTGCCCTCATTGATCTTATGATGTAATTAATGATTTTATTAGTTTTCCCTCCCTTTCAGAAGACATGAGTTCAGAAAGAGGGGGAAAGGATTAAAATGAGGAGAAGAAGAAAGAAATAGTGAAGATAAATTCTGGCTTCTTCACAATTTGTTTGAAGGCTGCCCCAGCTGAGTTATTTGGTCTCAGTAACTAGAGTAGGGTCAAATTCTTATTTTTCCCCTTTCAGTCTATCCCTCATAGCCAGAGTTGGAAGAATAAACCATGGATCAGTCAATCAGCAGAGCTGAGAGATCAGTCAGTCAGTCAATCTTAAGAGCATTCTCGGATTTGTGGATGCCTTGAGAAGGATGCTTAGAAAAACCCAGGATAGGGTAGTTATTAAAAGAGATTAAAGGGTATTAGCTAGTGCCTCAGCAAGTTATAATTAAAAAGGGGGGGAGAAGAAAGGAAACAGGAGGCTAATTTTTCCAGTCACTGAAATTTCAAGGAGGAGCAAGTTGGCCTGTGTGCCCTTATTCCCTTATATTAGTTCTCTGTTTAAATCTAACCCAAGCGCCTGTTTTTCTCAGTCCAAATACCCTAGTCGATTTCTTTGTGTTAGAGAGAATGGAGACAGAAGAAACTGAATTAGCCTGTCAGTCCAACTTCCACTGGGGTTTTTCACCTAAGGTTTTTAAATTCCTCTCCAGAAATAAACAAAATGATCCCAGAAGATTCCTCTTCCTCTTATTCCTCATTCTAAGCATGGTATAGGGGCATTTTCATAATGTTGCACCTGGGGGAGATGGGGCCAGAGAATAAAGGGAAGGAAGGCCTCCCAAGGGTGTTTGGCTGACTAAGTGACTGAATTACTAGCCATCTTTCTTTGTGATAAAGCATGGAAATGACTTAACCTCCATCGTTAGTGATTAGCAAGACCAGCCTTTTCTATGGGGGGTGAGGAGGCATGGGGAAAGAACCTAGATGGACAGGTGTTAAAATTCCAAATTACTCAGAAACAAACACAACACTTGACTAGCAAAACCCTAACATTTTACCCTTTAATTTTGCTACTTATGGGAATGTAATTTAATCTCTCTGAGCCTCAGTTTTTTTTTTTCATTTGGAAAATGTTGGGTTTTCACTAAATGATCTTTAAACCCCCTTCCTAAATACTAGTCCTATATTTCTGTAACTTGTTTAGCTGCCTTTAGCTCAGTTAAAAACATAACTCTCCTTTCTCCTCATAAATTATCACCCTTCAATGGCTTCTAAAGTGGAACCTCTCATCTTTCTTCTCCCTTCCCTTCCCTTCCCTTCCTTTCCCTTCCCTTCCTTTCCCTTCCCTTCCCTTCCCTTCCCCTACCCCTTTCCCTTCCCTTACCCCTTTTCCTTCCTTTCCCCTACCCCTTTCCCTTCCCTTACCCCTTTCCCTTCCCTTCCCTTTCCTTTCCCCCTTTACTGCTCAGGGAGCTATCCCATGTAATAAAAATTATGAAAATAAAGAGAAAAAAGTGGTTCAGTCAAATAAATCAATGTATCATGTGACTAAAAGTTGAAAGTAACATTCCACACCAATAGTCTCCAGGAGGAAAGGAGGTACTTCCACCCTCCCCCAATTCTTCTTTGGGACCAAGCTTGGTCTTTCTTATAAATTACACAGTCCTCCATTTCTTTTTTGCTGCCATTCTTTCTGTTTACACCGGTGCAGTCATTGTTGGGACTGTTGGCCTGTTTCTTCTTAGCTAACTCTATATCAGTTCAAATAGCTTCCTAATACCTCTCTGTATTATATTTGTCAGTTCTTACAGCACAATACTGTTCCATTACATCCATGCACCGTAATTTGCTGAGCCTTTCCCCAGTTGATCAACATCTACTTTGTTCGCAGTTCTGTGTTGCTGTCCAAAAAACTCTACTATGAATATTTTGGTGTATATGGGGTTAATATGTTCTTGGCAGTGGGATCTCTGGCCCAAGGGCATGGACATTTTTTAAACATGAATTCAAATTGTTTCCAGGAGAGTTGTGCAAATTGTTAGCTTCACCAAAAGGATTTTAGTGTATGGCTTAAGCCTTTTTAGCAGACTATAATAACCTTTTTGTCATCTTTGTCCATCTCTTGTGTATGTGAGATAAGACTTCAGAGTCGTTTTGATTTGCATTTCTCTTATTAGTGATTTGGAGCACTTTGATATTGTCATTAATGGTTTGTAACTATTCTTTTGAGAACTATTCATATGCTTTGAGAAATTATCCACTGGGAAAAGACTTTTGATCTTACATATTTTTGTTAATTTCTTACATATCTTGGATATCAGACCCTTATCAGAGTTATTTGATGC
The DNA here is from genome assembly GCF_011100635.1 of Trichosurus vulpecula. Classification (NCBI taxonomy): domain Eukaryota; kingdom Metazoa; phylum Chordata; class Mammalia; order Diprotodontia; family Phalangeridae; genus Trichosurus; species Trichosurus vulpecula. The sequence goes on from NC_050573.1 coordinate 365,441,609, forward strand.
ACAGATTTTTCCACTATTGATACTACATCTTTTTATCCTAGCTGCATTGATTTTTTTTAAGTTAAGCATGGGGTACAATGATTAGTTCCCCTCCAAAATATTGAGGCATCTTGATGTGAAAAGTAAGGTCAGCTATTCATCTAAGTGTTTGGTCTTTACAATTCAAAACATCTAGAGGACTGGAGACCTCTGGGTCATTAACCAAGCCTTTTGCTTTCATATTCTAGAGCATTCCTTAACATGTATTGAAGGAACTTTTACATAGGGTTTGCCAAAGGAGAGAATCAGTTAATTTAACAGGCCAATTCAAATGGTAAGTGTAGCTTTCGTAGGCTTCCCCCCACCCCCACTTTGTTTCTTAGATCTGAATTGCCGTATTATTTGACTGAATTTCCTGAGTCAACTTTGTTGCCTTGGTGTCAGACGTAAGCACTGCTTACTTGGACATGAAATAATGACTCTGCTAGTTGACAGGGGCCCCTCTGTCTTCTGCCAGTCTCACACCTGTTCAGAATATAGGCAAAAACAAGGACCCAAGCAGAAAAAGGCCTGTGGGCAACCCAGGGAGACATCCCAACGTTTGTGCAGTAGTATTTATGCACTTAAAACAAAGCTCTTAAGTCCCTCAGTCAGAATTTATTTCTTTTTCTCATTAAAAATAAACATACAAACAAAACACAAACTAGTCAATTAGAAATGGTGGTTGCTAGGGGCTGCCACACTCCCTACACAAAGTGATAGCTGGTAGCTTAATAGTAAAGGTGGAGAAAGAACAACTATAAAAAAACAGACACATGAACTAGGAAAGCACAGAAGGTGGTTAGGGGTGCATTGAAGTAGGAAGAGATAGTCCTATATGTGTCAGGAGACATAAAATGCATTCCTATATTATAGCATAGTACATTAAGTGATGTTGCTAATGAAGACCTTGGGCCATTAGGGAAGGATTCATCATCAGTTGAGTTACCCTGTTAAAGAGGACATCAAGGTGTGCCAGCTTTTCCACAGACCTCCATCTACACACTCCTGCTTAGAGGAGCAAACTTCCATTTCCTAGTAAATTCACTCATGTTAGATAGCTCTTTCCAAGATAGTATTCTGAGGATTGTTTGGGTTTAGCTTTGCATTGGCTTCTGCTTTCTTCCAAACATCCCAGAAAGATACTGTCTCAGTATCTAAGGCCCAGATTGTGTTTGTTATTTGGGAAAAGGAGTTGTGCTCACCTGGCAGAAATAACAATGCCTGGGGTGACCTTTAAGAGGAATGAAATCCAATGAAAACAATTTAGGGGAAATTGGGAAACCCCCTGCAGGGACAGAGAGAGATATGGCAGCAGTTAGGGGTTGTTTAGTGAGAAGGAACTGAGGGTGAGAATACAAAGCAAGTGTAAGGGACCCAGCAGCTTGGTCTGGTCTAACTGTAGGGCAAAGAATAAAGCAGCCCCTGGGGACTGGGACTTGTATATAGGGGGAGGGGGGTCTTAACCAGTTCAATCCATTTTCTCTAACTGACCCCTGTACACGCCATAATAATTCCCATTTCCATATGCAATTTTCCCTGTCGAAAATGTTTCTTCCTCTCCTCCACAGCTATTAAAGTATGGCCCAACTCATCTCCTGCTTTCCTTTTTCAACACTGACAGAGAGGTGAAGGACTCAAAATGCAGAATGAGACAGATATTTTTGGACAAGGCCAGTGTGGGAAATTTTGTTTTGATTGACTACACATTTTTGTTATGAGAGATTTCTTTTTCTCCCTGCCTTTCTACCCCCGTGGTGGGGAAGTAGTAGGGAAAGAAAATGAATGCTTACTATTTAAAAACTAAATGAAATAAAATAAAATTTTCTCTGTGTTTGTACCTGAAAGGCCTGCTTCCCATCCTCAGTAGCTACAATCCGAATAGCTTTAGAATTTATATTTTCAGAGACATTGCCTCCCTATCCTACTTTCTAAGATTTGATTCCTCCCAACTCATTGCAAAACCTTATACAAGTAGGACAGGCATCTTCTGCCACGTCACGCCCTATCCCTAATGGCTAGTTCCTCAACTGGACATATTGATTAACTGTTGTAGGCCTCCAAAAATTATGCAGGGCTAGAGAGAATGCCTCCTCTAAATTCCAGCCACATTTACCCTCCCCCAGCAGTCTTTCTGATGCTCTGGCCTTGCCTTTAACAAGGCCTATTTTAGCTTCAGCTCTTTCTGCTGCTCTCCATTCTCTTCCCCTCCCCTCCCTTGCCTCGACAATGTGTGCTACAACTTTGCCTCTTCCTCAGTTCGGTGAGGAGTGACTGCCCATGGCCAGCAAAGACCCTTTACTCCCTTCCCTTCTCCACCTGTAAGGTCACTTCATCAAACCAAAGCTCATTAAAGGAAAAGGCAGAGAGAGGCGATCCAGCATACTGACCCCAGATATTGTAGCTGAAAAAGCCCTTTGCCTTTTATATTTCAACCCTGAATAGGTGTATGACTCAGGACTGGAAGGATTTGTAGCTGACACTCAATAGAATCTGCTCTCGAATTTTGACAAATCCCATCTTGAGCCAAGAAGAGAAACAGATATTGATCCTAAGTGTACCTAATTCATCTCTGCACTTGTAATCCCAAAAGAAAATGCCTTCTATGACCGGAGGGCGGTCAATATTTTTTCCATCTTGTAAAATAAATAGCAGTTATTTTGGTGTGTCTTCATGCGTCTGGGGCACCAGAAGTAAACAAAGTGTTGATTTTTCCTCCTTCTGCAGCAGAGATATAATATCTACTGGGTCCCCTGATTGGACTAATTAAAACCACATCAAATGATTTGGATTGATGAGTGACTGGAGGCCACTGTATCATACTGCAGGCCACTGTTATGAGAAAGTCTAGGTCCCCAGACTGGGGAATGTTGCATCAGTAGAGAGTGAGTTGAAGACATACAATAAATTGCAAGAAAATTCACTTCAGGAGAATGTCTCTTACTGTAGCAACATTACTGCCCTATTTATACATAGGAGGTGCTCACAGTAGCCAGAGATCCACTTAAAAATAGAATTTCATTAAATGACTTTTCTCATTGTTGCCTGTAAAAAAGGAATCAGCCAGGTATCTTCTTAAAGGTGAAGAGGATAAGATCAGATTCAGAACCTTTTGGTCTTTATAATTGTGCTATACAATTGTCTCTTTATGGGTGGAAGGAATCTGCAATATCAGAAACACTAAAAATGAGGATTCTGTTCAGTTTTGGCCCCAACCTCCCATCATCAGTCCTAGGTTAATTCAATACAACAAAAACAGCTCTTAGAAAAGATGAGAGTCAAAGGTTGGCAAACATGTTGACAAAAGTGGTGCTCAGTGTGAGTTTTGTCTGCACACACATAAGGGCTTTGACCATTTTGATTGAATAGTTCCCTAATTGGTCTCTGACTCAATCCTCTCTACTCTGCAATCTATACTCAACAAATCTGCCAAAGCAATATTCCTAAAGCATTTCTTTGACCATGTCACTCCCCTGATCAATAAACTCCCTGTTACCAAGAGGATCAAATACAAACTTCTCTGTTTAGCATTTAAAGCCCTTCACAACCTGACTCCAATGCACCTTTCCAGGTTTGCTATATATTACTCTCATAAAAACAAACTACTTTTTTGTTTCTCCTCACAAACAACATTCCATTTACCATCTCAGTGTCTGTGCATAGGCTGTCTCCAATTGGATCAATATTCTCCCTCTTCAGCTCCAACTCCTGGATTCCCTAGTTTCCTTTGAGGCTTACCTCAAGCATCACTTCCTACTTAAGGCTTTCCCAGATACTCCCAGTTGCTAACCACTTCCCTTCATATTACAATGTCTCAGCTGTCTCCTAACTCTACTCCTGTGGGCCCCTTCTCCCATTGGTGAATTCTTCCCAGAATCTTCATTCCCCAGACTTAGCCACCATGCCCATACCCAGCTACCTCTCCTTCTCCCTGCCTTTCAGCTATCCTGAACATAAGGTCTTCAAGGGCAGGAACTGTACTTTTTTGCTTATATCTGGATTCCTACTACTTAGCACAGTGCTGGGCACTTTGTTAGTGATTGATAAATGCTTGTTGATGGATTGATCACACATTTATTTTGTATATACTTATATAAACATGCTGAATCCTTGGAGAGAATGTAATCTTTAGGAGGGTAGGAATTATTTCATTATTTGTGTTGTATCCCCAGGGCCAAAAAGAGTATCTGTCTATTTGACTTTTGAATCAGATTTCCCCTTAAATACATCATGTACAAAACTGAACTCATTATTTTCCCCTCAAAACCCTCCCATCTTCCAAACTCTCATATTTCTATATAAGGCCTCATCATCCTTTCAGTCTCCCAGGCTTATAACTTCAGTACTTTTCTGGACTCTTCACTCTCCCTCACCTCACATAGTCAATCAATTGCCAAACCTTGTCATTTCTATCTTCATAACATCTGACCCCCTTCTCTCCACCAATACAGCTACCACCTTAGTTCAAGCTTTCATTGCTTCTCCCCTAGATTACTGCAGCAGCTTTATATTGGTTATTGGCTCAAATCCTCACCACTCCAGTCTGTCTTCTTCACTGCTGTCCAAATAATTTTCCTTAAACTCATATTTGACCTTGTGAAATCCCTACTCATTTAACTTCCATGGTCGTCTCCTTATTTCTTCTTGGGAAATATGCATACCTATACATACATGTACACATTTACACTACATAGATGTCTACATAGATGTATATATGTTAATTTATATGTATTCACACACATTCTTCTGATTAACTTTTAAATTCTTTCAAATCTGTTTTTCTAATCTCATTGGTCGTTAGTCCTCCTCCTTCACCTATTAAGTCATGCAAACTGGCCTTTCCTCTGTTTCTCACACAGGACATTCCTGCCTTTGAATTGGTTATTGTGCCCTCCTTCCTTACTTCCACCTCATAGAGTGTCCCTCTTTAAGATAAAGTTCAATTTCCTTCTTCTCCATTAAGCCTTTTCTGGTTCTCTCAACTGCTAGTACTTTCTCTTCCCAACTACCTTGTATTTTGTGTTTATTCTCTCTCTCTCTCTCTCTCTCTCTCTCTCTCTCTCTCTCTCTCTCTCTGTGTGTGTGTGTGTGCATGTGTGTGTGTGCGTGTGTGTCTGTCTGTCTCTGTCTTCTTCTTCTTCTCTCACATGTACATACACACATGTGCTTATCTCTTCTATCAGAATGTAAATCCCTTGTATGTAGAAATTGTGTCAATATTTTTGCTTATGTCCCAAGCATCTAGTCCAAGGTCTGACATATAGGGTGTATTTGATAAACTTTTATTGATTGATGGTGTGGTAGAAATTTAGTCAAAGGAACTTTATAACTTCAGGAAAGGCAGGTTTTTATGATTAATGCATAAAGGGGTTGCTAAAAAACATCCAAGATAGTTGTCATATATGTGAATCTTGTGTAGTTGCAATTAAGAAAGATCACAAAGCTTTCCTCCAAATTATCCCTCTGTTATCCTGCAAAGAGACATGCTTGCTCTGAGTGGAGAATGAAGTTGACCCTGTCTATTTTTTCTAGACATAGTCCACTGAGTGCCATGTATACGAAGGATTTCTGAAGAACCTTCTGTATCCTAGGATCTAGGAGAGGTATTGGGGATTTTGGGGAGGGGTAGATTGAGAGAAGGGGATACCTGTGATATCCCTGGTATAGGGAGATTCCAGTGAGGAAATCAACAAATCAGCAAACTGTTCTGTAACTTAATGTCTTACAGAGCTGCCTGGGAGCACTGAGAAGTTAAGTGACTTTTTCCAAAGTTACAAATCCATTCTATGTCAGAGCTGAGATTTAAACATGTTTTCCAGAATCTAAGATCAGCTCTCCGTACACCATTCTATATTCCCAATTCCAGTTACTGAACATATAAAGACAAACATCAAAAGAGTTTCTGCCCTCAATGTGCTTAAATTTTTCAAATGGTCAAACACATTTTTTAACAAAATGGGCTGGATGTTTCAGAATCACATAGGCCCAGCTCAAGTTTAGAAGAAAATGATCTTTAGCTCTGGCAAAGGACATTAGATTGGAGGTTCAGAATTAAATTGGCAAATGTCATAGATAGAGGCAGGTAGTCAGACACTGTTTTGTAAAGTGGTTTTCCAGGAATAGATCTGATTTCAAATCAACCAATAAACCAATGAATTAACCGACATGTATAAATTCCTATGTAGGTGCCAGACACTGTGCTCAGGATTGAAGGTACAAAGACAGAAATGAAATGTTCCTGCCCTTAGGGAGCTTACATTAGATCAAGAGAAACAATGTGCATATCTGTAAGTTGATTAAAGAATACATGTAAGGAGACCAGAAAGAAACTTCATGCAAAAGGTGGTTCTGGGGGTGATTTTTGAAGGCATGTTGGGATATAATAGACAAAGTTGAAGAGGAAATGTATTGTAGTCTTAAGTGACAGATAAAGCTACATCTATAGGGTATGGGATTCATTTGCATAGAAATGATAATTGAGTCTGTTGGGTGCTGAAGAGATCAATCAGTATGAGAGATTGTAGGGGAAAAAAACCAGGAGAGTGCAGGACAGAACCTTGGGATATGCTCACACTTAGGGGACATATTATGCATGATGATACTTCAAAAGGGACCTGAGAAACAAGAGTCTGATCGGTAAGAAGAGAACCAGGAGAGATAGAGGGAGGGAGGGAGAGACAAAGACTGGGACTCAGATAAAGCAATGTCATAGGAAGTAAAGGAGGAGAATAGACTTGAAGAGGGGTTGGGTCAACTGTGTCAGAAGTTGCAGAGAAGTCAAGAAGAATATTGGAGAAAAGGTCATGGGATTTAACAGGCCTAAGAGCACAGGTAACCTCAGGAATGAGGTTAGATTGCAAGGGGTTGAGAAATAAATGGGAGGAGGAGAAGTGGAGGCAATAAATATAGATTTATAGACTATTTTTGCTCAGATTACATCTATGAAATGAAGGTGAGATAGAGGATGCTTTCTTGACAGGATGGTATGCTCTACTGAGGAAATTTTTAAGGATGCACTAGTGAGCCAGTAAATAGGGAGAGATTGAAAATTAAAGACAGGGCATAAATGCCCAATAGTAGACTGGTAAGATTCAAGGCATGCTTTTTTCACTCATATAAAACAAAAGACAAGGAAGTGAGCTAAAGACTAGAGGCCCTATTTTAACAGGAGAAATAACCATTTTCCCTAATACAAGAATCATGTTATAAAAGGGTGGAAGCATAGCTACACTGACTTGTCAAATCAGCTTCTTCAAGTGATGGGAAATTTTTGGATAAACAGCTTTCTTGCCAAACCACAGTCTTTTAAATTTCCATTTCTAAGAACATTCACACACACACACACACACACACACACACACACACACACACACACACACAAACTCCTCTAGCTCCTTGAACTTCCTTTCCATATTGCTCAGCAGCTAGAGTTTTAAGTTGTCTCCTAGTTGCTTCTTTCCATGAAGACACAAACGAATATTTTCGAAAGCCTATCTCTCTTCCTGCATCCTTCCTTCAATCCACCCTGCTGTCTAACAAGTTGTCTGATTCACCCACTCCTGGAGGATGGGCAGATGGGTAGAAAGCCAAAAGTACTTACTTGTCAATTAGAAACTATCTTATCCATTTTTTCTTATGTGATATATTTATTAAAACACATTTTTCTACTTATGGTTAATGAAAACAATGACACATTTGTAGAGTATTCTGTACTTTCACAAAAGCATTTTCCCATACTTTATTTCATCTCCTCCTCTGAAAGCCCCATGAAGTATGCAGGGCAAGACTGACTATTCACATTTGACAAAAGAGGAAATTAACATGGGGACTTGTCTAAAGTCATATACAGTGAGTTTAGTGGCTGGAGAGGATCCTTGAGATCATCTATCCCATTTTCATTTCCTAGCTGGGGAATGTGGGGTTCATATAGGTTATACGATGTGCAAGTTACACAATACAAGTTCACATAGGTAGTAAGCAAGAGAACTGGGTTTCAAACCCAGTCCAGCTGACTCCAAACCCAGTGCCACAGTCATCTTTCTATTATGCCATATTGCTTTTGTAATTGGTTGATTGATTGGTTTCTAAGGAAGTCAGAAAAAGGGTTCTCCTACACACACACACACACACACACACACACGCACACACACACACACACACACTTATTTTTCCCTCTAGTTTATTTTCTGAAAACTCACCAACATAGATCTCCTGGACTTGATTCCGCTCTAGAGATATAGCGAGTGTTTGTTCTTTCTGGGAGCCATTGGGGCCATGAGGTAGAAATGAATGAGAAAGAAAAAATTTTTAAAGGTTTGGGTAAAACCAAAAGAAATAATTTCTGAAATCTTTAGTTATAGAGATGCTGCCTGAGTGTGAATCTCTCACTGGTCACAGCTCTCCCAACAAACTAATTAGAAATGTCAGAGCCAGAGAGTCCATGTAATGGTAAAGTAAGTGGAATATCTCAAGGGCATGTAAATAAGCCATTTGGGGAGGCTTATGTTGGTGTCTTTATATGTGTAGGAGAGATACTGAGCTTATCCCAGCATGGGTGGAACTGGAGCAACATGGAAGCTTATGTTGAGAATGTTCAGAGCAGATCAAGACATTTACCAAGGTGCTTCTATCCCACTTTGTTCTTCAGGGCTCTAAAGGTTGAAAAGGAATATGTAAACCAAGAAAAAAAAATCAGGTACAAAGTGTTGCTGACTTTAAACATCAGGCAATGTATATATTATGCACTTTGTATGTATTGTACATATTTTGTATATATGTATGTATTGTGTATAGTATGTAGGGGTGTGTGTATATACAGACATATACACAAAAATGTATCCTGTATAATATTAAAGTATTAAAGCTGGGAAAGGCATGTCATCTAGTCCCTACTCTTCATTTTATACCTGACAAAATGAAGTGGAAAATGGAAAAATTACTGATTTAATGTGTAGAGTTTGTAGCACAATTGAGACCTGAATGAGGCAGCTAGATGGTGTGCAGTCAAGAAAAACTGAGTACAAATCTGGCCCCAGACACTTACTAGCTGTTGAACCTTGAGCAAATCACTTATCTTTGCCTCAGTTTCCTCAACACTAAAATGGTGATAATAGTTACAATTATGTTCCCGGGTTGTTGTGAGGATTGAATGAGATATTCGCAAAACACTTTGTAGTGATGTGGTAGGTACTTAATAAATGCTTGTATTCTTCCTTCCTTCCTTCCTTCCTACCTTCCTTCCTTCCTTCCTTCCTTCCTTCCTTCCTTCCTTAGGTTCAAATTGTGTCTCAGACACTTACTAGCTGTATAAATGCTGAGCAAGTCATTTAACTTCTCTACCTCAATTTCCTTATCTGTAAAAAGGGTGTGACACCCCAGGTTGCATCAGGATAATAATAATACCTGCTTCAAAGGGCTAATCAAGTGAGAGAATATCTGAAAAGTGCTTTGTAAACCTTAACCATTCAAATGAACCGGTGGTTTCATCCACTTAGAAGTCCTCAGCAAAGAATCAGATTGCAATTGAACTATGCCAGCCCATCCTCTGAACAACTCATATTTTTGCCCATGTCTTCTAATAAGTTTGCCATAGGATGTTGTAACAAGAATGTTGCTTGCAGCTACTGTGACTGTGTAAGGCCAACAAAAAGACCAGCAAGACCAGCACACTGGAGGGTTGCTAGAATAGGTTCTTTGATCTGCTTTTCTAAGGAAAGTAACTTTAAGGAGTTAATAATCTTACTTTAATTAAACATATCATTCACTTAGTTCAGGGGAAAAAGTCAGCACCCCGAACTTCAGAGAAAGCACAAACAGAAATTACAAGGAGAAATTATATAAACAGAGCAAATAACACAAATCAACAGACAGGCTTCTAGCTGTCTGACCAAAGCTATACATACATAGATACCAGAGAGAGAAGCACTAACATTTGGGTTTTCAAAACAGAGGGGCTCCTTAATGGCTACCCAAAATCTCCACACCAACACTCTTCCAATGAGTGAGCCCTAAACACAATGCTAACCTCAGAGTATATATACCCTTTTTCAGGGCCAGAGGGATTCACACCTCTCAAGGGCTTCACAAAAGCAAGACTCAATCAAAGGTACTTGATTGCCTTAGTGCTGAGAAGCAGTTCAAAAGAAAAAATAGTAAAAAGTCCCATGTTGCTTGCTTTTACTGGTGTCTAACCAATGTGCTACAGGTCTGCCTTACTTTCTCTTGATATCTGGAGCAGACTGGAGGAGCACTCTGGTTGTTCTCCTGCCTTCCTTCATTTTCACCATGGGTCCAGCCCAGCTTCTTTTACTGTCCTACAATTCCTTGACAAGCTAGGTCTATTACTCATGCTCTTCTTCGCAGTTTCTTCTTGATAACACATCCAAATGTTATAGCCTGTTTATGCCCACTATACTTATCTCCATTGCTTTTTGTGTACTCGTTTTTAATTCTCTAGAGTCAGTTACAGCAAAACTTAAAGCACTATATAAATCTTAGCTATAACCTTATTTTTTGTTTAATGGGGAAAACAAATGTAAGGTTTTCTTTTTACTTAAAACAAGAAGAGGGATAGCATTGAAGGGTGGATAAGAAGCTCACCTTTGAGCCAGGAAGACCTAGGTATCTGATACCAGTTGGCTTGGTGAACCTGCTGAAGCTGCTTAACTTACTAACGTTAAGTAAACCAGTCTACTTTCTAAGACTATATTTGACTGACCAGCTGCAGGATAGCATCAGTAGAGGAAATAAATCTTCCCTATATCAGTGAAGTAACAGGTCCAGACAAACTGAGAGAGAGAGAGAGAGAGAGAGAGAGAGAGAGAGAGAGAGAGAGAGAAAGAGAGAAATACAGTGAATTGTGTGGAACAAGACATTAATCTTGCGCTTTCTGATATGACTGAACTGGATCAATATCAGAAGATATCTAGATACCCTCTGAATTTCCCCTAATCTTTGCCATGATTCATTCCAATAGGTTCAAATTCCTGTGAAGCTTCTCTAATGGCAGTCATCTGCGTTCATGATTTTCTCCGAAAGCTTTTTTAACATGTGATTAATCCACCCCAAATCTTTCCCTTGCCTTCTCTGCAGATGGCAGGCAAAGGAGCAGCTCTGCTCTAAGATGATCTTTTCTGCTAGAACACTGAAGGACTTGTCAATATCTTCCCAAGGCCCATTTTGTCAAACCAATATTCCAATAGATGGCCATTAGCACCTAACCCTGTGCCTCAGAATCACATTTGGCGGAATTTGCTTTGACTGATCACAGCTCACAGTGATCATTTGGTTCTATGGATCCAATCTTACTCCTCAAAAGCCATTTCCTATCACTGATGATGTGTGTACCATTTACTCATACTGATCGGTAGTGGCTGCTCAGTTGTAAGGAACAAGAGAGAGGGAGGGGGAAGTCTCTTTTTTTGATTTTCACAGAGGCTGACCAAAGGAGAAAAAAAGTATTCTTTCTCTGTGTTGGAGAGTCTGCTGGGTGAAGATAAAAGATATCACAGCATAGGAAAAGTCTGATGAGAGGAAATTGTCACCCCAATGACCTAGCATGGCAGCAAAAAGCATAGTGTTCCCTCTGCCACTGCTGTGCAGATGTTTTCTTTCAAGGAATGTATCTGATCAGGGAGGTTTATTGTTCTATAGATCGGAATGTGGTGATCAGTCAGATAAACCCATCAAAAGCAGAGTAACTCAAAATGATTCTTCTAATAAGCTGTGGATGTATTTTCATCAGTGTACCAAAGAAAGATAAAATACCCAAGCTGAAAAGATTCAAGGATATAATTCTCTTCTATGGGAAAAACAATAATATAGACGGGAAGATAGTTTAATAGGCCCCCAAAATCGGGTTGATGACAAGAACAATAGATTTCACAGAAAAAAAAATATGTGACAGGAAAGAAACATGGCATTGTTTAGGACACCTGTGGTTAATTATTGCAGCTGAAGACATTAAAATCAGTTTCCATGCTCATATATCTTCATAGACTGTTTGGTGATATTAAACGACAAAGGCTTAATAATCAAAAGTACTGAGTTAGCAAATGTTTTCTAATTTTAATAACTTCTTGTTGTAATTACCAAGTCTTGGAGTGAAATGATTTAATTAGAAAGTAATCAAGAAGTGTCTACTGTTAATTGAAGGAATTATAAAAGATCTACATTTTTAATATATTTCTGGGGTAATAAAATTAAAGTTTGCCATGATTATTTTTTTAAACCATGCCGATGAAAAGTCTATGATACTGGAAATGAGATATGGTCAGGGTGCCTTGGATAGATCCCATATTTAGACAGGAGCAGGACTGTACCTACATGGTTCCTCTGTGCCATCCATGAAGGAGCAAAACCTCTTGGGCTCAAGAAAGTAACATTTGACTCATTCCATTTCTCAGTATTTTAGCCATGGGGTGTCAGTGTTAACAGAGATCTTTAAGATCATATAGCCCAAAAACTTGACCTTTTTTATGATGGACCCTTGGAACAGTCTGGTGATATCTATGGACCTTTTCCCAAAGCAATATTTTAAAGGCATAAAATAAAATGTATAGGATTACAAAGGAAATCAATTACTTTGAAATAAAATATAAATTTTTCCCCACCTAAGTTCTTGGACCACTTGAAATATCTTGGATGTCTGTGGCCCCCAGGTCAGGACCCCTGGTATAGATCAACAACACTTTTTTTTTTAGCAGATGTATGATCTGAATCATTGAGAATGAAAGTTACTGGCCCATAATCATGTAGCGAATTAGTGGCAGAGGTACTACTCAAACTACAACCCAAGACTTCAGATTATTAGTGCCGTATGTCTTCCACTGAGTATTCTGGCAAGAAGCTGGAAACCTATTTTCTGAAAAAAACATTGAGGTCCTATCCAGGTGTCTGAACACTACCATGAGGTGGGGCTGAATGAGAAATAAAACCTAGGTCTGGTATAGCATTCTTTGGAGAATTTATACAATAGACCAAACAAAAAAATTCACTTAGCACTCAACCTGGGACCAGTGTTCTTTCTGTGGCATCATGTTGCCTCTCAGGGAGTCTTGGGATCTTTTCTTAGTTCCAGCATCTCTCTGACTTTTCTTCCTTACTTACTTCTTTCTTTACTTCCTTCCTTCCCTCCTTCTTTCTTTCTTTCTTCCCTCCCTTCCTCACTGACTTCCCTCCATCTCTCTCTCTACCTCCTTCCCTCCCCTCTTTCCTTTATTCCTTTCTTCTTTCCTTCTTCCCTCCCTTCCTTCATCTCTCCCCTCCCTGTCTCCCCCTCCTTCTTTTCTTTACTCATTTCCTTCTTTCCTTCATTATTCCTTCCTTCCTCTCTCCCTCCTTTCCTTCTTCCCTCTCCCCTTTCCTTTCTTTCCCTTCCCCTCCTGTGCTTTCCACTGCCTAACACTGATTCAATAGTCTAATTCCTTGCCTAGCAAAAAACCACTACAACCAGTCCAATTAAGTCTTAGTTTCATGGAGGGTCCTTTAAACAATTGGGACCAAAAACACTAATTGGATCTCCCTGTCTTTCTACTTTCATTGGTGAGTACCACAAGCCCCTTCTTCTGGAGAGATGTGACTAGACTGGGATTATGATTTGATAAGTTAATCATTTATCTATCCTAGTTTCCAGGACCTGATCTCAGTAAATGGACCCTACATGACACTTCATGCCACTGGGAACCAGGATAATATACTACTCATTCCCAAAATGAGTTGAATCCCCTCATATATCATTTCAAATAGGCGAAAGCCCACATCAGCCAATCAGCTATGGTGAAGTAGAAATTGTGTTGGCTTTGGAGTCAAAAGACCTTGATATTCAAATAATAAATATTTATTAAGTGCCTCCTATGTTCTGTGCATTGTGCCAAGCAATGGGGATACAAAAAGAGGCACAAGACAATCACTGTCTTCAAGGAACATCACATTTCCATATCATATGGATTTTTTCTAAAAGTGTAAGTGTTGGACATGGTGAGCACCGAATAATATCACAAAGAATGTAACTGATTTAATTTTAAAAGAAGGTAAAAGACTTAATGTGGATGTGATAGTTATCCCTGAATCAGTTGTTTGAGCATAGTTAGACCGTTGACTTGTCAGAGCTAAGTTCAGAATTTATTTTTAAAAATAACAAAAAAGAAAGAATAGTGATTAAAAAATACATGGTATAAGAAGGATTAACCAGAAATCATTTACATAAGTCACTGAAAATTTTAAAATTGGGAAATGAACAACAGAAATAATATTGACACTGAATATAATAATTTTATTCAAAATTTAAACCAATGTAAGACATATCTTATAACCAATAAGGAAACCAAAATATGCCAGAAAGCACCTTGGTCAACAAACTTTTAATTTGCCAAAATGAAAGCAGTGGCTGCAAAGGCAATTCTGGGTTAGATTATAAACTCTCATATAAAAATCTTACAAAGATGGATGATGGGCAATTACGAGCTATATAATTTCATTAAGTGAAGAGAAGCAATTCAGGGTGGAGCAGGTCTAAAGAAAGTTGGCAAAATGTACAACTAAGCAAGGTTATCCCAAGGGCATTCAAGGATGAAGATAGAAAGAGGACTACAAACAGAAGAAAAGTGGAAAATAATGGCAAAATCTAATGCAACAATTTTCTCCCTCAAAGACAGTGGAATCACCACACTTGGACCTTAATGTCACAGTGTCTGAGTTGTTTGGAAATAGTTTGAATGGCACTAAAAGATTCCATATGCTTACTGCTCATTGATTGTGGAAAAAAAAATATTCAACTTGGTAGAACAAAAGCCTGCCTTTAAGGTTCCATTACAATCAGGGGTCTCCCATCCATATATCAAGATCATTCAAGATCCCTTAGAAGATATAACCACAGCAGTAACCCTATTCAATGACTAGATGAAAAACATCAAGTGAAGCATAAAGCATGGAGATGTATGGTTGACAAAAGTATTCACCACTATAAGAAGGAGATCCAATCAGGCTAAGGTGGAGATTCCCATTGGCTGGTGAGATTATCCATATACTCTTGTTTGTGATGACGTTGTTCTGATTGTACCAAACCCCAAAACATTTCAGTCTCCTAAAAAGTCTGTAATCATTCAGTGGAGTTTGACTTGTTCATCCACACAGAAAAAAAAAAAAAAAACAATTAAATAGAGAATGTCTAATGCCCAGATTTCAACATGACTAAGTGGGCACTTTCTAGTACTTGTCCAACAGTATGTATATGTGAGACAGACAGTAAAGGAAAATGAGATGGGCCCAGGGCTGAAAAGAAGACAAGTGAGCCAGATTGCTTTCAGGAATTGTAAAGCATTTTTATTGACCCCAAGCTTCCCATAACATCAAAAGATCATCTTTTCCATGCAAACACTTTTCAAGTTTTGCTGTGTGGCAACAAGAACTCTGAGGAACTAAAAGTGATCATCACATAGAGGGCAATAGAAAAGTACATGGTAAATGTGGGTAGATTACAACATGCAACCAATGAGAATCTCCTAGGAACAGGGTAGAGGATATCAGAAGAGGACTGTAGGAGAGAAAGAGAGGATGGGTTGGTCATGTGGTAAGGGACAGCCACTGGGCCAGAGTACTCCATCAATACTGTCATGATGTGGAGGAAAAAAAAATGTCCAGCAATGCCAACACATTGTCCATGTCTGACAGCCTATACAACAAACTTCTGCACTGAAGAGAGGGAGATGTATTTTCTCAACTTTTCTCCATGGCAAAGATATATCATTATGACTACTGAGCATTCAGTTCAATTTTTTGGTTGTTTTACTTTGCTGTAGCCATTGGGTGTTATGTTTTCTTTGCTTACTTCACTCTGCATCAGTTCATACGTCTTTTCATGCTTTCCAAATCCTTCATATTTGTCATTTTTAATAGTAGTGACATTTCTTTTTTTGAAAGATCAATTGTATTGATATCTTTTGTTTTTATATTACCTTTATTTCATAATACACCCCAATTCTCCACCCTCTATTTAGAAATCCATCCTTCAAAGCAAAAACTAAAACTAAAAATTAAAGAAAGTGAAAAAAGCAACTCAGTGAAACTATCTAACACATCAACTGTATTTGATAGTTTATGAGATATATCACATCCACTTGAATAATAACAAAGATTGGCTTAAATCACAAGATCAAAGGGTTATACATTTAGAGTTGAATGGGTATACAGAGGTCACCTATTCTAATCCATTCATTTTACAGAAAGAATCAAGGCCCAGAGAAGTTAAATGACTCCTCCAAGATCATACAGATGGTAAGCATCAGAGGCAGGATTTGAACTAAGGTCCTCTGGTTTCAGATCTTGGGCTTCCTCCATTGTACCTTGTACTGTAACACCACTTTCACTACTTATTCCCTTCAGCTATTCTCTGCCTTGTCTGTGCTCTATATGCCAGCCAAACTAAATAATTCCTTTTTCTCTCTCAGAATCTTTTGCTTTGTTCAAGGCTCAGCTCACATTTCAAGTCCTCCAGGAAGCCTTTGCTGATCCAATGTTCTTTTCCTTCTCAAATGTTTATATTCTCACTTATGTTTATACAGTTACTTATAGACTCATAGATTTGGAGCTGAGAGGGACCTTTGAGTTCATCTGGTCTATTTTTTTCTAATTTGGGTGGGAATGGAAGGGCTGTGAAACTGAGAACTCTTATGTTCTTTTTACTTTTTAAAAGTTGTATATAAATTTTAATATGTCAGCAACAAAGCTTCCCTGCTTGTCTCTGTAAGTGGATAGGGTGGGTATTAGGGAGTCTCTTATATAAAAAGAGATTATAAAGAATCATACAATTATAGATCGTAGAGATCCTTATAGGGATCTCAGAAATTATCTAATCCCACTCTTTTGAGGTACCTGACACTGGGCCTTAAAATGGTCTTTGGAGAAGAATTAGACAAGTCATTGATATAAAACAGTCTTTATTTGGTACATTTCAATTCAAAGGGAAAGGCAGTGTGGCATAACTGGATATACCACAAGTTTGAGGAAACAGGTCAGAAGGTTAAGAGACAAAATACAGAACAAGAACCCAGAATAAGGAGGGTTCACAGTGTCTATGTGGCTTTGGGTAAAGCACTTAATTTCAGCTTCACCTTCTGGGAAAATGAAGGAGTTGGACTGAACCATCTTCAAAATTCCTTCCAGCCCAGGATTCCATTCCATCCTGTTCTCTTCCATTGCATGTCATTCTTTGGCTGCCTCCTGCTCTACTCTCCTTGGTGTAATGGCAGAGATAATGCTTAATTCTGTACCTATCACTTCCAAGTTGCTCCCCTCTTCAGAGAAAAGTATGTCTCCCTTTTTTGCCTTGCTGATTCCTGGTCCTCACCCCCATTCCAATATTAAAAAAAAATCCTTACTTTAGTCTCTAGCTTTTGGAAAGTTCAGGTAAACTGCTTATAAAATGTCTTTAAATATGCCAACGACTGCTGCAGCTCAAAAGCCATGATTTTGATAACTTTTCTAAAAGAAATTACTGAAATTGTACTGTATTTGTTTCCATCCAAACTAGGCTCATTTTTTTCCAAAGCAAAATGTCTTCAACTGTCACTGAAGACGATGCAAATGAAATTTTCCTCCTTTCACAAGAAGGCATGCAGTGGAGCTTCCCTGAGCAGCTGCCCCTGCCCCAGGGAATACAGCTCCCCCCAGAACAATGTCATCATACCAAAGTATTTGGAATGTATTTGAGAAAAAAGGAATTTATTGGGGGGACCCCAGACAATTCTGATATAAATAAATTAATAAGATCATATGTGGATATATGTTAATTATTCTAGAATGTGATCCACATCATAGCAGTTACTGACTTTGGTGAAAACCATGGACTTCTTAGAATAATGTTTCTAAATGCATAAAATAAAATACACAGGATTACAAAGATGACTAATTATACTGAAATGCAAACATCACCACTTTGTTTTTAAAGTTCACAGACCCCAAGTTAAGAACCCCTGAGTATAGCATATGATTTGCTAAGGCACAATAAAAAGCTCTTCTGTATTAAGCACTCAGCAATCTACGTTTCCTCTCAATACTCTGATGAGTTAAATAGTGCAAGAGTTATTATCCCTATCGTACAAATGAGGAAATTGATGCTCAAATGGGTGAATAGGCTTGCCCAGTAATAGTAATAACTGAAATGTATATGGAGCTTTAGAGCTTTACAGTTTCAAAAAGCCTTATATTCATTCTCTCATTTGACGGTCACAACCATAGAATCTTCTTCGGGGCTTTGCTTATGGATGTTTTCATGTCATTGTCTTCTTCTTGAGCTTCCCTGTCACCACAGAAGCTGTTTATGTCAGGTTCTTTTTTGTTGCTTGTTTTAAGCCGTTTCTTGACTTTGCGCTTGACTTTAGAGTTGGGCTCTGCTAATCCCTGAGGTGAAGATGACCAACCTGAGCTTTCGTGGTTTGATCTGGGGACCTTTAGGTTTTCAGTGCTTCCATGGTGGTATGATATAGGAGAGGTTTGACCGTCAACCTCCTACTGTGCTCTGGTTCTTACCCAGGAAGGCTCGCTGCTCCCTCAAGACTAGAGATGGTAACTAGTCATCTCCATTCTGAAAATACAGCCAGGAAATAGGTAATGAACAAAGGAGCTGACAAATGATGCTGAATCCCATGCCCATTATTAGCCCAGAAATCCCCTAAAATATCTTTTTCATCAAATGTTTAGTCTTCTTACCATCCTTAGGAGCTGAGCTCTCCTTGTGCCACCAATGCTGTTGCTGCTGTCACTGCCTTTGCCCCTAGGCCCTATGGCTATTGTTGCTTCCACCATACTACATTCCTGGTCAGCCCCTATTCCTGGGTCTGCACACCTCTCTTTCTGTCCTTCTAAGCTTTTCTGGGCTGGAAAAATGAAGCTCTATAATTTGTTGTGTTATTCCACTCAGAATTTGACTTGACACAGCTTTTAAAAGTTGTTTAGAAGGTTGGGTTGGGAGAAATTGGCAGGAGTGCTCACCTCACCCCATCAACCTGGCCTCTGCTCTCTCAGCCATATTATCTTCAAGAGAATGCTATTTCATTGAAGACAGCAGCTGGTTCATCTTTGTCTAGAATTTCCAGAACCTTGTGTAATACCTAGAACACATTAGATGCCTAATAGATGCTTGTGTATTAACTGAATGAAGAACTCTCTGAGCTAGGTAGAATAAATAGTATTATTTTCAATTTATTTATGAGGAAATGGGATCAGAGAAGTTAACAGACTTGCCAAAGATCATGCATTGGTTGGTGATAGAGTTAGGATCAGAACCTAAGTTTTCTGACATTAGATCCATTGCTTTTTGTACCGCATTGCAGCTAATGTCTTCTGCAGCTACTATAGATAGTCCTTTCAGTATGATTGGGAGTCTTTGCTCTTTCATTCCTCTACTTTGTATTGATTTCCCTTTGTGGGGGATGGAAAATGGGGGGAGGTTAATCCATACCTCCAGACCAGTTCTTGCCCTCAGCAGGAATCCTATAAAGAGACCTTGGAACATAAGGTGGTTGGCCAGATGTTACTCATACTCCATGACTCTTATCCAATGAATGAAGTAACAATGAAAGAAAAAAAAGCATTTATCAAGTGTCTACTATGTACCAGATACAATGTGAGTTGCTAGGAAGAGAAAAACAAAGGTGATGTAGCCCCTGGTCTCAAGGAGCTTATATCCCACCTCTGACACCTGTTTGTCTCTACCCTGGTCCTTGTCCTTGACACATTTTTGTTTGTCCCTTCTTATTTCCTCTGGCCCCCAGAGAGAGAATTGGAAAGAAACCAGAAAATTTGGTCTTGCCTTTGTAAAACAAAACAAAGCAAAAAACAAAACAAAAACAAAAGCAAAAAAAACCTCTGATGTGTCTGCACCTGGAAGTGTGTGGGAAGGTCTGATCATCACACTTCAAGGCATACTTTACTTTGCTGGGGAGAGGCTAGATAATCCTATTTGGATGGCAGAAATAATGGAGGAACTTCTGTATGAGAACAGATTATTTCTTCTGAATCCATCACCTTTTTATTAGTAGTTCAGTAGCATATTTTATCAAGAATCCTCAGAAATAGTGGTTGGTCATTGCATTAGAGTTCCGGAGTCTTTCAAGGTTATTTGGTTGTTTGTCTCTCTAATAATGCTATTATTATATAAAGTGTTCTCCTGGATCTGTTCATTTCATTCACATCAGTTCATACAAGACTTTCTAGAGTTCTCTGAAACCATCCCCTTCATAATTTCTCATAGCACAATAGTATTCCATCTTGCACACATACCATACTGTTCATCCATTTCCCAATTGATAGGCATCCTCCCAATTTCCAGTTCTTTGCTATCACACACGCGCGCACACACACACACACACACACGTACACACACACACACACACACACACACACACACACTGGTATAAATATTTTTCTACATGTAGATTCTTTTGCTTTTCTGTGTCTTTGGGATACAGACCTATTAATGGTTAAAAGATCAGATAGTGGTGTTTTGGGCATAATTCCAAACTGCTCTCTAGAATGGTTGAATCAGCTTACAACTTCACCTACAGTACATTAGTGTCTCAAATTTCTCACATCCTCTCCAGTATTTGTTATTTTACTTTTCTATCATATTAGCCAATCTAATAGGTGTGAGATAGTACATCAGAGTTGTTCTAATTTGCAATTGTATAATCAATAGTGATTTAGAGCATTTTTCCATATGACTATAGATAGCTTTGATTACTTCATCTGAAAACTGCCTGTTCATGTCCTTTGAATATTTGTCAACTTGGGAATGACTTGTACTCTTATAAATTTGACTCCATTCTCTATATAGTTGAGAAATGAGGCCTTCATCAGAGAAACAATGTAAAATTTTTTCACAGTTATGATTACTAACTATGTATTTACCTCCATCCTATTTTACCCCTGTTTATACTACACTCTCTCACCTTTCACTCTGTCCCTCTTCAAAAGTGTTCTGCTTCTGACTACTGCCTCCCCCAATCCACCCTCCTTTTTATCAGCACCCCCATCTCCTTCCCCTTCTACTTTCCTGTAGGATAAGATAGATTTCTATTTCCAACTGAGTATATATGTTATTCCCTATTTGAACCAATTCCAATGAGAGTAAGTTTCAAGCACCCCCTCCATCTTCTTCTCCACTGTAAAAGATTTGTTGTGCATCTTTTATGTGACAAAATTTGCCCCAAACTGTCTCTTTCTTTCCCCTCTCCCAGTGTATTCCTCTTTCTCACCCCTTAATTTTATTTTTTAAAATATCATCCCATCATAGTCAACTTATATCCATGCCCTTTGTCTATGTATACTCCTTCTAATGGCCCTAATAATGAGTAAGTTCTCAGGAGTTACAAGTATCATCTTCCCATGGAGGAATATAAATAGTTTTACCTCATTGAATATTATCTCTTAACATTTATTTTTCCCTGTTCTTTTTATGCTTCTCTTGAATCTTGTATTTGAAAATCAAACTTTCTATTCAGCTATTTTTTTCAATCAGGAATGCTTGAAAGTCTCTTATTTCATTCAATATTCATTTTTCCCCTGAAGGGTTATACTCAGTTTTGTTGGGATCATTGACTATAATACTAGTTCCTTTTCCCTCTGGCATATCGTATTCCAAGCCCTCTGACCCTGCCGAATCATATGTTATACTGACTGTGCCTCCATGATACTTGAATTATTTCTTTCAGGCTGCTCACAATCTTCCTGGGAGTTTTCATTTTGGGATCTCTTTCAGGAGGTGACTGGTAGATTCTTTTTAATATTTAATTTCTATTTTACTCTCTGGTTCCAGAACATCAGAGCAGTTTTTCTTGACAGTTTCTTGAAAGATGATGTCTATGCTCTTTTTTTTTCATCATGGCTTTCAAGTAGTCCAGTAATTCTTAAATTATCACTCCTGGATCTATTTTCCAGGTCAGTCATGTGACCAATTCTGCATTTTAAGGAGTTCTCCAGTAAATTTTTGTAAACCTTTTTCCATTAGCCAAATTCTGCTTTTTAAGGCATTCTTCTCCTTAGTAGATTTTTGTTCCTCCTTTACCATTTGGCCTATTATGTTTTTTAAGGTGTTATTTTCTTCAGTACTTTTTTGTGCCTCTTTTACCAAGCAATTTACTTTTTTCATCATTTTCTTGTATTACTATCATTGTCTTTCCTAATTTTTTCTCTACCTCACTTATTTGAGTTTTTAAATTCTTTTTTAAGCCTTTCAGAGATTCTTTTTGAGCCTGAGACCAATTCACATTTTCCTTTGAGGCTTTGTATGTAGCAGATTTGACTTTGTTGTCTTCTTCTGAGTTAATGTTTTGATCTTCCCTGTTACCATAGTAAATTCCAATGGTCAGGTTCTTGTTGTTGTTGTTTGCTCATTTTTTCCAGCTTATTTCTTGACTTTTAACTTTATGTTAAATTTAGGCTCTACTCTTGGGGTAGAAAGGGCACTGTCCTAAACTTAAGGTTTTTTGTGCTGCTGTTTTCAGAACAAATTCTGGGGACCTGTGAGCTTTCAGTTCTTCTAAGGTGGTATGATCTAAGGAGAGGTGTGTTTGTGGTTCTCTTGGCCTGTGTTTTGGTCTGTGAATGACCACAAGCACTCTTTTCTGTCCTGGAACTGTGACCAGAGTCTCCACTTCACTGGGTGTACTAGTGATCCTCCTTGCCTTGGGACTATGATGCAGGACCTGGATCCATGTATGGGCAATGCAATAGGGTCCTGCACCCAGTGACAGCAAAGGGTCCCCTATAATCTCTTTCTGAACAGTTGTTTGACACCCCCCACCCTGGACCTTACCGTTTGTGAGCTAAGGGCTCCAGAAGCATTTAGTTGCCCCTGAGACCTGCTGCTGGTTTACTGAGACATGGCCTGTTCTACTCTTGCCATGATGCTGCCTGCACTGAACTATGCTCCTCTCTCACTGGGGTGAGACAGAACTTTCCTGCCAACCTTCTAAGTTGGGTGGCACCCGCATCCTTTTGTGAATTCAAAGTTGTTTGGAGAATTTAAAAAGAGCTCATGAGAGTTCCTACCTTTTCTCTGCCATCTTGACTCTCCCCCTAACCCAGAATTTTTTTTTTTAATAAGAACTTTCACTTTAGAAGGAGGAAGGCTCAAGGGACACAATTTAACTTTCTGAAGTCATGAAGAAGTTGGAAAGAAGGAACACCAGAGACAAATAAGATGATTTTGTAAAATAAAGGCTAAGAAATCATTACAGGACACTTGGAAATGTGACCTCTCCATTCTCAGATTTTTCACAAACTTTGCCTGGATTTCTCTGCGTACTTTCTCTCTATCTCTGTAAAATGAGGGCCTAATGTTTGCGGTTGTTCATGAATCATTCCTTATGTCCTGGAGCTTCCCATCCTCATCCTTTCCCTCCTTCTAGCTGTCCTTGTCCTGTTTTCTTGCCTCTATCCACCCTGGTAACAGAGTGCCAGTCAGTAGGACCAGCCATGTGTTATTTTAGGCAGACATCATTCATGCTCAAATTTGAATGAGAAGGGAGAGGAGGGAAAACTTCACAACCTATTCCATTATTTTACTAGGAAAATTGTTATTTCTCTTCTAATTTTCTCATCCAAAGTGAACTAATGTTTTCTTAAATGTTGTGGACAGCATTCCAAAGGAAGATTTCTTTAAGGGTAGATTTCTCTAATTTTATAATGATAATAATAGTGAAATACACATACATACATACATATATACATACATACATATATATATGAAATACTTAGAAATTTGCAAACTACTTTATATATACATATATATATATATATTCTCACTTAAGCTTCTCAATAAATGCTGTGAGGCAGGTATAAGTATTATTAGTTCTATTTACAAACTTGGAAAAAAAGCCTCAGGTGAAGATACTTACCCTTACTCACAAATCGAGTATCAGAGGAAAGGTTTGAACCCAGGTCTTTCTGACTATGCCACACCAATTCCTATGATAATAATATTTCATACTTGCCAAGTACCTGAAATTCTTCAAAATATTTTCCCATTTCATTTGATCCTAACAACACTGTGATATAGGCTTGGGAGGTATTATCCCAATTTGAGAAACAAAACTGGGACCTGGAGAGTTTAAATGACTTGTTTAATAACATACTTGAAGCCATAATACTAATGAGGAGGAGAACAAGGATGGGGAGTTCCATATATTGAAATTCAAATGGCATAGTATGGTGTGTGCCGTATCTGGGTTTGAATTCCGTCTGCCCCTGTCAACATCCATGACCTTAGGTAAGTTACTTATACTCTTCAGGTGTCAACGGCTTGATCTAGAAAGTGATGGAGTTGGACTCAGTGGCCATGGAGCTCCCTTCTATCTCCAGACCTATGATGCTATGATCCAGACTGTACATATAGGGGAAGTGCAAATAGAGGTCAGGGAGATATGAGGCAGGCCTGGTTGTGTTCATTTGCTTGAAGGCGGCCCCGAGAGCATTTTTGTAAGATGTGCCCATTTGACAACTGGCCATCAGAAAAGAGAATATGAAAACTGGCTTGTCAATACCCAGGATGCATCAATAACAGAAAAACAGCTCTCTGCAGCCTGTCATGGGAACAATACAGCAGACAATGCCCATTATCCATGTGTCACTTCCTGGTATAGGACATAAAAACGGATCAAGGCAAAACCCAACACGTCCTTAAATTAGTGGCACAGA
Organism: Trichosurus vulpecula; assembly: GCF_011100635.1. Taxonomy (NCBI): domain Eukaryota; kingdom Metazoa; phylum Chordata; class Mammalia; order Diprotodontia; family Phalangeridae; genus Trichosurus; species Trichosurus vulpecula. The sequence goes on from NC_050573.1 coordinate 365,466,320, forward strand.
TCAATGCCCATATTTCTCTGTGTCATGTTTCATTATGTTGAACCATTTATGTCATCGTAACCCAAGACATCTTAATGCAACCTGACATGCAGGTTATGTTGCATTTAAAAATGAGGAGGCCTCGCACTTCGTTAATGGGCTGGAAAAGTTTCAGGGTCTCCATTTCTGCCCCATAATGATGTGGCACTGCATCCTGGACTCTGGGCTTGCCTTTGCAACAATCACAATAGCCGACATGCCTAAAGTGCTTTCTGGTTTTTAAAACACTTTACAATCATTGACTTGTTTTCTCCTCACAATATTCCTAGGTAGGTAGCTGGGGTGTAGGGGAATTGAACTCTAGGCTTAGAGTCAGAAAGACCTGAGTTCGAAACCTGCCTTAGATGCTTGCTGTGTGATTCTGGACAAGTAACTTCATTTCTCTCAAGCTCAATGTTCTCATCTTTAACCCAAGGGGGTTGGACTTGGTGGTCCATTCCAGCATGAAATCTGATTGAGCTCAAATCCTGCCCCAGATATTAATTACTTGTGTGACACTAGACACATCATCTCAGCTCTCTTAGTCTCTGTTTCTGCAACTATAAAACGGATATCATAATACCTCCTATGTCTCATAGAGCTTTGATGAGCCAACTAAAATAATAATAGTAATAAGTAATATTTGTATAATGCTTCCCATGTACTTGGCTCAGCACTATACTGAGCATGGCCTAATTATTATTTCATTCAATCCTCACAACAACCCTGGAAGGTGGGTGCTGTTATTATCCCCTTTTTACAGATAGGGAAGCTGAGGCAAACAGAACCTAAGTAACTTGCCCATTGTCACACAGCAAGCTAGGGTCTGAGGCAGCATTAGAACTTGCCTTCTTGACTCCAGGCCTATACTCTATCTGCTGCACCACCTAGCAGCCTAATAATTCACGCAATCAGTTTGGCAAATCTTAATGCGCCATGTAAAAGTTAGTTATCATTATCTTTACCATTTTTTCAAAGGTGAAAACCAGGGAATGGAGGCACAAGATTATAGAGTTATTAAGCCACAGGAATATAGAATTATATGTATGGAGTGGGAATGGAATTAAAGGTCATCTTAGTGACAGTCTAGATTCAAACATAGATTTTCTGACTCTAAATTCAGTGCTCTCTCCACAAGATACATTTTTTTTTTCTATTTTCCTGGAAACACGAGTATCAGAAATGCTCTCCTGGGTCAGTCCTACAAGCCTTTGAACCCAAGTCCCTGATTCTAATAGGGGCACCAAGGGATCGTTTATAGAAAGACATGGCAATCTTGCTTGACACCCATCTCTAAGGTTAAGAATTAAGTATAAACACTACAAACACCCCTCAATATCCCATTATGGATGCAGCATTTAGGATTAATCTCAGCCCTCTCTTGATCCTGAATAGGTTCCAAACATTTTTTTTTCTCCATATGTACCAATGAGCTCAACGAACATACTCATTCCTCTATAAATACCAGTCTCTCTACTGCCCCCTGAAAAGATCAAGCTCATTCCTGTCTGAATCTTTTAATTTTAGCATCTACTTCACCTACAAATGCCCTTCCATCCCCTCTCTGCCTCTCCATTTCCTGCATATATGTCAAGCCTCTCCCGTCTGCTCTAGGAAGCTTTGACAAAACTCTCTGAGGCCATTGAACTCTCCTTGCTCTCCCTTCTTGTAGTACATTTATTGTTAGAACTGCAGAACCTAGAGCTCAATTTTATTCGTTACTGTTGAATCATTTTCAGTCGTGTTCAACTTTTCACGATCCCATTTGGGATTTTCTTGGCAGAGATACTAGAGCCAGCTCATTTCTACAGATGAGAAAACTGAGTCAAACAGAGGTTAAGTGACTTTCCCAGGGTCACACAGCTAGTAAGTGTCTGAAGCCAGATTTGAACTCATGAAGATGAGTCTTCCTGACTCCAGCCCTGGTACTTTATCTGCTGTGCTACCTAGCTGCCCACTCAATTTTATCCAAGTGCTTTTCTGCATTGTTTTCTCTTTTTTTTGTTTGTCTTATATCTCCAAGGACATTTACACTTCTCTAGGGCTTGCCCATGTTCACTTTTTTTTTAAATAGATCGTTTCTTCTATCTCATTTTCTATATAGATTAAAAAAAGCAAAGGAAAAAAAATATAATTACAACATCCTAGAATTCCAGAACTGGAATGGACCTTTGAGATTTTCTAACTTAGCTTTTTCATCTTAGAGATGAAGAAATTGAAGCCCAGAGGAGTTTGTATGTTGACATGTATTTAGGATTTGTGCCAAGTCTGTTTCCAAAAAAAGTACTTGATGTTGCTTCTTACTGCCTGCTTTGTCCCATAGCTACATGATTCAATTTTCAAGTATTATGTCCTGGGCTTTGATACCCTGGGGTACTACCAGATGTGTTATGAAGATTGCAGATAACTTGCCTGATGAAGAGAACTTATCTCCACATGGCATGAAAGTCAGGCAGTTTAATCATGCTACAAGTTAAGCCCAAGTTTCTTTCATGGGTATACATGAACACGGAGAACAGATGTTCTGGATTCCATCCTGGTCTAAAAGGCAGGGCCTAGATTCGTCTTTCACTTTCTGTTCTTTGGGGAAAAGAAACACAGAATGCTTAGAATCAGTGACTTACCCTCTCCTTGATTTTATTTGATGCAATTCTAAAAAAGCTGGCAATAGCAATGAAGCAAGAGAAAATAAAAGCATAAAGATAAGCAAAGAGGAGACAACACTGTTTCTACTTGCTGATGCCATGATAGTTTGCTTAGGAAATCCTAGGGAATCAGTATTTAGGATTGATCTTAACCCTCTCTTGATCCCAAATAGGCTATGAACATAGATTTTTCAACCTGTACCCAACAATGAGCTCCACAATTAAGACAATAGTTGAATGATGCAAAATAAACTCACAAAAAAAGAATAAATGACTTTCTATTTAATAATCAATCATCAAGCATTTATTAAACACCTATGCTCTAGGGATCACACTAGATCCACAAAAGCACAAAATAATACCTTTATTTAGTATAATATTATATTATATATGTGTATTGTTATATTAATAATTATATAATAAAATTATATCATATATGTGTATTATGTAACAATAAGCACTTTATTCTTTGAAAAGTACTCTCATCTACGTTATATTATTTGTATCTCACTAGAACCCCGTGAGACAGATATAGCAACTATTATCCCTATTTCAGAGATTAAAAATAAGAACAAAAACAACCAATTGAGACATAGTAAACTTAGGGTACTTAAGATAAAACAGCCAATCAGTGGTAAGTAAAAGTCTAGAACCCAGGCCCAGAGCCTTTTCACTGTACAATCTTGCCTTTACCTACTCATGAGCAAAATTCTCTCTCCTCTTCAGACAATGTAGAGGGATGGTGTTGAACAGCCTTTATCAGGAAGAGAAGAGCAGCTATGGAAATTGTCAGCTGGTAGGAGTTAAAAAAAAAAGGGCATGGAGCTTGAACAGAAGTTTAAAAATGATGTCACTTTAAGAAGATGAGTTAGGGGCTTGTGCAAGTTATACACATGCTAAAGGAGTCCCAGGGGCAGACTTGGGAGTTGTTGTTACTTCCGTGCACTCAGATCAGTAGGTCATATTGCCTTCTCCAAGACATCCACCCCGTTTCCCCCTTTGCACTTTGGGTAGATTCAAAAAGTTGATGAGCCCCTTGGTGCTGCAGCTCCCAACCCCCTCTTCTTTATCCCAAGCTCCTGGCCTCTGAGAGACAGGCACAAGGGATGTTTGCTGAGCACGTGCCACTCCCCGGGCACTGGCAGTTAAGTGCTGTAAGAGCTACCGATTATTGTGATTTCCTTTAACCAGCTTGACACATTCTTTTCTTTTCAATTTTTGATGTCAGCCCTAATGTGTTTGGCCAAACACTTTGGAACTTGTTAAAATTCTCCAAATAGCCTCTTTGTGCTGCAGAAATCACACCAGTGACAGGCCGTCCCCCCATTTGCCTAAAGCTCTTACTCATTCAGTTATGCACCCTACTGTCCCCATCACTCTGTCTCACAGCAGAACTGACTTTGAGAGCTAGAGCCCAGATACCACCAGCACTTTATTTTTTTTTCTTAATCATTTCTTTCTGTGTGTTTTCTCTTTCCTTATTCTATTCAAACACCCAATGTAATAAAGTTGCCAAAACTCTCCCTCCATTGGAGTGAGAACCATTCATTTGTCGTCTCAATTTTAAGATTCCTGACTCCAAATAGAGGGATATTCTCTGTGGACGTAATGGGACATTTAGCAATTCATTCATTTTCTTCACATGCTACTTATTTAGACGCTCAGCGGTTGGCAGCTTTGATGTGGAGTGGTGAAATTATAAAGACATTACATATCATAAAAATATAAATGAAAGAAAACAGAGACCCTCTTTTATATCAGGCTAAATTGACTGCTGTCATATTAAGGGTATTTTGTTTTATAAATTATACCCATTTCAAGGTATTCCCTTGAGTGAGACACTACCTTGTCTTTTCTCTTTTTAGAGCAACAACGACAAAAAACGTTTTCTATTTTAAACACTTGGCATGAAAGACAGTAAGAGGACATATGTCTGTGTGAATATACTTGGGGTCCAACTTAAGGTGGAATACTCCCAACATCAACCAATAGGGAATTTGTTTTGGGCATTCATAGTTTCCTTAAATCATGGGCTAAATGTGCACATGTAAAAAACGGATTTGGGCCAAACCCATAATCCACTCAGTTCAATAACCACTCCCTGATGGAGGCACCAATGAATGTATTCTAGAAGACCTTGGCTATGTCCCCAGCTTTGATTTTAAATGGCTAGGGAAGGTGCCCGAGACATACTAATTTAAGCTTTAGTAGCTTAAAACTGAAGTAAGAATTTTGGGACCCTCTATATATTAAACTACTTCTCAAGGCAGGTTACCTAATTCTAACATTTGGAGTCTTAGGGAAGGATCTGTCTCTACTTTTCCATCATCTTCATGATGTAATAAACTGAACATGTCCCCTATGATTGAATGAACCAAAGAAGCCTCAGGCACTTTAGTTGTGCATGTGACTGCTCTTCCCCCTCACAGCTCATTTGAGCAGGCCTTCTCTGGACCTTTTCCACCTCTGCTCTCGCTTCCTCAAGGCACAGCTGCTAGGCCCAAAGGCCATTGTCCAGGCTCTGAAGTAAGTCGGGACTCTGGAAAACTCCTTCCTTTTTCTGTCCTCCCTTTATGTTACCAAGTCATACCTAGTTTTCTTGATTTCACTGACCAGTCATGGGAGCGACATTCTGGTGCAAAAAGAAGTTAAATAGAGGAGAGGGGAGAGAGGGAGATGAATGGGTTGGTAAGCCTTAAAAGAAGTAATACCCAGGGGAAAGAGACAGAGAAGCTGATTCAGTTGACATGCTTGCTAATTTCTACCTCTGGACTTTTGCAATGTATGTTTTCCAGCTCATCTCTTTTATTACCAATGCCCTCACCCATCTTTTCTGACTAATTCCAATGCATCCTTCAAGGCCCCATCAAATTCCTACCTTTTGCATGTGATCTCTTCTATTTGCTCCAATTCCCTGTAATTTCATGTTGTCTCCTCTCATATAATATAAATGCCTCAAAAATAGGGTTCTTTCCTTCCTCCCTTCCTTCCTTCTTTCCTTCCTTCCTTCCTTCCTTCCTTCCTTCCTTCCTTCCTTCCTCACTCCCTCCCTCTCTTTTCTTTCTTTCTTTCTCTCACTCTCCCTTCCCCCCCTCCTCTCTCTGTCTCTCTCTCTGTCTCTCTCTCTCTTTTCTTTGTATTCCCAGTGCCTAGAAAATTGCTTTTCCTACCGTAGGTGCTTAATAAAGGCTTGTTAATGAATTGATTGAAGTTTCCCTTCTCTAAGTTTCCACAACACTAGGTGCCTTTAGCATCAGAGTGTCGTAACCAGAAAGACCATTAGAGATCATTTATTACAAACCCTTCACACAGTAGAAAGTGAGGCACAGAGAGGTAGCAGTGACTTCTCTAAGGTTACGCAGCTAGTTAATAACATATGGAGTAGAGCTTGGGTCTCTGGCCTACCAGAGAAGTATTCCCTCCACTGTGACACACTGCCTTAATTGCTATAGTTGGGACCCTGTTGGCTTGGCTACCCTTGACCCTCCCAAGCTGCTCCCTCCAGTGTCATTAGAGCTTATCCCAGTAATGGTAGCAATGATTTGCAAATTATAGAGTAATAAATTCTTAATCCAGTTTTATTTAACATCTTCATTAATTATCTAGAAGAGGGAGACAAGAGCCCACTAATTAAATTTTCAGATGCTGCTAAATTGGGAGGTGTTGCAAGGCCTGGCAAGGGCCAAAATCCTATATAAAGGGACCTGGAGAGGTGAAGGCAGTGGGCTGGAAGGATAGGGATGAGATTCAAACTGGAGAGTGCAGCCAGGATATTTGGAGAAAAGCAGTCAGAAGCATTGTTATTCTGGGTACGGGAAAAAGCCTGAAAGACTAGGAGAGAGACAGAATTATGAGTAATAATTTGGGGAATAAGAATGCAAACAGGACAGGTTTTTCTTCTCTACTTCACCACCTATGGCTCTTTATCCAACTCCCCCTCAAAAAAATCCAACAAAATAGGTTCGAGGGTACCAATACAGCAACTTTGTCAGGGCCTGGTGTAGGACTGGGTGTGCAATAGGAAGTCAGAAAAATAAACTGGGTGGAATTGTCTCAAGGGCAATTAGGGAGATGAGGGTGTATATGTGGATATGGTATCTGAAGGAAAAGGGACAGTCAAAATAACCTCACTGTCTTTGCTTTAATGCCTTACTTACCTCATTTCCAGGCAAGCAACAAGAGTTAGTAGAACACAAAGGTAGCACACTGATTGAGCTGAATTTCCCAGCAACAAGTGAGTAGGATCCAAGCTCCCAAGCTGGAATAGTCCTCAGAAACCTCCCAGTCCAGTCCCTTCATTTTAGAGATGGGTAAACTGGGAGCCAGGAGGGTTAAATGACTTTCTTGTCCAAGATCACCCAGTGAGTATCAGCAGTAGACTTTGAACCCAGGTCCTTTGATTCTAGAGCTCGTTATAGTCTATCACAATGGTGACTTTCCTAGAATAAGGGAAGCAACTTTTGTAATATTATTAACTTTTAAAACATGAGGCAATTTAGAAAACCAATGTTACAACTTGGTGTCAACAAGACAAGAACTATAGATTGAAGCCACTTGAGCTCTATGAGTATTTGAGCTTAGACAAGGTACAAAGTAAGACTTATTTTCTTCATCTGTAGGGAATAATGATACCTTACACCTCCATAAAAAGTCCAACTTCTATGCTTTGTAATGATGTGGAAGTGAGCCTACATTCTAAATTGTCATGTCAGTAGAGTACAATCTTTGCTAGATCTCCTCAATTTTTGAGTACAAGATAAACAATGGGTTTAGAGATATCCAAGAACCAGCTAAGATAAGAAAGGTGACCACTAGGTGATGGATGCATTTTTCTGCTGTAGCTACTAGAAGAGCCATGGAGGAGTTTTAATCTGCCTTGGTGGTGGGAGTACCTGACACATCAGTGTTGGATCACACAATTTTAAGCGGAAAGGGGATCTGCAGGAGGCCATCTATCTAATCCAAGGGTTCATGGACTCCTTTGGCAGTCTGATGGACTCCTTCTCAAAATAATATTTTTAAATGTATAAAATAAAGTATACAGGATTCCAAAAGAAACAAATTCTATTGAAATATAGTTATTAATATATTGAAGTAGTTCAAGGATCATAGGTTACGAACCACTAATCTAGATCAACCCCTTCATTTTACAGATGAGGAAATTGAGGTCTAGATGGGTTAAGCAAGGCCTGAGGCCAGACAAGTAGGAATTACGGTAGGATGGCTCCTTCAAGATATGAAAGAAAATACTTACACGAAGTTGTTGCAGGAATCAAATAACATAATTTCTGAAAAGATGCTTTGCAAACAAAAAGCAGCGTAGACACAATAGACTGAAATCTCTCTGTGCTCTAATAGCGTCTTCATGAGTTTCTGGGATAAAGCATAGAGAGATTCCAGTCTATATACACTAAGAGAGTACCCAACTTGTTAGAATCATAGAAACTTAACGTAGCTATTATTATAATTACCATAATCATCATCATCATCATTAGTTACTGGTCTGGGAACCTTAGTGGCTTGAAAGAATTACTATATATCATTGACTATCTATGTTCTCCCCATTGTGGGATACAAGCATTTATGTAAAAGGGCATTAAACTACCCCAAAGAAAAGCAATGCATGAAGTCCAAGCTTTGTTATCATAGTTTGGGGTGGGCAGTTTGGGGATCTTTCATCATGAAAAATCAGTTATCAGTTCTGTGACTGGAATCTCTCTATGCTTTTGTAGAATCTTCCTGAGTTTCTGTAACTGAAAAGATTTATCCCAGACACTCATGAAGACACCATTAGAGTGCAGAGAGATTTCAGTCTGCTGGCTCCACTTGCCTCCTGGCTCAAACTAAACAATGACAATGGAAGGGAAAAAAAAGAACGACAACCTAGGAATGTGTTGATCTCTCTAGGATTAGTATGGAAGGAGCCTAATTGGTCTTTCTCCTTATTGTTCCTGTCATTCCATCAGGGATTAGGTTAAGCCTCTGTGTATGTTTCATCAGGGAATCAAAGGGATTACACTTTGCTTCTCTCCCTATCAGGCCCACACCTCCTTTAATGTTGACTAGATTTTGATAAGCACCCCCCAACTCATCCTGCAGCTCCCCTTAGTCAAAACAGGTATATAATTTATGGCACCCAAAGCTACTGCAAAAGATTTAACTAGGAAGGAAGGCTAATGTCACTGGTCAATTACCGACTTATTAGTTTTTCTGGTGGCAGGTAGCTAACCTGCCTGGATGTTAGTGAAATTTTTAACCTTGGAAATTTTTAAATGAGGCAAGACTATAATGAAAAAAAAAAAACATCACTTTTTCTAAGTTTAAAGGCTAAGTTTTTAAAGTGTTTGTTTTTAGAAGATGAACACACATAGCACTACCTCATCAAAGGTATCCTTGCACCTGTAATTATTAATTGTTGTTAATTTTTGCTACAGAACTGTGACTTTTTTTTAAGTGTGAAGAGCTACCTGGTGCAGGTCAATAGCTCATCTCTCACTTATAAGAGTTAGAGTTACCTGAGGTCACTGAAATTTGAAGTTACATACCTGACAAGTATGTGTCCAAGGCCCCAGTTTGAACATAGGTCTTGTTCATTCCAAGGGCAGTGCTGTATTCTCTTAGGTGAGCTCAGCCACGGCTCACTTTACTCTTCCTGGAATTTCACACTAGCTGCCTTGTCACTGAAGGCAGGCATGCTCACCTGCCCCCACCCCCCTGCCTCTCTCCTTATTCAGTTCTGGAGGAATAATCAAATCAATTCTGCTCTTGCTACTGGACAGAATGTGTAAATCTATCCTCATGACTATGCTCAACATCCCTGTAATTTTCCAAACCAAAATTTCTGTCCCTGGCTTCCATTTCCTTACATGTGTAGTCTCCCCCATTAAAATACAAGCTGAGGGAAGGTGTCATCTTCCTTTTGTGCCTGCATCTCTAGTTTTAACACAGTGCTTAGTACATAATAAATGCTTAATGAATTTTTTTCCTTTCCACTCATTTTAAATAATTCATTCTTCATGTCATACTGCTTCTCTGCACATAGTATGCACTTTGGAAATTGTTGCTAGACTGAACATAATTAATTTCTGTTGCCCAATATTGGGGTAGCAAGTGGGGTATTGCTAATAGGCAAAGGTTGGTGAGGCTGGTCTGATTGGGTACAAGTGTCTCAGAGGAGGAGATCCAAGAACAGCAACTTGACTGGCCAACAGGGAAAGCTTCAGCGACAGTCAGTATACAAGAAGAGCAAAGACCTTAATGGAGAAATTGTTCAGCCTGAGGCCTTTTGTCCTGGACAGCTCAGGAGTACTCAGTCAGTGCTAGCTCAGGCAGAAACTTTGAGTCTTAAAGAGCCTAGGTAAGCTATACCAGAACTAGGTAACTAACAGGGAAACTGTCCTTTTCACAACGCCTTAAGTATTTCATGTCTGAGGCTAAGTCTTCTAATTAGATCAGGAAGCTCGTGTGTTTTGTCTGGGCAAGAAGAAATTAGCTCCCAAGGTAAAAACTTCACAAGAGATTGCCCTTCAAATCTTAACATCCATCATTTCTCATCCTCACTGTCCATTCTTCAGTCATCCTCCAGGATGGAGACAGAGGTGTGAAGCTCTCATCCCAGAATAGTATCCTCTTTAGTTAACAAGGAAAACAATATCTGGGAAATTATGATTTGTTCAAGGTCACACAGGAAGTTAATGGGAGGCCTGGGGCTCATATCTAGGTTTCCCAATTCTGAGTTCCAAGGTTAGAAATGTTATCACAATAATCAGACAAGAGAATGTTACCTTGATTTTCAAAACAGGGAAGAGAATGGTTTGCAAATTTCAGGCCAATGGACTTTCCTTTGACTGCTGGCAAAATTCTAGCATCTACTGTGAAAGGGATTGTTAATGAATATCTAGAAAGAGACAGCATGGCTTCATCGAGAACAGGTTATGCCACTTTAGGTCCTTATTTCCTTTTTGATGGAGTTTGTAGAGTGTTACGTCAAGGAATGTGGCAGACACAGCTACCCTAGATTTTAGTAAAACATTTGAGAGCATCTCTCATTCCATTCTTGTGGAAAAGATGAAGACATGGAGGCTAGGTGGTCACATAATTAGGTATATTCAGAATTATTCCAATGGTCATTCCCAAAGAGAAGTTAACAGCTCAAGGTAAACTTGGAAGGGTGTCTCAGATGGATGTGATTTAAAATTGGCTTTTTTTATATTCTTAGCACTGGTTTGGTAAAACAATCAGTAGCATACCTATGAAATTTGTAGATGACACAAAGCTCAAAGTAATAGCTAATATAATGGATGACAGAATTGGGGTTCAAGTAGATCTTGATATGTTAGAGACTGGGACAAAAATGATGAGATGAAATTTAATGAATTTAAATGTAAGGTTTTAAACCTAGATTCAAAAAATCAATTGTGCAATTCAAGATGAAGGAGACATTGCCAGACAGTAGTTTGTCTGAAAAGATCTGGATTAATGCAGCAGCAGTGGGATGTGGTAGTTAAGAAAACTGGTGCAGTCTTAGGCCACACGAACACCAGCACGGCGTCCATTTCTAGGTCTGCATTCGGTACCTCACATGCAACGTTGGATTCCTTTCTGGACATCATATCTTAAGAAGGACATAGATAAACTGGGGAGCATCCAGAGAAGGGCAACGAAGATGGTAATGGACCTCAGGTCTACAATTAATCGAAGAAAAAAAAGGAATGTTTAGCTGAAGGAGAATAGGTTGTCATCAAGGCTATAGTTTTCTTCAAATATATGAAGGGCTACAGTATGGAAGAATTAGATTTATTCTGCTTGGCCCAGCTGAGTAGAATTAGGAGCAAGATCTGCAGATGAAAAAAGGGAAATTTAGTGTTGACATAAAGAAAATGAAAACCACAGAAAAAACTTCTAACAATTAGAATGACCTAGAAGTCATGCCTTAGAAGGTTAGTCTCCCCCCATGGATATCTTAATAAAAGCTAAGGTTATGTTTGTTTGAATTGAGTGTATTGTAGAAAATTTTCTTTAAAAAAAAAAAATAAGGTTGGATGGACAGGGTAGGGCCTAAACAATGACATCAAGTGTAGCCCTTTGACTGAATCCAAACTTCACAGAACAAATCCCCTTAATAAAAGGATTTGTTCTGTAAAACTTGGACTCAGTCAAAAAGGCTGCACTTGAGGACCTAGAAGGCCATATGTGGCCTGGATACCACAGGTTCTCCATCTCTGACCTGGATCATACGTATCAATCATGAAGTCCTTGAGCTGCATGTAACCAGTAAAGCTCTAGATTAAAATGTAATTGAGAAATAACTAACAAAATAAAGATATAATGAAACATAGATAATATTATATTTTAAGACTAAGCCAATCTGTAGCCTGTAGGAATCCTTATATATGAATTAGTGGCCCTCATTTTTATTTGAGTTTAACATCACTGGACGGCTAATGTCTCTTCTAGCTCTGTGAAATCCTTGGATTCCATAACTTGCTTAGTTGATAGGCACTCGGGAGCAAATGTTGTTCCCCTGCCCCAATATTGCTGTCCAGTTGGGCAATGTGACTGATGAGTATATCTAACATCCTATATCTCTCCCATTCTCCCCTTTCTCCAAAAGGTCAGGGACTTATAATTTCACTATCATCCTTCTAGGACAATAGTTTTTATCTTCTTAGGCTATTTAGGGAGCTAGTGGCCAGTTGAAATGGGCACTACCCAAGCCAATCCATCCTTGGCAATTGGGAATTGCAGCCTGTCAGAGGCTGGCAGCAGTGTCCTTCTGATGGCCATCACTGCTGTGATTCAGGATTGAAGTGTATACCAAAACAGCTTTTTCCATCCTTTTGCCAGAAGGTTTCCTGATGCTTGGGCATCTGATCACCAACTGGGCTAAGTAAAGCAAGAGAAAAAGTCCCACACTCACATGTCTGTCCAGTGCTTAGATTGAGTGCCTTGGTTAGGGATGGAGTAGAAGAGCTAGTCTGATGAGGTTGATGTAGAAAGGGAGAAGCAATCTTACCTGGAACTCCTCAAATCCAACAACTAATCCAACCATCTGTTCTGCCTACACAGAGCAGCATTTGGGATGCCTATTTCTGCAGAGCTCAGTCTTAGAATTGTTAATTGTCAGATGGAAATGGACCTTAGAGCTTATCTAGGGGCATTCTAGCCCGGCCCTATCATTTTACAGAGAAAGCTCGGGATTAAAAAAAAAAGAATTGATTTGCTGAAGGTCACACAACTAATTAGTAATAATAGCTAGCATTTGCATAGTACTTGCTTTAAATGTTATCTCATTGGATTCTCATGCAACCCTGAGAAGTGGTATTATTATCCCCATCTTACAGATGAGTAAACCGAGTCTGAGAGAGGTCAAGGAATTTGTCTAGAGTAATATAGCTAATAAATGTCTGAGGCAGGATTTCAATTCTGGTCCCTCACTCTATCCTGTGTACCACCAAGTTAACTTAATAGCTAAGCAGAAGTAGAGCCTCGGTCACCTTACTCTTCCTACTATGTTAGTATTGTCTTCCCAAATTCCCTGAAATCAGAGACAGAGTATTATAAATTAATATCCCCTAACAGTGTGAATTACTTCTGAGAAAACAATTTAAGTGAAACATTATGTTGGAAATTTAGTACCACAGGAAGATTGTTCTAACAGTCAGGTACTGTTATGGCAGGGTTTTCCCATGTTAAAGTGAGGTTTGGATAATGCAGAACCTCAGAAGGGAGCTCAGTTGTGCAGAATGTACCTGTCCAAGAATCCCTTCTACAGCACCTCCAAGACAAAGCTATCCAGTCTCTATTTAAAGACCTACAGTAGAGGCAGTTAGGTGGCATAGTAGATAGAACACTGGCTAGGTCAGGTGGACCTGAGTTCAAATCACACTTCAAACACTAACTGTATGACCCTGGGCAAGTTACAACTTCAATTGCCTCAAAAAAAAAAAAGATGTACAGTAAAGTGAATCCCACTAATTTCCAAGGCAGTTCATTCCACATTGGTACAGCTTTCATTGTTAGGAAGTTTTTCATTACATCAAACTTAAATCTACTCTGAAATTCCTCTCCATCCCCCCACGTCTGAATATTTCGTAGTTTTTCCTTGTGGAGCTAAGAAGAACTGATCTAATCCCCCTTTCATGTAACAGACCTTCAAATGCTTGAAGACAGCTACCATGCATCCCTTAGTCTTTCAGAAGCTAAGCATTCCAGTTTTTTCAGCTTACTCTCAGTGATAAGAGTCTCTTAGCAATTTGAATCTATGTTAGAACAGTTGAGAAAAGGAACAATGGAATTCTATACCATCAAAAAAGAGAAGAGAAAAAGAATCCAGATCATGGTCGAGATTAATGCAATTGAAAATGGGGGGGTGGGGAATGAAATCTATTAATGGAGGCTCTTATGCAGGAACATTCCATTGTGTTACCAGGATGGTGCTCAGACACAGCTTTCTTCCAAACTTACTCTATGTGAAGGAGCAGAATATTAACGCTTCAAGTCTATAGGTAAAGTAGGATTAAAAAGTCTCTTAAAAAAACCTAAACTATCTAGGCCAGTATTTTATATCACTAGATGTTAATCACAAGAGGAATTGCCTATGTGCCCTTTGACTACAAGACACTAGAATACTTCAGTATAGTAATACAAAGGCCTTCTGTTCTAATAAGTTTTCAGTTGTTTGGATCTCTGTTGTTTACAACACCTTTATCTCACCCTAGAGTTCTTGAATCTCTGTTTCTGATTTCTCATGATTTAATAGCAAAACTCTTCTTAATAAATCCTTCATTCTTGACTTGTGATGATAAGGAAAGCTGTGTAGTTGTACATAACTGTTTAGAATTCTCTAGAAGCCCTTTAGAAAGGTACATAAACCTTCAGAGGGCACCTAGGTGATATAGAAGTTAGAGTGCTGAGTCTAGAGGCAGGAAGACTCATGTTCCTGAGTTCAGCTCTCATCTCAGACACTTACTAGCTGTGTGGCCCTGGGCAAATTTCTTATCCCTGTTTGCCTTCGTTTTCTCATCTGTAAAATGAGCTGGAGAAAGAAATGGCAAACCACTCTGGTATTTTTACCAAGAAAACCTCCAATGGGGTCACAAAAAGTTGGACATGACTGAAAATGACTGAACAATAATAAATCTTTAGAGTTCCCTTGTTAGTTGTGACTCTTGGCTGGTAGAAGGATCTTTAACAAACAAATATCTGCTCAATATAGCTAATAAATATCTGTTTCTAACAGAGCAACTAAGGTAGTCTAGCAGCTATTGCATCATATCTAGAGTCAGGAAGACCTAAGTTCGAATCCTTTGGCAGATACTTACTAACAGTAGGCACAATTAACCTTTCTGGTCCTCAGTGTCCTATCTGTGAAATGAAGGAGTTGAGCTCAGTAACCTCCAAAGTCCTTGTAAGCTCTAACCTATGATCACCAAACACAACACTGAGTAATTTTATTTATTTGTCTCAACTTAACACATGGCTCTGACTTTCCTAAGGATTTTCTCATGTGTTAACAGTTATTTGCTTGAACCCTTGATTAGATCAAGTAATTTTCTTTCTTCCTTTAAAATTTTATTAAGAAAGTCTCTTCTGCTGCCCTTCCCCACATTGAGCAAAAAGAAAAAGGAAAAGAAAATTCTCATCATATAAATGTGAAGTCCTACAAAACAAATCCCCACCTTCGCCATGCCCCCAGATACAGGCCTTTACCTCTCCAGCAGGAGGTGAGTCTGTGTTTCATCTTCAGTCTCCTGGACTCCTGATTTCTCATTGTATCAATCAGTTCTAAGGTTTTTCCAAATTGTTTCTCTCTATGGTGTTATTGTCATTGTACAAATGAGTTTCTTAGTCCTGCTCACTTCACTCTACATTGGTTCATAGAAATCTTCCCAATTTCCTCTTAAACTCTCCATTTAATCATTTCTTGCCTGTGTTTATTTCTGTCTCTCATGGTGCCAGACACAGTGGGTGTTTAATGTCTGTTGAATGAATAGTTATAGAATGGAGTCCAGTCTTCAGCAAGCACATTGATCATTCTTTAATGGTTCAGAACATGGGGGATTAAAATCTGAACAAATCTTCAAAGGTGATCAGTAAAAAATGCTGACATTCCAACCAAATGAAACAAACTCCCAGGAACTGAAATGTAGCCAAAACAAAGAAAGCCACCCCACTAATTCAAGTTTTAACCAAATCCTATGTCTAGCTTTGGTCTAGGTGTGGTACATGTAGGGGTATAGAGGACACCCCTATGCTTAGATAATAGGAGGCAGCCATGCCAAAGAGCCAACCAGAAATGTGGAGCTTCGAACAATTGCCAACAATTGCCCTCAAGGCTCCCATCAGCTGTACTGCCACCCCCACACCATCTGTAGCTCTCTCCAGTCTAATCTCCTCCTTACAGCCAAGCTGGAGCTACCATCACTCTCCACATCTTCTCCTCCCCTGCTTCTGTACTTTGCTTCATGTTATTTCCCTCCCCCTGGAATGCTAACTTGTTTTCTCTACATCAATTAAAGCCTGTCATCTTCAAGAACTAGTTGAAGATTTGTCTGCTCTAAGAGGCCTTACCTACCCAACTCTTACTTTGCCTTCCTTCACAGTGTTCGATAAATAGTCTGTAAGTGCTCATGGAAAGGCTGTGGGTCCCCTGAAGGCAGGAATCACCTTCTTAAAGTCTTAGAATCATACACCTTATAGATTAGTGATCTCAATCTCTTAATCATGAAAAAAAAGAGGTTTAATAACAGTAGCTAGCATTTATAGCACTTAGTATGTGCCAGATAAAATATTATCTTATTAAATCATCCCAATGATCCTGGGAGGTGGGTATGATTATGACTCTCATTTTACATTCTAGGAAACTAAGGCAAACAGAGATTAAGTAACTTGCTCGGAATCACACAGCTAGTAAGTGTCTTAGAGTTAGTTGTACTTGAACTTGTGTCTTCCTGACTCCAGGCCACTCTATCCACTGTACCAACTAGCTACCTCTAGGCTAGAGAAGTTAAGTAATTTACCAGGAGGCCACACATTTGATTAAGGAAGAGGCAAGATTCTAAGTCAGACCATCTAATTCTAAAATCTTCTGCTTTTTCGTTCTTTTGTGTGGCTTCTCACTACACTCCCCTGTCTTTTTATATGTCCTCCACAACATGGACTACTACAGGTTTGGACACCTAGTAGCTGCTCTAGAAATGTTTATTGAATTCAATTCAATGCACGGGAATTTAATTTAAAAAAATAAATTATTAAATGCCTGCCATGTGCAAGGCACAATGCTAGGTGCTAGTAATACAAAGGCAAAAAACGAATTATTACTTGCTCAGTCGATCAACAACCATTTATTAAGTGCCTCCAATGTGAAGGCAGTGGAGATAACAATACAAAAAATGAAACAGTCTGATTCTCAAAGGGCTTTCTTTCAAAGGGGGGAGGCAAGGACAAGTATTTATTGGTAGAATACAAATAAAGAGATTAAGTATGAAGTCTTTAAATACAAGTTAGTTTTTTTTATTTTATTTTATTTTTTATGATTTATTTATTTATTTAATATCTTTAGTTTTCAGCATTGATTTTCACAAGGGTTTGAATTACAAATTTTCTCCACATTTCTACTCTCTTCCCCACTCCAAGATGGTGTATATTCTGGTTGCCCTGTTCCCCAGTCAGCCCCTCCTTCTGTCACCCCACTCCCCTCACATCCCCTTTTCCCTTCCTTTCTTGTAGGGCAAGATAAATTTCTACGCCCCATTGCCTGTGTATCTTATTTTCTAGTTGCATCCAAAAACTTTTTTTTTGTTTTTGAACATCTGTTTTTAAAACTTTAAGTTCCAAATTCTCTTTTTTCTTCCCTTCCCACCCACCCTCCCTAAGAAGTCAAGCAATTCAACATAGGCCACATGCGTCTCATTATGTATAACCCTTCCACGATACTCATGTTGTGAAAGACTCACTATATTTTGCTCCTTCCTAACCTATCTCCCTTTATTGAATTTTCTCCCTTGACCCTGTCCCCTTTCCAAAGTGATTGTTTTTGATTACCTCCACCCCCATCTGCCCTCCCTTCTATCACCCCCCCCCCTTTTTTTTATCTTCTTCCTTCTTCTTTCCTGTGGGGTAACATGCCCAATTGAGTATGTATGGTATTCCCTCCTCAAGTCAAATCTGATGAGAGCAAGATTCACTCATTCCCCCTCACCTGCCTTCTCTTCTCTTCCTACAGAACTGCTTTTTCTTGCTACTTTTATGCGAGATAATTTACCCCATTCTGTCTCTCCCTATCCCCCTCTCTCAATATATTCCTCTATCATCCCTTAATTTGATTTTATTTCTTTTAGATATCTTCCCATCATCTTCAACTCACCCTGTGCCTTCTCTCTCTCTCTCTCTCTCTCTCTCTCTCTCTCTCTCTCTCTCTCCACATACATATATACATACATACAAATTCACTTATACACATATATACATAAACATACATACATATATATCTATAGATATAGATATATATGCATATTCCCTTCAGCTACCCTAATACTGAGGTCTCATGAATCATACACATCATCTTTCCATGTAGGAATGTAAACAAAACAGTTCAACTTTAATAAGTCCCTTGCAATTTCTTTTTCTTGTTCTTTTTCTTGATTACCTTTTCATTCTTCTCTTGATTCTTGTGTCTGAAAGTCAAATTTTCTATTCAGCTCTGGTCTTTTCACTGAGAAAGCTTGAAAGTCCTCTATTTTATTGAAAATCCATATTTTGCCTTGGAGCATGATACTCAGTTTTGCTGGGTAGGTGATTCTTGGTTTTAATCCTAGCTCCATTGACCTCCAGAATATCGTATTCCAAGCCCTTCAATCTCTTACTGTAGAAGCTGCCAGATCTTGGATTATTCTGATTGGGTTTCCACAATACTCAAATTGTTTCTTTCTGGCTGCTTGCAGTATTTTCTCCTTGATCTGGGAGCTCTGGAATTTGGCAACAATATTCCTAGGAGATTTCTTTTTGGGATCTATTTGAGGAGGTAATCGATGGATTCTTTCAATTTCTATTTTGCCCTGTGGCTCTAGAATATCAGGGCAGTTCTCCATGATAATTTCTTGAAAGATGATATCTAGGCTCTTTTTTTTGGTCATAGCTTTCAGGTAGTCCAATAATTTTTAAATTGTCTCTCCTGGATCTATTTTCCAGGTCAGTGGTTTTTCCAATGAGATATTTCACATTGTCTTCCATTTTTTTCATTCCTTTGGTTCTGTTTTATAATATCTTGATTTCTCATAAAGTCACTAGCTTCCACTTGTTCCAATCTAATTTTTAAGGTCGTATTTTCTTCAGTGGTCTTTTGGACCTCCTTTTCCATTTGGCTAATTCTGCCTTTCAAGGCATTCCTCTCCTCATTGGCTTTTTGGAGCTCTTTTGCCATTTGAGTTAGTCTATTTTTTAAGGTGTTGTTTTCTTCAGTATACTTTTCAGTATTTTTTTGGGTCTCCTTTAGCAAGTCATTGACTTGTTTTTCATGGTTTTCTCGCATCCTTCTCATTTCTCTTCCCAATTTTTCCTCTACTTCTCTAACTTGATTTTCCAAATCCTTTTTGAGCTTTTCCATGGATTGAGACCAGTTCATGTTTTTCTTGGAGGCTTCTGTTGTAGGCTCTTTGACTTTGTTTACTTCTTCTGTCTGTATGTTTTGGTCTTCTTTGTCACCAAAGAAAGAATCCAAAGTCTGAGACTGAATTTGGGTGTGTTTTCGCTGCCTGGCCACATTTGCAGCCAACTAATTTGACCCTTGAGTTTTTCAGTGGGGTATGACTGCTTGTAGAGTTTGGAGAACTATATTCCACGCTTGGGGGGATGTGCCAGTTCTACCACACCAGCACTCCTCCTTCCCCAAGAACCCCCAACCCGGACTGGACTTAGATCTTCAGCAGGCTCTTCACTCCTGCTCTGATCTGTCACTTAATGTCTCCTACCAGGTGGGACTGGGGCCAGAAGCAACTGCAGCTGTACTTCTGTAGCTGCCCCACCTCCGCTGCCCCCGGGACATAGCCAAACCGCAAACTCCTTCCACTCCCGCAGCTTTTCCAACTAACCTTCTCTGTTGTCTTTGGAGTTTGTGGGTTGAGAAGTCTGGTAACTGCTGCAGCTCACTGATTCAGGGCACTAGGGCATGCTCCCCCTGGCTCCTGGTCTGGTTGGTCCCAGCTGCCCATGCTGGGCTCTGCTCCACTCCGCTCCACTCCCAGCTCCATGTGGGATAGACCTCACCCAGGGACCATCCAGGCTGTCCTGGGCAGCAGCCCTGATTCCCTCTGCTATTTTCTGGGTTCTGCAGTTCTAGAATTGGTTCAGAGCCATTTTTTATAGGTTTTTGGAGGGACTCAGCGGGGAGCTCACACTAGTCCCTGCTTTCCAGCCACCATTTTGGCTCCGCCCCCTACAAGTTAGTTTTTTAAGGATAACACTAGCAGGGGAAGAGTTCAGGAAAGACTTCAGTCTGGACAGAAGAGATGGACTCTATTGAGTGGTGAGTCCAATCCAGGCTTCCCAAGAAGCTAATATTCTACTAGAAGAGGGGGAGCTGGTAAGGAGGGAGCAGAAATAATCAATACAGATAAGTGTAATGCAAGGAAGGGTGTGAAGGGGAAAAAGAAATGAGATAAGAAACTTGAGCAAAATTGGAAGAGGAAAAGAGAATTGATAATTGTGATGATGTGGGAGGGCTACTTGGAGGAGGTAGCACCTAAGTTGAGCTCTGAAGGAGTGTCAATGAATTGATAAAAGAAGAAAAGAAAGGGAGTTACTGCAGCTAGAATAAAGGGAAAATTTCTACCCAATGAATTCTACTCACAGCTGGGAAGCAGAAAGGATTTATCTGCGAAGACAAATACCTTTTCCCTTGTCCTCTTAGTGTTGACAAACCCAAGTACCTCATTTCATCACTGTTCTCCCTACCCTGTTTGAAATTTCATACCCCCAAAAGTGCCCTAACCCAAGTCTGAATCCTTTCCTGCCTGGGCCCATAATGATGAGCACATCTAATAAATTCACATGTGCTGATCTGCTAAGAGATCTGCTAAGGAGAGATGGGGGGGGGAGCACTTCCTAGTAAATGCCCTTGTTTTATAAGCTCCCCTCCCCTCCCCCCTTCCCCCCAAAGGAAGGTAAATTGTGATGTCTGGAACCTACCTAGTTATGTTGGGTGTAGTGGCTAGATTTCTTTCTTAAAGACCAGGCCTTAAATCCAATTCACTTGGACTCTCATTGATACTCTGATTGAACAACAACAGGTCCCTGCCCAAGCACCACTTAATTTAATACTTACTCCAAGGGTGAGACACCAGGTACTGCAGTAGTTGAGTGAGGAAGGTATTTTCAAGTTGGGCACCTTTTAGGTGCTCCTCAAATCCCATCACATAGACCCCTACAAGTTTTTTTGTTCACTCTTCATTTTCAAAGAGGATCATTGACATCACATTACTTGAGCACAAATTAGATTTAAGTGAGGCAGAGTTGCACAAAGTCATCAACCTCAGTCTCTCTTCCAGTCATCCAAGTTCAGTGGCAAGACAAAAGTCAGGACTACTGGTGATGGCTCAGGAATGCAGTGGGTGACTTTGGTGTCTTTGATATCTGACCATGCTCTAACCACTGCACAGTGCCTGGTTCAGCCACCTTCATGGCTATTGGAACAAATTGTTCTCATCTCCCTGTCCTGATGGGGAAAGTCTTCACGTGCCTGGAAAACTCACCAATGGATTTGTAACCTGTTGGTTACCTTCAACCTGATTTAGCCCACTATGAGTACTATCAATATAGACAACTATCCTTATTTGAGGATGAAGCAAAGACCAATCAATGGAATATATTATTATTAATAGCGACCATAGAGTGCTTACTATGTGCCAGGTACTTCAAACTTATCTCATTTGATCCTCACAACCACATTTAGAGGTAGGTGCTATTATTATGTCCATTTTATAGATGAGGGAACTGAGACAAACATTTAGCAACTTACCTGGAGTCACATAGCTAATAAGTGTTAGAGGTAGGATGTGAATTCAGGCTTAGCAGACTCCAGGCCCAACACTCTATGTACTATGCCACCTAGCTGCCATATTAAGTCTTCCTTTCATATAGTCTAAGACAAAAAGGCCAGACTTCCCCTGAACTAGGATCCCAAACCAAACATCATCCTCTCAGCTCATTCCTTCATTCCACCCCAGTGACCTCCTCTTTGCCCTAGGGGGTCTTTATGTTTTCTTTACCATCAGAACGTTTGATAGGTTACTTTTCTCCCCTAATTAAACACTTTGAGCTGTGAGTCATTTGTAATGATTTATGGAAGCTGTACTATTGCCAATCTTAACACAGTATTTTTCTTATTACTTAATTGTCTTAGTACTGCTTCAGCCATTAGTTTCTGAGTTCTGAAAACAAGAAACAGAAGTCTTCTATTATAGACGCCTGCCTAATTAGCTCAGAGGCTGTCTAATGGGGGCTATTAAAAATGCAAATGAGGTGTGATCAAACAGTGAAAAGTTTGGTCCTGACAGAATATACTAATGTGTTTCCGCAAAATCTACCACAATCCTACATGTGATTCCCTGCTTCCCCTCCCTGAGGAGGTGAGAGAGACAGTTGTTTGTTGGTGCCTGGGGGCTCCCTCAGCTGAATTGGGCTGGGGTTTGGAGAATATGCTGGAGGAAAACATCCTAGCCTTGTGGACAAGAGCTGGAGTAGGGAAGATGCAGGGACCATAGAGTGAAAGGAGTGAAACCTGCCAATGAAATTTGCTGAAGTAGAAGGGATTTAGGTGAGGCTAAATGCAAGGGTTATGACAAGCTGGAAAATAAGGCCATTGGGTTGTATGAAGGGACTTCAATATAATCATCCAGTATTTCAGTGCCTACTATGTGCCTAGAACTTTGGGGAACAGATATAATTTTAGATACAGCTCATGCTATGCTAATTGTCCAACAACTGGGGCACCTCTTTCAGAGGTGGGAGAGATCTGCCAAGTATTCACTAAGTGCTTACTATGTGCCAGGCACTGTGCTAAGTGTTGGGGGATACAAAGAAAAGCAAAAAACACAGTCCCCATGCTCAAAGAGCTCACCATCAAGTGAGGGAGAGAATGTGCAAAAAAAAAAATCATGCAGAAAAGGTACAAATCAGCATAAATCAGGCCTTCACAGTTTATGGCCCCTGTGATATGCAGGCCTGATGAAATGAAAGGTAAGCTCAGCCAGGAGGTGCTTGGCGGGGAACACCTAGGAAAGGCCTCTTGCTAAAGGTTAGCTTTTAGTAAGACATGATTTACAATAAGACAATTATTGTCACTCATTCGTTTCACTTATGTCCAACTTTTCATGACCCCATTTGGGGTTTTCTTGGCAGATAGTAGAGTAGCTTGGCATTTCCTTCTCCAACTCATTTAACAGGTGAAGAAACTGAGGCAAACAGGGTTAAATGACTTGCCCAGGGTCACACAGCTAGTAAATGTCTGAGGCATGATTTGAACTCATGTTTTCCTGATTCCAGGCCTGGCACTCTGTCCATCGTGCCACCTACCTGCCCTTACAATAAGACAAAGAGGAAGGAATTTGAATATAGAGCAGATGTTCTGAACTTTTTCTGGTATCATTGACCCCTTCTTAGAAAAAAAATTCATAAAACAAAATGCATTGGTTTACAAAGGAAATTGATTATATTGAAATTATCTATCTATCTATCTATCTATCTATCTATCTATCTATCCATATCTATCCAAATTCATGGATCCCCTGAAATTCCTCATGAGGCATTTATCTTGAGGTGAGAAGTCTAGAGAAGAGGGTAAAACCCCTTTGGTGAATATGCTTTTGAAATATTCCTGTTATAATAGCCAGGCCTAGTGTCTTAGATGAGAGCCTCTGGCATTGACTCCTTGGAAAAGCAACATTAAGCAAATCTCTGAGCTAGCCTCATGCTGGTGATTCAAGTAATCACCAAGACCACTGAAAACCCCCCACTCCATTTCCCAATGATAAAAGGGGCAGGTCTAAATTGGGAATGAGGAAGGTATAAACCAGAGCCTGGGTGGGGGGGCAGGGGTTAGGAATCAGAATTTTTTCCCCCAAGAATACTCAGGTCAAAAGGACTAAGGTAGAAATTGGAAAGTTTGTGGCCAGAGAGGGGGTTTCAAGTCAGGGGACTTTGCATAGAAATCAGAGGGCCTGCCATAGAGGTGTTAAGTAATAATTTACCTAATACAATCTGCCTCCTTAAGCCTCTAGGATTTATGGTGGCCTTTGTTCTGATAGAACCATGCGCCAGGCCCCAAAAGGGAGTCTTGCAGAGGCTTGTGGAATGACTCACTCCTCAGAAAAATGGCAAAGCTATCTAACTTTTTCTTTTGGCCTCCTATTTCAGGGTGCCTCTTGACCACCCTGCTAACCTGATCTGCTCTCAATTGTCCATTGCTCTCGCACTCTGTGCTTGTGGTATCCCACCCAAGCAATAGCCTCTATCAAAACAAAAACAAAAGCATCCTTATTCCCCTCTGCCATCATAATTCAGTGCCCTATATTCAGTTAGCTGTCCCAGAGGAAAAGCTTCTAGTGAACTAATTTACACTTCCGTCTTAGTTTTTGATAGTAGCTTTGGTTTAAATATTACCCTTCCCAGGACATCTTATAAGCATAGGTGGCTGATGAACAGAATTCCAAACACAAAGAAATGAAACTCCTAAGGTGTTTGAATGAAACTCTGATAGGTGGGTAAGAAATGAGAGTTGTGAGCAGGATTACAATAACAAATCATACAGTGGAGGCAAATACCTATTTCCTCATATAAATTTTCCCCATGGATTTATGTCAATCAACCTACAAGTATTTATTAAGCTTCTACTATTTGCCAGGCACTATTCTAGACAACAGGGATGAAGATACAAAAAATGAAATAATCCCTACTTTCACAGTTCTTAAGGGGGGAGCCTAGTAAACCGAAATTATGATAGTCCATGTATCTGGGAAGTTATTGGTGGGATAACTCCCTCCACCTCGTTTAAAATCCCTTATCTCATACTTTAATTTTTGTCCTGGAGAGGTTGAGTGATTTGTTAGTGGTTATACAGCTAGTTAATGCCTGAGGTGGGCATTTGAATCCTTGTCCTCCTGCCTCCAAGCCTAGCATTTTGTCTACCATGCTCTGTTCCCTTCTTTCACTGAGTAATCATTACCCAAAGTGCTACCTTACATTTCTGTTATGATTTTAACTTTTTTCAAATACCTTCTCATGCATGATCCTATTTGTCCTCATAAACAGCCCTGCCCAGAAAGTAGGGTAGGTGTTTTTATTTTCTCCTTTAGATGTATGGGAAAATTGAGGTCTAAAAAAAATGAAAATACTTGCCTAAAAGCTCATATAGTGGGAATAATGAGAATTGTGAGTGTCCTATGTAGTAGAGGATAAAGAAATATAGAGGCCTCTCCTCCTGGGCAGATAGGAGAATGCTTTGGGGGGTGATATGGGAGGAGGGGCTGTGCTAGCTCTGGGTAACTTAGGAGCCTGGAACACTCCTAGCCTTGAGACAGAGATGCCTTGCAAACCTGATTTGAGGAGAGGGCCACGTCTGGTAACCAATTGCAGGTTTCAGAAGAGAAAAGTCACAGACAGGCTGGCTGCTGAGGCTTTCAGCCTATCAGATTGGGGATATGAAAACTCTCTGAGCTGTAGCTAAGTCTTGCCTTTCCTTCCCCCCTGTTGCTGTATTAATGAGATAGAGACCTTCTATTGATTGGCCTTGTTATTGCTATTGCTGGAGTCCTGCTCTGCCAATCTGGCTGTTCTGAGCTGGCTGCAGCTCAAAGGTTGCCCTGGCTGTCAGCTGTCACTCTTTCCTACTCCTCTCCCACAGCCCCCTCCTTCTTTGTGGCTGGAATGGAAAAAATGAGGTGGAAACAGGAAAAACTAAAAAGACTAGCTGTAGGCCAGCAGGTTGGTAGTCTAAAATTGCTCCTTGCTCCAGTCAGGCCTGTCTTCTAAGGATGCCAGCTAGCTCCAATCCCTTACTCTATATGTCTGTATCTAGATCACCTACCCCACAGCACTGTTGAGAGCCCCACGTGAAATAAGGTATGTAAAGTGCTTTACAAATCTTAAAGGGTAATCTAGGGATTGGGATGAGACCTAAAATTTCCTCAGTGTGGGTAACCCCTTAACAATGAAGGTCACCCCCTTCTTTGCAATTTAATTATCTTAAAAAGCTACTCTGAGAATTGAGAAGTTAAATAATTTGCCCAGGGCCACACAACTAGTGTCTGTCAGAGGTGAGACATGAATCTAGGACTTCTTGGCTTTAAGGTGAACTTCCTCTCCACCAAGCCACACTGCCTCTATAAGTTACAATCTCTACGTGAGTCATTGTCATAGTCCTTATACTCCTCCTCCTCCTCCTCCTCCTCCTCCTCCTCCTCCTCCTCATCATCATCATCATCATCATCATCATCATTATTATCCCAATCTATCTCCCTAATGAGTCCAGGTGCTCCTAAGGGTGAAGACTGTCTTTCCTCCCCAGATGAGATGTTCCCTGAGAAGCAGAGGAAATGATCGGTTCAGAGCAAAAAGAAAGTTCAGAATTTAATTAGTCCGACCCCCTCATTTTTAAGGATAAGGAAAACTAAGCCACTGGAGATTAGCAGCCACTGCATCATTTGTTCTTCATCAGGCCAGGGTCCAGTCCCTTCTGCATCTCAACCCAAAACCAACCTGAGGCTTTACATACAGAGGGCAGGGCACTCAATATTTATTTACTGATTCCTCAACTATCCGGTAAAACCAACTAATCGATCCATCATAGAGTTACTCAAGTATCATAAAAATAGGACAAAATTAAGAGAGCAACAATTTGTGGAATTGTTTCTCTAAATTAAAAAAAATTAGGAAAAATACCCAGACCATAAGCCCAGAATTTCCCCTCAAGGTATAAAATTACTGAATATTATTCCTGAATATTATAGCACTTGACAATTTACAAAATGCTTTCCTCCAAACAGCTTCGTAATTTTGTAAGGTACATGGTACAAATATAATTATTTCCTTTACACAGATGAGCACACTGAGGCTCAAAGTAGAACTGAAGTAATGAGTCTATAGTTACAAAGCTACTAAATGGATACTAAAAATCAAGCCTTTGATGGTCAGTCTAGGACTCTTTTTACCATGCCATATTTCTTATTGCCTAATTTCCTAGATGTATTCCCAAATCTACCCTATTCCGTGGATGTTGTCCTTCATCCAACCTCCTTTCTCAGACCAATTGGCCCTACTTCATTCAGATCATTGGTCAGTGAACAAACCTTTACTTACTGTGTTCTCAGTCTTTTAGAAATGGAATAGGAAAACATTTACCATGTGTTTACCATGAGCCAAGCATTATGATAAGTGCTGAGGAATAGAAAAGTGAGATAGCTCTTCCCTCAAGGAGCTTCCATTCCAACTGGTGGGGGTGATACATGATGTAAGGTTCAGTTCATGACAGATGGAAAGGCCAGGGTGTACTTAGGCTCTGGCAAGAAAGTATCAGGGCAGAGGGCAAAGCCCTGAGGAAACAACGGCAAGGCAGATGGATTAGCATCCTGTTGAAAGTCAGTGTCTAGTACCTGGTGGGAACCAAGCAATGGGGGTCCAGCTGATTTGTATTTTCCTGTTGTGAGATCCAGTGGTTCTGGTCCTGGTGGTCAGGTACCTGTTGAATGACTAGAGCAAGAAGGAGGACAGGGAAGTTGTTTTGGATGGTGAGCAGGAAAAGAGAGAAAGAAGGTAGTCTCTACTCTTGGAAGCTTCCAGTTTGGTGGGGGAAACAAGACACATAGGGAAGAAAGAAAAAAATGGTAGGGGATCATGGATATTATTGTACAGTGGTAGATTGTGCAATCCAGAGTCTGTATGCTAGAAGTCCAAAAAGAGAGAGCATTGTGTGTCGGGTCAGGCAGCATCTTCCAGGCTGTTGCTGTATTTGTCCTTTGTTCTGGAAGAGGACCATGACATCAGGGAAATGATGACATGACTTGCAGTTGACTTTGATTTGAGTGAGGGAGGGCTGGGCAAGATCACCAGCCTCACTTTCTTCTCCAGAGCCCTCTGGGTCCACTGTCCAAATATTCATCAGGATGACTGGAGATGGCCTAGGATGTGATGGGAGACACTGGCCCTGCTAAGCTAAGATCTTTTCAGGTTCTTCCAACACAGACACTCAATTACCCAACTCCAGGCATTTTCATTGGCTGCATCCTATGCCTAGAATGCTGTATTTCTTCATCTCCACCTCCTGGCTTCCCTGTCTTTCTTCAAGTCCCAGCTAAAATCCCTTCTATAAGCTTTTTCTGATCTGCTTCAATGCTAGTACCTTCCCTCTGTTGAATATCTTAAATACTCTATATATCTTGTTTGTACATAGTTATTTGCATGTTGCCTACCACTAGACTGTGAGCTCTGCAAAGCTGGGGTTATCTTTCACCTTTCTTTGTAACCCTGCAACTAAACATAGCTTTTTGCACATAGTGGGCATTTAGCAGATGCTTATAGCCTGACTGATACTCCTTTCTCCAGAAACCTGCCAAGCTCAACTGATGACAATTTAGAAACCCATATGGTCATCTGGGAAGTGGAAGCTGGGATAGATTTAGTGATGGGCTTGTACTCTACCACTTCTCCCCCTCCCCGTCTTTTGACCTTCTCTAAATCCCTCTAACCCCTTCTATTCCTAGATAGACATTGTCCAGAGCAGACATATTTGGAGATTTGGGTTGTGGTTCAATAACCAAGGAATAATCATAGAGTAAGGCCCCCCTGCCCTCACAGCTCCAGGGGTACTAGTGATGTTGACAATCATAGACTTCAGGGGCCTGAAGGAATTGTCTCCCCCAACTGCTTCCAGGGTGAAAAAGACTGGTTCAGCTTGCACGTCTGGGGGCTTTAAGAGTTATTTTTGTCCTTGAAATCTAATAGTGGGTTATTGGTAATTACAGGAAAAAATGGAGTGGAAATAAAGGGTTAGGATTTTTTTTTCTGATTATAGCATTATATTTTGGATTTCCTATTCAGTTAGACACCACTCTGAGGAAGGAAGCCTCTCTGATTATAGCAGGAAAAGACAAGCGTCTTCCATGGGACTATTATTTCCACCTCGTCTCCATCTCTATAACTGGCATCATTTCTCTTTAAGCCACAGAGAAGGGATGTTGCTTAAATGTGTGTTTTACACAGAATATAGTTTTCATGCATCAGATTCATGCAGTGCAGGGACACGCCATAGATGTGAGATTCACCTTCCTAGAGCAGGGCATTGCCTGAACTACTAAAATTTGAACTCCTTAACCAAGCATTCACAGAATCACAGAATTTCGGAATTCAAGGGGACATTAGGAGTCAGTTCAAGTTATACATTAAAAAAAATATCCCTATTCAAGGTCTTCCATAGCCCGGTCCCATCTATCCTTTCTATGGTTATCCTACACTTTTTGCCTACAGCCTCTGTTCTAATTTCTCATTTGGACTGCTTCTCTTCCCATATATTTATTCCTGTCCCTTACCTTTGTTTACACTGTTCATTGCCTTCCTGCGTATTTAATTTAACAATACATAATTACTTAGGGTTTACAAAGTATGTTCCCATACTTTATGTCATTTGATTGCCCTGGAACGTCTCTGAGTTAGTTGCTTGGGACCCTATTATCCCCATTTTATTGATGAAAACATTAAGGTTCATAGAGGCCAAGTGACTTTTCTAAGGTCATAATAGAAAATAAATATCAGAGCAAGGTCTGTAGACTATAGATCTCATGACCACAACTTCAAAGCAATCCCCACCCCTGGTTCTAGAGACTCTAGATCTCACGACTACAGCTTCAGAGCAATCCCTTATACCATATAATTCTCTATTTCTCACTTTTTTCTCCACCTATTCAAACCTGGCTTGTGCTTCATAGCCTATTGCTTTCATGGAATTCTTCTCCTTTACACAAGCTTGTAATGCCTTCTCCTTTCTCTGTATTCCTTTCAACCTACCTATTTGTGTCACTCCTATTGATGAATAATAAACTTCATGCATGTTCATTTTGTTTCCTTGAGAAGAGTATAAATTCCCTAAGGGAGGGTACCTCATCTTGGGTCAGTTCAATTGAACAATTATTTCTTAGGCATTTCAACGTTACAAGCACTATACTAGGCACTGGGGACACAAGACACAAATGAAATCTTTCCTGCCCTCACAGAATTTACCTTACCTTCTGGGGTGAGGATGAATGATGTGTGCACAGATAAATGAATGCAAAATATATACAAAGTAAATACAAAATAAACTTAGTAACAGCTGGGAAAATTCAGGAAAGTGTCCTGTAGGGGGTGAAAATTGAGCTGCATGAAGGAAGCTTGGCATTCTAAGAAACAGAGTGATCTTGGAACTCCTTGTGTGCCCCATAGGTTTCTACCACATACCTCATTATTGGACCCTCCTAATCCACAGAACTGACTTGTATTAGGGCTCATAGATTTCAAACTTGTGCTTGTCCTTCGTTTTCAAAGAGGTCCATGACATTAGGAAAATGGTGACATAACTTGCAGTTGACTTTGATTTGAGTGAGGGAGGGCTGTGCAAGGCCATTTTCTCCTCCAGAGCCATCTGGGTCCAGTGACCAGATATTCATCAAGACAATTGGAGATGACCCAGGTTGCATAAAGAGACCCTGGCCTTTTCAGGCTAAGGCCTTTTCAGGTTCTCACTTTGAGTGAGGTAATTCCCATTCAGTGAATAGGCCTAACCGGAAGGGGTCTTAAAGCCAACTAGTCTAATCTCTTCATTTTACAGATGAGGAAACTGAGGTACAGAGATAAATGACTTCACCAAGGTCATAGAAGTATTACGTGGCAGGGATATTATCCAAACCTAGATGTTCTAACTTAAAATCCATTCTTCTTCCCACTTAACCAGGTTGTATTGACCTCATTCTCCATGAAGAGAATGACCTATCAGAATAACCCTGCCCTCAAGGAGTTTACCTTCTGCCAGGGGACAAACAACATGTGCACAGATAAATGAATGCAAAATATACACAAAATAATACTAATTAAATTTGACACTAATAACTGGGAGAAGCAAGGAAAGCTTCCTGTAGGGGGTCTTGCTTGAGATGAGCCTTGAAGGGAGCTTGGAGTTCCAAAATGTGTCTTGCTCTTTCCTCACTCTTCTATAACTAGTCTGGTGCCAGGAATTCATTACCCCTTGTATTGACCATGAGGCAAGTCCAAGGACTGGTCATCTGCTCTGCTTCCCTTGTCATTCTGGCTACTGACTACCAGTACATTGACCAGCAGTGAAGAACAAAACCTTTATAAGACACCCCTGCCCCAATACTCAACATTGGAGTGAGATCTAAGGCAGACCTGACTTGGGCTAGGGTGAGTACCTCAAGCTAGCCACACTCTTCTATAACCAGCCTGGCCCCCTACCTCCACTCGCCCCTGCCTTTGCCATCAATTAGGTAGGACCAGCTGATGAATATGGTCTTCCCACATCTAACACTCCTTTCTGTTATTTTATCAGGTATTGATAGTAAAACAGATATTACCTTCGCTACTCTGAAGATAATGGAAATCAGCTGCTGATAGTACCACTCAGAATTCCTGTGATCCATAATTAGAGGATGGCTTGACCAAACCTCCCTTCCCTGACCAATCTTGTCCTTCATACCCACGCATGCCAGCCCCACTTCTAGAGGGTCCTTCTTCCCTGCCCTTCTACTGTGCCCTCTGGGACCTCCATTCTCTTAACAAAGAGAGCAGAGGATCTAGAATCAGATCCTGCCTGTTTCACTTGCTAGTAACCTCAGGTAAATCATTTAACCTCTCTAGGCCTGCTTTTTCTCATGTACAAAATGGAAGGCAGGGGGTGGCAAGTTAACTAGCATTGGTTAGAGCCCTTCCAGTTTAGATATTATAAATCTATCAGATTACCCTATAGTCTGCTATAATGGTAGGTATAAACTACCATAAATACCCATCATAACAGACCTGGGCCATCTCTCTAGAGATTACTGGGGATAGTAGGGATATGTTTACCCCAAATAAAAGGTAAACTCCTTGAGTGTGGGGGCTGTTTCACTTTGATTTATCTCCCAAGGCCTAGCCCAGTGCCTGGCACATAGCAGGGGCTTACTAAATTATCGTTTCATTAAACCGACTCCAATAAAATTGAAGAGCAAAACCATGAAAAAGAATCTAGGACTAAAGGAAACAGACCTCCTGGTTTTGAGGCCACCCCAGCTGCACCCTAAGAGACAAACCAGTGCCAGGAAGGAGAAGGTAATTTTGAGTTACATTCATTTCGTCTGTCCCAGTTAGGAGGTGTCTAAAAACAACAACAGTATTGGGCATTTTCCTCAGGGTGAGTTTGATCCTGACAATTGCTCAATAGTTTCACAGGGACATCCCCTGATGGTTTGAAAGGATTGAGAACAGAAAGTACATTAGCAGGAACATGTGGTGAGTAGAGAAGCTGGCACAGATATGTGTTTGTCTGCATCCTTAAGATAATTTCTAAAGAGTACGATTCTCCCTCAAGGCTGAATCATCCCTGGTATTAAGGTATTATCTTTGCTGATAATAACACCTCACATTTTTATAGTGTTTTTATAATTCTTAAGTGCTTTTAGGTAGAATATATACATACTTTGATCTCCCTGTATAAACCTGGGAGGCATCGTGTTCTTGTGAAAAGAGCCCTGGATTTAGAATCAGAGGATCTGGGTTCAAGTCCCTCTTCTTCCTCCCATCCCCCATGTTATGGCAAAGAAATGACTTAATATCTCCGAGTTTAGTCACCTATAAAATATAGACTTCTTCTAGATATCTTCCAGGATCCCTTCTGGTTGTAAATTAATGTTTCTATGATATTCTGTGCTGCAGATGATCAAACAGAAGTAGAGACAAGTAGCTTCACCCAAGGCCATAGGATCAGAGATATAGAGCTAGGAAGGACCTGAGAAGAAGTCCAGTTCAATCCTCTCACTTTAGAGGTAGCTAAACGTAAGACTTAAGAGAGGCTAAGTGATTTTCCCAAGGTCACACAGCTAGTATTGGCAGAGCCAAGACAGTAACTTGTGTCCTGATACTAGGGTACAAATTATCTTTATAAAAAGATTGGTTGATTCTTTCTGGTTATGAATATGATCATTTGGACAAAAACTTTCAGCTATTGGCTGCCCAATAAATATTTGTTAATCAATAGATCATTTCAGTCAAGGGAAAATTTCTGTAAAGTATCTACGTCTTATTGTGAGCGTATATATTGTTATTTACTCAGGCATGCCAGCGAATTTTTTTTAAAAGATGATCTCCCTTGCCAGGTATGGTAATGGTTAGGATTGTTGACAGGCTTGCATTTGTTTTATGCTTATTATGTTCATTATGAAGGAGAAATCTCGAGATGCAGCTAGGTATTAGCTCTACATTTAGGGAACAGGGTATGGACGAGTGTGTGTGATAATCACCACCTGCATCCTGCCTTGGCTGGCTGCTGATTAGGTTCCGTGAATCTGGAGCAAATCCCAAGGATTATGTGAGCATCTGCTCTTGCACGCTGCCAGCCGGGGCATGGGCCTAGACATGAGCTGAGCCAGAGCCTCCCGAGTGGCTCAAGCCCCGATTGGGAAAGGCAGGAGAGCAGCTTCGGAGAAGAAAGCTATGAGCCAGCTCAGCAGGGATGTGCAAGTATCTGACCAGAGCCAGCCTCATTACTGTCCCCTGCACACATGGAGCTCATTCCTGACTCTAGGATTTTGTTCCTACTCCTCTCCCACCCCAGCTCCCACAATGGACTCTCTCCACACTTCCTCTCATCTAGTCATCTTTCACCCACCCTGTGAGCCCCACCAACTCCAGAAATTCTGCTTTACTACTCTAGGCTCGGATGAACCTTCCTTTCTCTGAAATTCTGAAACATTTGTTATCTATAATATTCAATTGGCATTTAGTCACATTTAATCGCCTTGTATTATTCTCTGTTTTGTGTATATGCATATACGCGTTTAAGATTTTAGATTACTTTATTATAAGCATATCTCTAAGTCAGTGTGGCATAGGAGAAAGAGCTATTTTTAGAGACAAAAAGACCCAGGTTCAAGGCCCTTCTTTGTTGTGTGTGCAAGTCTCATTTCATAGATTAAATAATTCCGTTCTGTTAGAAGGCAAGGACCATGGCCATCCTTCAACATATAGCACAAGGCTAGGCATTTAGTGAATCAACCAACTTACAAATAAGCACATACTATGTGCCAGACACTGTATTAGGCACTGGAGATAGAAGGAAAAAGAATAAAACAATTCCTATGTGCAAAGAGTTCACATTCTAATGAGGGAAACAAAGGTATATGTGTGTGTGATACATGTTTTATATAAAAATATAAAGTTAATAAATACATACACATATGCATGTACATACACGCACATACCTATAGCTATGTGCATGTGTACATACATACATATGTACATGTGTGCATATATATGTGTGTATGTGTATACATATACACATACGGATATATGTACATATATACATACATTAACAGTGGTTAAAAAGAAGGGAGTCTGAGAAGAGCACTAGCATCAAGAGAGGCTTAAGGCAAAAGATGATGCCTGAGCTGTACCTTAAAGAAGAGAAGGATTCTGTGAGGAAGAAGTAAAGAGGGAGAGTGAAATCTAGACACAGGAGAAAGGAGGAAAGTTGGTGTTGGGCTTGGAGTGATCAGAGATTTGAATCAGGGAAAGAATGTGATTAGTTAGTGAAGAAACTATGAGGAAGTTTAGAGAGTTGGCATCATTTTGTGTATCTTTAGGGGTTGTTGTAGGTGTGGGCCCTGAGTTTACAGATGTGTTTCAGGTTAGACTATTTGAGGGTCCACAGCTACAGATCCCACATGGTTTCTGTTGCTGTGCCTGCAAATCTCCAGAGTGTTTTAGGTTCTCCCTGGGGCAAATCTTATTTTAGGAGCTTAGTGAAAGTGAGATTTTATGCAGCCCACAAACACAAGTGACCCCAATATGTGCACGAGGTTGAGTAGACTGATAGAGAATTGCCTTCTGCCTCCCCATGGAATGATTCTAGCATCTGGGAATAGCAGGAGCAAGTCTTGACAAGTGGGAAATATCTAAATGACACGATTGTGAGCCCCCCTGCATGGAAGAGCAAGTATAAAAAGATTCAAGTGGACCCAGATCCAGTAGATGAGAGGGAGACCACATTTAGGGGAGCCAAGTGGGACTTGGGGAGCCAAGTTTGAGGGTGCTGGCAGTACTTGTAGTCCTTTGGAAGCAGAGAATCAACAGAGTTCTCAAAATTAGATACAATAGATAGCTATCAGGGGACAGACAGGAATGACCTCCTCTCCCCCTTCTTGCCCACGTGTCAGCCTCCTTTAGCCATGACACTGATCTATTTCAACTTCTCTGTCTCCCCAACACAGTATAAGGAGCCCACCTTCTGGCCCCATTCAATTGAAGGCACTCTTCTTCATACTTGCCTGTATGTGGATTGGGAAAAACCCAATTCCTGATAATAGCTCTGGATATATTTCCAAGCAGGTCCATGTTGGAAGAGGAAAAAAGCAGACAGGCAAGAAGGAAAGAAGAAAGAAAGAGCAATGTAAGGAAATAATAAAGACATACACACATATGTATATATACATATATGTCTTTTATATATACATATAACATATATACATACATGTATACACATATATACATACATGCATATACACATACACATGCACACACATATATGTCAAAGCAAGGTAGAAGCTTAAGAACATCAAATTTACAAAAACATAGAGATTTTCCTTTTAGACAATGGATGCTGTTTTGTGACCCCATTCCATGACCTCTCTTTAATTCTTCTCTGTTGTCACATTTCTCCTTCCTTCCATTTATCCTTTTTTCCAGCAAGTTTGTCTGGAACAAATTTGACTTGTTCTGATCTATTGGTAGAAAATGAAAGAGTTACTTGGAGAGGAGCCCTTTTACTCAAATAGATAATGTAAGCAAAGGAGGTTGCTGTAATTTATAATTAGCAAAACACAGGCCTGGAAAACCTCTGATTTTTTAAGCCTAGCTTTTCTGTATCTGACAAACTAAACATTTCCCCTCCTTTTGTCTGCTCCTCTCCTGCCTTTTGTTTTGCAGCTTCTCTGCAACCTGCTCCTTCCCCACATCTATAATCTCTGTCTATGCCCCACTGCAAGTTCCCAGTTTTTTACCTGATTGGGGCTTACCTGTCTATGACTTTAGAGATTAGAGACCAGTCAGACATGTTTGAGCAGGCCCCTTTTCCTCCTGATAAAATTCCTGAGCTGTTCAGATATGTGGAATAAAAGTGCATCCAGGAACCCCAGTGAGAATTTGGCATAACTCTTTGACAGGTTCTAGAAACAGCCTCCTATAATGGTTTTGTGGATTTCATCTTCTTGTCATGACCTGAAGGCCATCATCATGCCCAAGGCTCCCTAGAAACATCCCTGGTAGTGTCCCTTCCTTGCCTTTTTCCAGTCACACTTTGGGGGTGTTTGTCTTGGTCCCAGTCAGTGGGGGTATCAGGTTTCCCCCATACTCTTCACTTGGTGTCTTTATTTCCTGCTTTCTTGGATGTTTCCAGTTAAGCCACATGACCTTCCCTTGAAAACACCAAATAAAAGATTTGTTTGCATTTAGCACTGAATGCCTCCTCTGAGTCCTCTCTTGGAGCCCTTTTATTTCCAGCAATGTTCCCCAACACACCTCTACTATTGGCATGGTCCAAGGGCCTGGAAACAGGAATAGGTACCTCTTCCAAATAACTAAAGCCATAGTCAAAACCTTTCCTACTTATTCTAAACATTTTGATAGAAATCTATGTATAACATATCCAACACTTCCTTTCTTAGTAAACTGAGCATAAGGAATAGAATATGACTTTTTCTCTATGAGTTACAGTCATTAAGGACAGCAGTGATACTGTGAGGGACATACAGTGATGCCCGCAGGGGCTAAGTGTGTAGGGTTTAGGACACCCTTTCACTGACTTTTTCGGGGAAGCTTTGCTGGTCTAGTTGCTGATTCTGCTGTCTCCCTCGCCAGTGATGCCCTTGGGGGATCAAGCTGCTGCTTGTTCCAACACAAAATTCTAGAATCTTTGAATGTCAGAGCTGGAAGGGGCCTTAGAGTCACTTAGTCTGGCCCCCTCACTCATTTCGAGAGACCGAGTTCCAGCAAGGTGAAGGAGAATAGGTGGTTAGTGGAAGAGTCAGTAAAGGAAATACTACATTAAATAATAAAAATGCCACAAATGGTATGGCTTCAATCACAGAAGGATCCAGATACCAATGCAAAGTCCCAGAAACAAACAACCTTATAAGACAGTTTTCTTTAATATAAGAAGCCCTACAAGAAGAAAAAGACAGAATTAAGGCCGTGTCTTAAGAATTTGTAGGCTGAGGTCCAAGACTTAGGTGGAGGAAAATGGACCCATGAACCAGCTACATTTGTTCTAAATATCTGGCCTGGCTCATCACCATGGGAACAATTGACAAGAATCCATGGGAAGAAGGCATCCCTTATGATGAGATGTCAAAGAGCTAATGATTGGTTTTGATTAAATACACAGGATATTGTTGTTGTCACTTTATCGGCTTGAGTTTTCAGGTTCAGACCTAAGAAAACAATTTATTTTCTCTTGGCTACTCTGCTAACAGAAACAGCATGGTATGATGTATAGAGAGTCGTCCTCAGAGTGAAAAAGATCTGGGTTTCATTTCTACCTCTTAAAGATGCTGGCTGTGTGACCCTGGAGAAGTAATATCACCTGAAAGACTACGTTTCAGAGAAAATACCAATCTACATTGCTAAAAGAATTTCTTTCCCAGTAACTTTGTCCCAAAGGAAGCACAATACTGGTCTAAAACTTTAATGTATCTATCTATCTATCCATCTATCTATCTGTATGTATGTGTATATACATATATATACACACATATATATACACATACATATACATATATATACATACATATACATATATACATATATACACATATATACATATATACATATTTGCTGATTGTGGCATCGGGGATAGGAGGAGGCTAACTCTGGAGTCAGAGCCTGCCTCTGAAGCATATTACCTGTGTGATCATGGGCAACTCACTTAACCTCTCAGTGCCTTAGGTAAATCTTTAAGACTATGAGTTATAGCTATGTTACTGATCTGCAGTGACAGAGAGGATTTCTATTCCAGGAGCTACTTATGCAGGGAATAAAGTCACATAGGACCAAAATAAACAAATAAACAAAATGGTACTGGCAAAATTAGGCTGTTTGGTTACCAGGTTAGCAGTGGTACTTTGGTCCTGGTCATGTGGTACAATAACAACTTTGAGCCTAGAAAAAAAAATTTGAAATAGGTTGTATCTCTTTTTCTGGTCCCTATTCATTGGGTCTACAGAGGGACTGAAGCACTCACATGAACTGATGATATCTGCGTCAAATCAACATGTGCCAATTAGAAAAAACAGCCAAGCTGTTAGAGGGGCATAGAATTATAGATTTTAGAGTCAGAAGAGACCTCAAAGGCCGGCTAGACCAAAGCTCTTATTCTACAGATAAGGAAACTGAGGTCTAATGGACTTAAGTGGCTTGCCTGACGTCACCCAGGACATAATTAGGAGAGCCTGGATTTAAAGCAGTGCCCTGTACACTGCATGGTTCTCTGTCAAGGATCGCTGAGGAAAGACAGCAGTGTCAGTTATAAGTTAAGGGAGAGTTGCGTTTTACTGGTAATATGGATCTTAAGCGACTTGCACAAAGTTACACAGAGAGTAGATGGCAATGGTAGGTCCCAAATCTAGGTCTTGTGACAATAAATCCAGGCTTCCTACCAACAATTCCTCCCATTCTGTATAATGTCTACAATTATTTGAATAAATTCAAAAACATTTAAAAAACTGTCTCCAAACATTTCAAGAAGGAGCTGACGATCACCTATCTGCCTTATTACTATTATCAGAAAGCATCACCCCTATTCCATACACCCTGACTGTATACTCTCCCCTCTCAATTTCTTCCTTAATTGTTTTTCATAGGATAGGATAATCAAGTAAATTTCACGAATTGGCAAGAAACATTCTTGGATCTGATCATGACCCCAGATTGGGGGCAATGACTGGAACCTCCCAGCACTATGGAAATTAATCAGTATGGGTCGGCTAAGGAAGGGGGTGCCCCCCACCAGTTTCCAGGCGCCTCTGGATGACAGGAGAACTGAGGTGAAGGCCCTCTCATTGGCTGCCTCTGGCCTCGAAATCAAACATGATTTATCCATATTAGTGGGTTTCGTCTTTGTCTTATTATCCCAGGCCACAGCTATGAGACCCGAGCCGACATTCCTGCTTTTTAATAAACAGATTTAATAGGTCTGATAGTTTGGCAATTTGTAGAGTAAATTAGATTTAATTCAGCCTGAATGCCACTGATTTCTCATATTGTTGAAAACAATCCCAGGCAGTTCTGCGCATCACCCTAACACTTTTTTTTTTTTTTTCTGATGCAGATGAAAACAGTAAGCTGACCGTTTAAAATATATCAGATGTGACATTCATCCAGGACTTTCCAGCCCAGGACTTTCCTGCCCAGGACTTCTCTTTTGAGACAGTACACCCAGGTAACAATCCCGAAAGCTTAATAGGGGGGTGGGGGTGGTGATGATGATGATGATGATGAAAATAGCAATGAGTCATAAGTTCATGAATCAAGAGCAGGAAGGTAGCCAAGAAGCTACTTTATGTAATCCTTTTATTGTACAAATGAGACAACAGAGGCCTAGAAAGTTCAAGCCATTTGCTCAGCATCACACAGATTATAAGGATCAGAATGGAGAATTTGAACCCAAATCCTTTGAGTCAGTGATCTTCCCACCGTACCATGGTGAGGCTATAGAAGTAGCACTGTTATTCACCATCACATGTGAAATAAACTAGGTTATTATTTTCAAATTACTGTAGTTTACATTTTTTAGTCTTTAAACTTCCAAAACAAGTCCTTTTAAAAAATTCATCTTAATAAACATGTATTGAGCAAATCTACTATGGGCTTACACCAGCATCCCATCTCTCTCTAATATTCAATTGTCTCCTTTTTACAGGATCCTTTCTTGCTTCCCACAAACACTTTTGATTCTTCTCTATCTTCAAGAAATTCTGTCCTAATCCTACTTTCTCTAGTGGCTACCATTCCATATTTGTCCCTTCCTTCTCAGTTCAACTCATTGAGAAAGCAAACTGTCTATACTCAATGTCTACTTCCTCTTCTCTCCCTCTCCTACAGCCTTTTCTGTCTATCTTCTGACCTCATCACTCATCTGAAACTGCTCGTTACAAAGTGATGAATGACCTGCTAACTGTCCATATAATGACCTTGTCACATTCTTCACCCTTCTTGACCTCTTTGATGCGGTGGCTCACTTAACCTCCATGAGTTTCAGTTTCTTCATCTGCCAGGCGGGGGAAATAATACTTTGCCCTGACCCCCTCCCAGGATTGCT
The DNA here is from genome assembly GCF_011100635.1 of Trichosurus vulpecula. Classification (NCBI taxonomy): domain Eukaryota; kingdom Metazoa; phylum Chordata; class Mammalia; order Diprotodontia; family Phalangeridae; genus Trichosurus; species Trichosurus vulpecula. The sequence goes on from NC_050573.1 coordinate 365,506,583, forward strand.
GGAAAGATCAAATGAAATCATGTGCATAAAGCACTTTGTAAAGCGCATATATTCGTGTCAGCTGCTATGATAGTTACCATTGATGATCAAGGAATGGCATGTCTTTAGGCAAAAACTAGACTTTACTCAAGCCCTTCCACTAACCTGTAATGGCCTCTACCTTACTCTCAATCCTTCTGAATCCTATCAACTTTCCAAGGGATGGGCCCCATTCCAGGCCCTCTGTGAAGCCTCCTCTGACTCTGTCTCGGAATGATCTCACCCTTCTCTGACTCTCAGCAACACACATCATACTGCTTTGTTCTCTTCTCTTTCTCTTTCACTAGCTCAAGCCTTTGTGTTCACAACTAGACAACACACTACTCATGCTGCATGCCACAGTGTGAAGATAATTATAAAATAATAATAACAATAATAATAGAGATCATTTCTATACCACCTTAAGGTTTCCAAACATATATATGTATATATACATATATATATGTATATATATATATACACACATTTTTTTTTCCTTTTCATTTGATCATCAAACAACTCTGTTAGGTAGGTGCTATTATTATCCCCATTCTACAAATCAGGAGATTGAGGCTTACAGAGGTTAAGTGACTTGCCCAGGGAAGGAAGGATGGGAGGAAGGAAGGAAGGATATGAGATTTCACTCTGGAGGAGCTTCCTTCCTTCCTTCCTTCCTTCCTTCCTTCCTTCCTTCCTCCCTCCCTCCCTCCCTCCCGGTTTCTCTTTATCTTTCTTACCAGTGATTTCCTGAATACTTTCTACATGTATTGATCAATGAATCATCCAATAAGTTTGTATTACTATGTGCCAGGCACTGCTCTAGGTCCTGGGAAATACAAATACAAAATATGAAATAGTCTCTACTCACAATGAGCTTATATTCAAATGGAGAAGATAGGTACACATGTAAGCATGTACACAATAAATATGCAGAGGATAAATGTAAGCATATGCAAAGTCATTAAGTAGAAGGTAGTACAGAAGGGTGGGTGCTAGCAGATAGTGTATGTGGGGAAATCAAGAGAAGTTTCATGTGAAAGGTGGTACATGAGTTCCATCTTGAAGGAAACTAACCTACATCTTCTAGTCTTAAAGAGTTCATTGGGTCACTGGGAGGTAAAGTGACTGGCCTATGGTTAAATAGTATGTGACAGAGGCAGGATCTGAACCCATATTTTCTTGACACCAAGGGCAGTCCTCTAACTACTATACACACTGTCTCATGGAAGAAAATAATGACTGAATCCCATTTTGGACACACAATTCTTGTGATTCCTAGGGGATAAGAGATATCTGTAAGAAAGCTGATTGTGTTTAGAGCTCAGGAGAGAGATTAGGCTGTAAGCTATCCAGCAACAATAACTGAACCTTTGAATACTGATGACATTTAAAAGAAAGATTATATGGAAAGAAGACAAAGAGGCCCAAGATGGAGTCCTGGAGAAGCCATGCTAATAATCTAGAGATGAGTGAGACCAAGTCTGTCAACAGTAGCATACATGTTAGAAATTCAGAAGAGTCAGAGAGATGAAACTAGGAAGGAAAGATTAGGGAGCTCTCCAATATTCAATTGTAAAAATACAATTGTAGCTTCATGGAAGGTAGTAGACTTGAACTGAGCCTTGTAATCCATAGTCCTAGGTAAGATGCTTAGGGGATCCCAATGCTTATAGGAGTGAAGAGCAGAAAACCTAGAATGACAGTCCAGAAGGGAATACCAGTCTTTGTGTGTCCCCATAGCTAATGCTATAGAATGTCCTAGCTACTGTGTCAGTTTTCTGCTTTGTGCTAGAGGAGGTCAACACTTGCCTAAGGGCTTGTACAGTTCTCTGCTTAAAGTGGGGAGATGTAGAATGGTCTACAACTTAATTCATTGACTAGAGACATTGAAGGGGGAAATGTCAGATCATGGAAATATCTTCTGCATAGTCATCCTTCTGCCTCTAGGCAGGATTGGTATCTCAGCCATCACAGATAGATGGGTATTTCCCCCGACCCAGAGCTTAAAAGGATGGCTCCTGAGGCATCCGATTTTAGCTCCATAGGGTAAGGTCATTGGCTTGACCACTTTGGAGGGAAGCCCAATTCAACCATTTCAAGCAATATCAGGCCTGAACCTAGTAAAGCCCTTAGGGGAGAAGCAGAGAGGAGGAGAAGGATTGCTTGAAGTAATCCAAATGGGTTAGCTTCTAATTAGGAGTGATGGGAGGAAACCGAGCGAAGGAGAATTTAAGCTGAATTGCAAGAAAAAAAAATCCCCAACAATGAAGCGTATTCAGCTGTGGAGAAGGATGACAGAGACAGATCGGCAGCAGTCATTCATAATTTCTTTATTGGTAATTTGGTCTCTATATTTTGGAATGAAATACATATCTGGGAACCATGCCAGGTCATGCGAGGCCTATCCTCTAACAGGCATCTAGGGCTGTAGCATTAATGGCTTGGTGAGAGAGAACCAGGACAATTTGAGAGCAAGAGGGGAATGAAAACTGGAGAGAATGAGGTTTTCTTTCCCAGTCATGTTACAGGCCTGGGAATCACACTAAAGGTAGAGATACAAATATGCCCTGGAATAATCTGGATTGTAGATTGACTATCACTTCTCCCTGGAGGTAGTGAAGCTGCAGACTGGGGAATAGGGACACTTAGCAGGGAATGGAGGAGAAAAGCATACTGGGGGAAAAAAAAGGCACAGTACAAGTTCTGGGACAACAACCAAGGTACTGAGTCAATGAAGTCAGTGTTCTCGGTGGACTAGGTTACCAATTCTGTAAGCTAGGCAGGAGCTAAGAATTTGTAGTGATTGCTCAAGGCCAGGAAGGTTAACATAAAATAAGAAAGTACAATTGGAAGGAATCAGCAGGCAGTAGATAAATAACTGGTTATCTCATCCCCTCATCTCTTCCTGAGATGGCAAACCAGGCCTTCTTCTCTCTTCACTCCATTGCTGTCACCTTGGACCTGGGCAATAGGAGACATAACATGGCAATACTAACGTTATTAATCCCTATCTTCGCTAATTTTTCAGAACTTTCCAGTTACATTTGGTAAAAAAAAAAAATGTCCTAGGCCTCACTTTTTATTTTATATAAAATTTGGGCAGGGGTCAGAGTTGTGGTGAAAAAAGAAAAACAGCAATGTAATATTATATAGTCATCTACTCCCTTTGCCAAGCCATTCTCACAGTATTTTACGCTGGACAAAGCACTGGATTTTCTATTGTGGGGAGGGGGGAAGGATACCGTGGCTCTGACTCCAGCACTGCCATTTCCTAGTCATTTAATCTTATGTAATCACTTAAGCTAAGTGGAACAGCTGACAGAGTGTCAGGTCTGGATTCAAAAGACTCATCTTCCTGAGTTCAAATCCAGCCTCAGATACTTACTTGCTATATGACCTTGGGCAAGTCACTTACCCCTGTTTGCTTCAGTTCCTCATCTGCAAAATGAGCCAGAGAAGGAAAGGAAATGGGAAACCACTCCAATATCTTTGCCAAGGAAATCCCAGATGGGGTCATGAAGAGTCAAACAAGGCTGAACAAAACCAAAAATCACTTTATCTCTCTAGACTTCAGTCATCTCCTCTGTAAAATGGGGATAATAATCTTTATGCTGTGTACCTCTCAGGATAGGTGGAAGGTAAGTATTTTATAAGTCTCAAAGTGCTATTTAAATATGAGTTATAATCTGTTCCTTTCAATTCCCACTGCCAGGGACCATAAGCCAGGCCCTCATTGCTTTTTAACTGAACAATGGCAGTGGCTTTCTAATTGATCTCTTGCAATAAAGACTCCCTCCTTCAGTCAATTCTACCTGTGATTGGAAGATGAATATGCCCAGCCTAGAGGATGGTCTCCTCACTGCAGGGCACCTCCCACCCCATGTCCCTTGCAATCCCCAGACACAAACACATGTTGGGTGCGCACATACACACACACACATACACACACACACACACACACACACACACACAAACACCTTTATCTTTGCTCCCTATCTTCCCCTCACCTATTCTGTTTAAAGATCTTTAGCATATCATTGGACCCTTCTTTGGTCTCTCATTATGAGTCTTGTTTCCACAAACTGGGAGCACTTCAAGAGCTAGGATGGTCAGTGGAATCTCAATTCAATTCAACTCCAGTCAGTTCCAAGCAGTTTAACTCAGAGTGGAAAGTAAACAAAACTTCCTATTAAAATATCACATAGTTGAAGAGAAATATTACAGCTGTAGCTGTAACAGCCAGGTCAGGAAACAGCGCTTCTAATGCGAGATTGTTTTCATGTCAGTTAGCTGGTCAATAAGCATTTATTATATGCCTACTATGTGCTAAGCACTAGAGATACAAAGAAAGGCCAAAAAAAAAAACCAAACCCAAACCCAGTTCCTGTTTTAAAGGAGCTCACAATCTAATTGGAGAGGTAATGTGCAAACAACTATATATAAACAAGATATAAACAGGATAAACTGAAAATAATCAACAGAGAAAGTACTAGAATTAAGGGGGATTGGGAAAAGGCATTTTAGAGAAGGTGAGATTTTAGCTGGGACTTACAGGATTCAGGGAATCCAGGAGGTAGAGATGAGGAAGGAGAAAATTCCAGGCTTGGGGGCCAGCCGGTGACAACGGCCTGAGCTGGGGGATGGCGTGTTAAGGATGTTAAAGATGTACTTCTGTGACATGTCTCCTACAACCTCTGAGCACGAGGAGGCAGGACACACTGTTCATTTCTGTGAAGGCTAAACCCAGGGGATGTGATATCATCTTTAATAGTCTACATTGGCCAGGACCTGAGGAAAGCCATGAATATGCAGGCAGCACTATCCTGTCACCAGGCTCCTAACTCATTTCCTCACCAAGTAGATGAGTCCTGGCCTGGGCGATTTTATTTTCCAGATGTCTGAACTCTGCCAGCTTCATAAATCATCAGCACTAGCTACTTGGTAACTCCATCAAGTAATGGTGCTTAACGAGGTTAATTTTCTTTTTAGAAAAGGAACCTAGGTTATGAAAAGGAAAGCAGTGTAACTACCAGCCTAAAACCTGTTTCCTCTGCTTCCAGTTTTTCTAAAAGGGTGCATGTACACACATACGCAGGGCAGCAGTGTGGCACAGTGGATAGAGTGCTGGGCCTGGAGTCAGGAAGATTCAGCTTCATGAGTTCAAATCTGACCTCAGACACTTACTAGGTATGGGACTCTGGTCAAGTCACTTAATCCTGTTTGCCTCGGCTTCCTCATCTGTAAAATGAGCTGGAGAAGGAAATGGCAAACCACTAGAGTGTCTTTGCCAAGAAAAACCAAATGCAGTCACAAAGAGTCAGATAGGACTGAAACAACTAAACACCACCACAAACATACTCATATATCCACATGGAATATATGTATATATCATCTAAGTCTCCGTGGCCTACCAATCCTTCACACTTGGGTGTGAGAAATTACAGAATCAGAGAATGTCAGAGTGAGAAGAACTCTCAGAGGCCATCTAGTCAAACCTATACCAGAACATAGACCCTTCTATAATATACTGTATAAACTCTGCTTGAAGAATCCCATTGAGTATCAAGAAGAATTCGTCAATTAGTGTGCTACTTGTGATCTTGGTGGGGCGGATAAACTTTAGTGGAATTGGAAGTTGAGGAGAAAATGGAAACCATATTTCAAGGAGTTGAGTCAGTGATGAAGAGTTGGAGGTAATAATTTCAGACCCCCCCCCCTCCACCTCAGCCCACCCCCTTTTTTTTAAATTTGGCAGAAAAGAAGGTGGGAGAAGAAAGAGAGAATGACAGCTTTCAAGACAACTCGTTTCATTCTTGGACAACATTGTTAGGAAGTTTTTCCTGAAGTTTGTGGTGAAATTTCACCTATTCTATTTTGCATCCCTTGCTCCTAGTTCTGCCCCCCAGGACCAGTCTCAGGAGTACCGGTCTAATTCTTCTTTCCTATCAAAACACCTCCTACACTTGAAGGCAGCTTTCATAGAATCATAGGTTTAGAACAAGAAGTCCAAGTCATTGTCCCAACAGATGAGAAAAATCATTCTCATAAAGGTACGACTTGAACATCGTCACATATCTAATAAGTACCAGAGTCAGGATTTAAACCCAGGACTCTCTTACTTATTGTCCAGCACTCTATCCAGAGCTGCCACATTGTGCTTCTCCTCTCATGAATTTCTTAGATGGTGGTCAAAGTCATTAGAAATCTCCACTGAGAACAGAAAAGACTTGGCTAGTCACTTAAATGAGGCTTCTGGTATCTGTAGGATCAATCATTTAGGACAATGAACACCAGGATGGACATCTAAAATGACTTGCTAGTCACAGAATCACAGAGAATTATAGCTCCCACTAGACACAAATATGTATGTATGTGTCTATGCATATATACATTCATGTATATGCATGTGTGTGTAAAACCATTCTATATATACCTCTATGGAGGGGGTGGGGATGAGAGGTGAAGGAAGAAATGAAGGAAAAAAGAAAAAAAGAAAAAGTTACATGATAACTATATACTACTAGTACGTAATAGATTTACAGTTTCATGTATAATCATTTTTTTTCTATTCTACTATTAAGTTCAGAATAAAATAAGCAAAATTAAAAAAATACACAAGAAAATTATTGCTAGACGGGACCTTAGAGATACTATTTTTAGGAATGATAAAACTAGGCCCCAGATAGGGACAGTGGCTTGTCCAAGGTAATACAGTTACTGGAAAAGTGAGTCTCAAAAGCAAGTTTCCTTATCTTAGTACTCTTTTGACTATGGTTTAGTGCCTTGATAATTCCTCATACTTGAAATGACACATAAGTCAAGAACTAAACCTCTCTGAACTTTCACTTTTCTTTTTGCCAGGTAGTGATAATAATACCTGCTTCAAAGGGCTGTGAGGGGAAATTGAGATGTCAATTTGAAGATGATCTGAAAAATCTTCCTTAAAAAGAGCACTGTATAGATATTAGGTACTTTCATAGTTTTAGATGTAAACATAGTTGGAAACAAAGTGCAGTTTAGAGGTGGGTGGGTGGTACCCCTTAAAAACCAGTGAGGAAGGACAACTAAAAGTACTCATTTTTTAAAGGTACAAATAATAATATTTAGCTATGGAGTCATTGGGATTGAGTAAGACACTGCAATATGGCAAATTCAAGTAGCAATATCTTACATATAAAATGGAAACACAGTCACAGTTATGGTTAGCATACTACTCATTCATAACATGTCACCTCCTGTCTCCCTACCTTTATAGTAACTTTCTCCCATGCTTAGAATGCACTGGCTTCTCTTTTCTTTCTTTCTGGATTCTGTTAGAATCCCACTTATTCTGCCCAAAGGAATAGTAAATTATAATCTCTGAAACCTATGATTTTTTCTTAGAGACCAGCCTCAACCCCAAATCACTCTGGCTCTCATTGATTGGCCAACAATCAGTCTCAGGAAAACCCTTCTTGGTCATTTTTTTGGTCTCTGATTGACTCAGAATGAATGTAAATAGCAATTGTCTCTGTTTTAGTCAGAAACCCTGAGGGTTTTTCCCTCTCAGATGTATTAAAAAAATAAATAAATTTTTGATTAGGTAATGAGGCCATTCTCCACCTCAATTCTTATTAACTTTAATTACTGAATGGGTGTTGCCTCAGTCAAACTGAGACCTGTTAAAGATCTTAGCTAGAAAAGGCCAAGGTCCCCCACTGCATCCTGGGCCATCTCCAGTAGTCCTGTTGTATAGCTAGCCACTGGATCCAGATGACTCCAGAGGAGAAAGTGAGGCTGGTGACTTTGCACAGCCCTCTCTCCCTCACTTAAACCCAATTCACTTGCATGTCATGCCATCACTTCAGTGATGTCATGGTCCTCTTTGAGAAGGAAGGACACATAACAATAGTTCAAATGCCAACCCCTGCCCTGTAATAATTAACATTTATATAATAATTTAAGATTTATAAATACTATCTCATTTTATCCCCACAACAACCCTTAGAGGTAGGTGGTACTATTATCCCCATTTTACAAATGAAGAACCTGAGGTACAAAGAGGTTAAAATAATTGTCTAGGGTCACACAGCTAGTAAATGTCTAAGGCTAGATTTGAACTTAAAAAAGCAGAATTTTAAGACCAATACTCTATCTAGTGCCACCTAGCTGCCTAGCTATTAGCAGAGTGTCATCCCTGATCTTCACCTATTTGTTTTAGAATATTCTCTATATACTTATTTATGTACATGTTATCTCTTCTCCTCCCCCCCCCCAAAAAAAGTAAGCCATTGAGGGGAATGTTTGTTATTATGGAAGGAGCAAGGATTTGGGAGTCAAGAGACCAGCCCTGAAGTCCCTGCTTCAACTCAAATGCACTTAGGGCTCTGAGTGAGTCATAAAGGCAGGGGCTCTTATTTAGCATAGTGACACACATATAAAAAAATGCTTATTAAATGCTTGTGAATTGATTAATTGATAATAAATGCTGAATTGGATTGAATTGGATAGGAGAATGGATAACAGGTTCAAAACGATACTGACTTCCCAATAACCCTTAGAGAACTTAGAAGGTTGAAAGCTCAACATGGAGTTAAGAAGACTCGTATTCAAATCAGCCTCAAACAGTTATCATCAGTGATGGGATTTGGCCAGTTCACAGTGGTTCCATGGAGAACCTGTTGTTAATTTATTTGAATCCCAGCACTGCTCCCATCCATACGACACTGGATGTCACTGAACTGTTCTGAGCCCTCATCTCTAAAATAGTAACAGTATCTTTTAATGCACATTTTGCAGGATCATTGTAAAGTTCAAACGAGACATTATTTCTGCGTGTGTGTAGACGTGTTGTGTGTACACTCATACCTACACACATACATACACACTTGATATTCCAAAAATCTTTGTGCAGTTATAAACTATCAAAGCTTAAAACTGAACTAAGACTTTTGGGACACACACACATATTATTGTTATTGTCGTTTAGAGTTAAAGGAGATGTTGAATAACACCTAGTATAACCAAATCACTTTCCAGGTGAGAAAACAAAGTCAAAGATATTAAATGACTTGTGCAATGTCCCACACATAGGAATCAGAGGGATTTGAACCCAAGTTAGACTCTGATTCTTGGTCTTTTTTTTTTCTCACTGTATTCTTCAATTTGATTCAACAACAATTTCTTAAGGAAAAGGAAATGAGTTTCTAAACCTTTGTTTATGGTCTGGATGTTAATAGTCTATCGTGCCCGGGTGTTAATATTCTGTCCTTCACAGGTGGGAGAATAGCTCCTGAAGTTAGGAGAAGTAGAGAAATAAAAACTTAACAACCTATCATATGGCAGATCAGAAAGGGGCTATTAAAGAGAAGTGACCTGTCAGTCTATGGGCAGAGGACTGGTTCTTGGGACAGGGAGATATATATGGAAGGGAAAACAGAGGGTTGTGAGTCATACAAGAGGGAGGAGGATTGTCACTTTCCTTAAAGGAAAATCTGAGTTGGAAATACAGAGCAGTCATGTGGGAAATACTTCAGTAACAATATAAGACAAAACCAATTCAAAATGAAGTGAATTCAGTGCATCCTAATTAATATTTTTTAAGAGCCTATTCTGTGTCAGGCACTGCAGAAGTGTGGGGAGAGTGGTGGAGAGAAGGGAAGGAAGGTATTCCCTACCCTCCAAAGACTTACAATGGAGTTTGATAGAAAATTCATATAGAATGCGGTGTGTTATCATGGAAGGAGCTAGGGTGTGGGTGTCAAGAGCACTGAAGTGCCTGCTTCAACTCAAATGCACTTAAGACTGAGCAAATCATCTCCAAGACTCAGTTTCCTTATCTCTAAAATAGGGATAGTAATATTTACATTGACTACTTATATGCTTGTTATGTGGAAAGCATTTTGTAAACATTAAAGAAAATATAAATGTGATGTATTAGTATTACGATTTAGTAGAGGATAAGACATGCATAAGAATCTATAAATCTATTTAGAATGATATTAAGTGTATAGGAGAGGTTAAGCAGTGTTATAAGAGATTCACTAAGAGAGGAGTTGCTTTTTTTAATCTTTCAATTGATATCATTTGTTTTTACCTTATCTTTATTTCTGAATATCTTCCCTCTTTCACCCAGCAAATTGTCTTCTGTAAGAAAAATATAAGAGAAAGGGGATGGGGGGAGGAGAGAAGTAGTCAATAAATGCATCAGGTATATCTGACAGTATATGCAATAAGACACACCCATAGCCCCTCACCTCTGCAAAGATGGGTGGAAGGTATATGTTTTCAACTTGTTTCCAGGGCCAAATTTACTCATTATAATCATACAATGCTAGATTTTAAATGTTACTGTTATTATTGTTATTCTCCTTCCATTTACATCTTTGCAGTCATTGTATAGGTTATTTCTTTGGTTCTGCTTACTTTACTCTGCATCTGTTCGTATAAATTTTTGTAAAATTTGTAAAAAATCACTTCTAAGTGGGAAGATCAGGGAAGGCTAAGTAGAAGAGTTGATACCTGATGTGAACCTTAAAGAAAAAAGAGAAATATTTCAAGAGGTGGAGATATAGGGGGTATCTAGGGTAGGTATGTATGGACAGCCTTCTGAATAAAACATAAGATGGGGGAGGATAAGACTGGGAGGCAGCAAGTGGTACACTTTGGTTGGTGTCTCCAGTGTGAAATAAAGACTACAAGAGTATATTGGAGCCTGAGTGAAGAGGTTTTTGAATACCAACATAAGAAATTTATGATTTGTCCTGTGGTAATGATTGTGAAAGGTAGTATTGCCTAGTGAATAGAGCGCAGGCCCTAGCATCAGGAGGACCTGAGTTCAAGTCCCATCTCTAAAGCATATCAGATTCAGAGTAACCTATGCAACATGACTATTTACTTAAGCTCTTATTGCCCCAAGAATCTCTATAAGACCATATGTCTGGTCCAAAACAGAAGCATACCAATATAGTGTCCAAACATTTATATTATGCTAACAATAATGCCTCAATTATGTAGCACCTTAAGGTATACAAAATGCTTTCCTCACAAAATATCCACTGAAATAGGAAGCACAAATATAATTTCCTCTGTTTTCTAGATATAGAAACTGAGCTTCATATTATGACTTATACATGGTCAATAGATAGTGACAGTCAGAGGGATAGTTAGGTGGTGCAGTGAATAGAGCACCAAGCCTGGAGTCAGGAAAACTCATCTTCCTGAGTTCAGGACACTCAGACACTTATAGCTGGATGACCTTGGCCAAGTCACTTAACTATGTTTGCCTCAGTTTCCTCATCCATAGAATGAGCTGGAGAAGGGAATGGCAAACCATTCCAGTATCTTCGCCAAAAAAATCCCAAGAAGGGTCATGAAAATTTGGACATGACTGAAATGAACAAAAATCAGACTGAAAAACAAACCAAAAAACCCAACTGAACAACAAAATCAGAGCCAAGAGAACAATAGAGTAGCATTGCATATATATATATATATATATATATATATATATATATATATATATATTTAGCAGAGAAGTGACTTGACTAACCTTGCAAACTGCAAGATTACTTTGACAACAGTATGAAGGATGGGTTGGAGGCAGGTTGACTAATCATAAATATTTGTATTTGACCATTGTATATGATGGTCTAAGAGAGAGAAGGCAGTAGGAAATAGAGAGAGGGAAAGAGATATGAAATATACCAAGTTAAAAATAACAATAATAATCTAATCCATATGGTGTTTTAAGGCTCATATAGCACTTTACCCACAACAATTTTGTGATAGTGGCAGAATCATCATTATATCACCATTTTAAAGATGAAGCAGACTCAAAGAGGTTAAAAAATTTTCCATTAGTAGCACATGTAGTATGCATCTAAGATCTGATTCCCATCAGGTCCTTTGGTTTCAAATCCAATATTCTGTCCTCTATACCGTATTCCTTCTTTGGAAATAGACTTATCAATTAATTAGATGTGAGAGATAAGGGAGAAGTTTCTACCAGTAGCTTCAGAAGAATTACAGGGAGGGGCCTAGGGGGTAAGTGACCCTGTAGAGATGCTCATCAACTAGACTGGCTATGGGGCAGTTGAAAGTTCAGCCACAAAAACTGTTAGGAAGTGTTCTCTAAAGTCATAAAGGGTCTGAAGTCTGCATCAGTGAAGGGTGTTTCTACACAGTCAAAAACTCTAAGCATGTCAACTAAGGAGAAAGGGTAGATACTGGGAGGAAGGTGGAAGCTTTGGATGCAATTTGTTTGAAATGCTGACAAGACAACTAGGTAGAGAGAGTAAGGAAAGAGATGAAAATGAGGCACTGAAACTCAGAGAAGAGGTAAAGAGTAGAGATAGATTTCAGATCCATCTGCATAGAGGTTATAGTTGAAGCCATGCGAAATAAAACCACTGTTAGGAGCCATAAGAGGAATTAGTAAAAGGAGACAGTAACAGTCAGAGAGGTAGAAGAGGATGAGTTTTTAGGTGGCAGGGACAGCAGAGGCAAAGGCATAGGGAAATCTGTAGGGAATAGTGAAGAGACATACCCAATTACATATGATTTTTCTTTTCTTCCTATAAATTCATCTTCCCAATATTATGCCTTCAGGCTGAGCCTGAACATGATCCTGACTGATGGCAGCGGTATCCTATACATGTAGGGATAAAGTAGAGGGAGAAAACAAACTGAGCCAATTCTTTTTAATTACCATGGATCGTCCCTAAGCAGGACAATAATAATAAATGCGAACTTCACTATCAGTTTAAAAGTGTTTTCATATGCATCATCTTGTTTGAGACTCATAACAATTCTATAATGTTATCAGGGTAGTTTTTGCTATCATACCTATTTTTCAGGTAAGAAAATAGAAAAATTGTGACTTGCCCCAGTTTACGCACGTAGTAAATGGTGGGGCCAAGACTTGAATCGAATTATTTAATCCAGGGCTATCCAAAGTGCAGCCCGTGGGCCTCATGTGTCCCACAGTGCAATTTTATGTGGCCAGCCTGTGTTTACTATGGGCATGGAAATTGACATAAATGCTTTAACTAAAGCATTTGTGTCGATTTCTGTGCTTGTGGTGGACACAGGCAGGCCGCACGGGGGCGCATGGCCAGTGATTTGGACAGCTCTGATTTAGTCAATAGGCATTTAGTAAGAATCTGGTTTGTGAAGGGCACTATGGTAGGCATGAGAGATGTAAATATGAAAGTTAAAGAGTTTCTGGCTTCCAGGAGCTAATGACATTTTATTAGGTTAGATGCACTCACTGTTAAATAAATAGGATCTATAGAAACTATGGTAGAAGGTTGGTACTATTAACTGAGCAATCAGGAAAGGCTCTTTGAAGAAAGGTATACTTGAATTGAGCCTTGAAGAGAGCTGGGAATTCAAAGAGACAGGTAAAGAATGAGAGCATTCTAGATACCAGACAGAGTTTCTATAGAGGAACAGAGCCAAGAGACAGTATATTGTGTATGGGCGACAGGAAGTTGGGCTGAAACTTAGAGTTTGGGAGGAGCGGAGGTGTGTAATTACTCTCCAAGAATACACTAGATCCAATATGTGAAGACTTTTCGATGTGAACCAGAGGGACTTCTATTTTTTCCTTAGACACAATGAGAAGTGATTGAAGCTTCCTGAGCAGAGGAGAGACATGGTCAGACCTTTAGGAATATCAGTTTGTCAGCCATGTGGAAGACAGATTAAAGAGGAACCAAATGGAGGATAGGTTAAAGAGGAGAGACGTTTTCAAGTGTGTTGCCCAGGTGAGAGGCAATGAGGTCTTGGACAAAAGCAGTTGTGGTATGAATGGAGGGAAGCAGATCTGTGTGAGAGGACCCAGGCATCCTAAGTCTAATGCCTATTTCTAGGACACCTTGCTGCCTGGAGAAGTATAAATAGCCCATGACTACCAATGTCAGCTGACTGAGCCTATTGCCTATCCAGGACAAGGATCTGTGGCTCAAAAAGAAGTTAAGGTTATCCTTCCCCAGAGGAGGCTACCTGTCTCCAGTGAGGGAGTGAAGATGCTGTTCAGAATGAAGAATGTTGTCTATGAATTGGGCCATACCATTAACCTTATTCTTGCTAACTCTGGTGTTAATTAGTAATTAGAAAATCACACATTTGTTTTCTACTTGGGCCCCTGGGCCCCTTGAAATCACCTCATATTTTAGTTCTAATGGGACATACTAATGGAGCCAAGAACTGCGGATCCACCAGTTTGCAGAGTTGGAGAACTTTTGGGGGAAAGTCATGACAAGGACAAGCTTTTTCCGCAATAACTGACAATTATCCTCAGAGAGGTTTTGGAAAACTGCCTTGGAAATGCAACATACCAATCACATCTTGATTATTTAATGGAGAGATATGATCATTTAGTTGACAGAACTGTCATCTCTAGGACTGTACATTCATCTGATCTGGGGCACCAAAGACACTGCCAGGAGGAAACACTCACCATGACACAGAGCATGCTGGTTCAGGAGCCTTAACTCTAGACACACACAAACACACATATGCGTGTGCATCTGTGTGTATATACACATATATACACATACATATACATATACATATACATGCACAGACATAAGGGTATGACTGTGTATGTACTGAACACCTATAATGTGTGAGACATCGTACTTCCCTTCTTTTACACCTTCATTCAGGGTGAGTTCCTGCAGTATGGGACTTTTCCTGTTCCCACCTATCCAAATTTCATCTATCTTTCAAAGCTCAGTTTAATGCCTACCTCCTCTAGGGAGGCTGTCCTGACTATATCAGTTCATACTAACTTTTCTGACCTCCTACACTCTTTAGAATCCACAATGTAATGATTTCTTTAGCTCTGTGCTTTCATCACGTATCCTGACAATATTGTAATTTTAATATATATTATATAATTTGCCATCATATCATGTGCACAAGTCTTATTTTCTTGACAATATATACTAGTAGAAAGATGCCTTAAGGAAGGACTCTGAAGTGGGAATGCCAGCCACTGTGACAAGTGGGAAAATATTCCTGGGCAAGAGCCCTTTCATGTACATCATACAAAAAACAAAAGCACTGGGCTTGATGTCAGATGTTGCTGTTGATTAGTGGTGTCTGGCTCTTTGTGACCGCATTTAGTGTTTTCTTGGCAGAGACACTAGAGTGGTTTCTCCAGCTTATTTTATAGATGAAGAAACTGAGGCAGACAGGGTTAAGTGACTTGCCCAAGCTATTTGAATTCAGCGATATAAATCTTCCTGAATCTAGGCCCAGTGCTCTCTGCCCTGTGCTACCTTGCCGCCCTGGTGTCAGAAGACCCGGGTTCACATCCTGACTCTGCCCCTAGCTAAATCAGTAACCTTGGGCAAGTCACTTTATTATTCTGAGTTTTAGTTTTCTTCTCTCTAAAACAGGGATAAGAATATTTGCTTGATCAACGTTACAGGGTCATTGTGCAAATTAAACAAGAAGATGCAGTAAAGTACTCTGTATGCTTTAAAGTTACTTCGACATAACAACAAGACAGATATAGAGATAGATACAGACATAGATATGCAAATGGAAATGGAAATGATGTGATGGTGGTAATAATGATGCAATGGTGGCAGCAATGGTGATGAAGACAATGAGCAGGCAATCATGGCACCCCAGATTTAGAACCACAAAGGATCTTCGAGGTTATCCAGTTCAATCTTTCCATTTTAGGTGAAGAAATGGGGCATAATGCACAGAAAATTTAAGTGACTTGCCCCAGGATCACACAATCAGTAAGGTATTGCTTTTGTTACTAATCCAATCTCACCTGCTAAGCTCTGTACTTCTGAAGCTTCACACGTGTGGATTCCTGAATCATAACCATCCTCTGGTAAGAATTAAAATAATAGACTAGATGCCAGGGGGCATTAGAGGTTAGCACCAGCCTGCCATTAATTTGCTATGTGCTTCTCCATAAATCCCATAATTCTCTGGGCCTTGGTCTCTTCATCTATAATATGAAAACAATAATACTCATTTGATTATAGAGGTACTTAGAGGATCAACTAAGAGAAAACACTGTGACACTAAAGGCCCCATGAAGGCAGGTTCCACAATATATCTATTTATATAGTGTTCCAGACACATGAGACTTATAATAAATGAATCAGCTGTCTGACGGAAAGAATTTCCACTGAAGTGGAAAGTGAATTGGAGAGTTCTCTAAACACTTAAGTAGTTGTTAATAGCAACATAAATATATTATTTAAGATGAACAGGTTTGGTAGGGAAGTACAAGTTTTTATTTGTTAATTGAAAGAAGTTGAGTACCTATCAGATATTCAATTAGATTGACTGCTTAAGGTTGTTCTCTAAGCCATGAGTTGGTTTGACAAATAGTATATCTATCCCAGTCAGGGGGAAAAATGACTATTAGGCATGGTAAAAAATAACACCAAATGGTTTTCTACTTCTTTAGATCTAACCAAGATAAAAAAAAATTTTGGAGGGGTGGGGAGAGGGTTGGGAGAAGCTATTGTTCCTACTTTGCTCTTGTTAGTCCCCTGTTCAAACCTCCATACTTCCTGCAGAATAAAGTCACTGCTTTTCTTTTTGACCTTGACTTTTCCATCTTGAAAAATGCTTCCCAGTTTAGTCTCAGTCCACTTTTCCGGTTGTATCTACTTCCATTTCTATTCTACATGAGCTACTAGACTATTCTAATTACTATTAAACATACTTTGCATTCTCCACTCTCCATCTCTGTTCGTGATGCCCTTACTTCCCACCTCACTTGCATCTGAAATGTTATCCCTCACTTGTTTACATTTTAACCATTTTTCAGAGTCTAGCTCAAGTCCTTTATCTTCTGTGATGATTTTTCTGACTACTCTCATCCTCCAAAGTCATAATAACTCTATTATCTAAGCTACTCAGCCAACAACTAAGCATAAACTGCCTGGCTATAGCACTTGTATTATTTTTTTTTTCATCATTCCATCATATATTTATGTCATCTTCCTAAGACAGACTATAAGCAACTAGAAAGTAGAAGCAAGGTATCATTTATAACTCTCCCTCCCCTACCCACCTAGCAACTAGCAAAGGGATTATTCTAGAATATGTAGCACTAAAGAAATGATGTAAAATAAGAAGGGGGCCAGGTCACATTGAATAATCTAGTCTCTTCTGAAGTTTTCTTTATTCCTCTCTAACCCCTCAGAGGTGTTAGTGGACAAATAATCCAGTGTTCATTTCTTTTTCCTCCATTAAGATAGGAAAACCCTTAGGGAATGACCAAATTCTTTTTCCATTCCCTCATTAGGGTTTTAGGGGATCCTGCCATTCTTCTACTCTGGTTAGGTAAGGGTTAGGCTAAATACTAAAATCATCATTTTAGTCCTAGAAGGGAACTAGGAGGTCATCTAGTCCAACTGTCTTATGGTACAGATGAGAAAAATGAGGCCTAGAAAGGTTAAGTGACTTACTCAGTCACATAGACACTAAGCGGCAGAGACAGGATTATGAACCCAGATCCTCTGGTCTTATATCTATTCCCCTTTTCATTGTATCATGCTGCCTCCAAAGACCTTGTGATACCTTCTGACTTTGTGATTCTATGATTTAGTCTCCATTGACAAACAATTCACCCAGTCAGTATACCCCTTTACCATTTGCCTCCCTCTCCCTTCCTCACTGCTGAACTTCCCATACAGTTTATTTTTCCTCGTTGTTGGATTACACAGGCCAGTTTCTGCTTTCTCTCCTCCATGCAGCACCACAGGTTTCAGAAAATGGGACCTTGCTTTATTAGAGGGCCAGCAAAGAAAATCAGTAGACCTAGTCAGGGCAAATCACTGAGTGGCAGTCCTTCTTTTTACGCCTGAGATCTTTTTTTTTTTAAAATAATGTTATTACTGTTTAATCGAAGATCCATTGACTTCACTTTTTTCCCTCCCCCATGGTCCCACCTCTTTCTGTTTACTCGGGCTCTACTGGACACATCTGGACATTACAAGTTTGTTAGTATTGCCAAGGAAGAATTTACAACCTGAAGGCTTTTATTATCTCCCCCACCAGGCTGCAATGGTTCCTGAAATCCACCATTAGGGTTATTCATTTGTATTAAGACATTATGTTTCCAGGAGGCCCCTATTACAATACAAATAAGTGTTATGTCTGGAACTCTCAAATATGCCCTGAGGTTGATGGTGCAAAGTTTCAGACAGTTGCCAGATCAGGGATGCAGCCGACACTGGCCCAGAATGACTTTATCATCCCAAACTCACCTGTCCAGGCAGACTGATTTCTCCTCTACCTCCTCTCCCTTCCTCCCCCTTTTGTACAACTGGAGAGGTATCAGTATAGCCATAGTACTGGGATTCTGAATACAAAGGACAGAACAAGGAAGAAAAACAGGGATACAGAACACAGCTGCCCAAGCAACCCTCCTAAAAATCAAGGCATAAAAAGAGACAAAGGCAAATCTTTCCCACACCCTGGAAAGTTACCAAAGTCTGAATTACTTTCTTTGAGGGGTGGGGGAGGATCGAAACTCCCTAACAGTAGGCTTCAGTCTAATTACTGGGAAGAGGTATCACTTCTCTCTATCTCTGTCTCTGTCTCTCTCATTGTCTCTCTCTGTCTCTTTTCTCTGTTTCTCTCTTTCTCTGTCGGTCCCTCTCTTTCTATTTTTCTGTGTCTCTGCCTCTGTGTCTCTTTTTCTGTCTCTTTCAGCTTCTCAGTTTTCTCTGGCCATGGTGCTAAGTAAACTAGCTGTTATTCATTCCCCCTGTCCTTAGGGGAGTCAAAGTGACAGACCTCCTATCCTAATTTTGCAGATGGCTGGTCTGAGATGAAGGAAAGCTTTCTTCTCTTTGTAGTGTATGACTCTTTCCTTGCATGTTTCTAGATTTAACAATGAGATCCCCAAAGTGAGGGATCTCCAGATCACTTTCTTTCATAATCCAACAACTGCCTGGACACCTACGCTGTAAAATGATTTTTTTAAAGAAAGCAAGGTATATGTTCTATTTTCACTTTAACTCTATTTCCCAGATTACAATCCCCTAATTCTTAACTAAACTCTAAGTAAGCCAGATTGACCTGTAGTGCCACTGTTTGGTGCAGGTGTTCATTTGTGATGGATCCCTTTGACAATCTGATATGTCCTGTAGAACGCTTCTTAGAATAATTTAAAAAGTGCATAACATAAAATATGTAGGATTTCAAAAGAATCCAGTGATCTCCAAGTACTATTAAAATACTTTGATAGAATTCAAATGAGAAAAATTATCAAAATATTTATTTAAAAAAATGAAGTTGAAAGATGCCAGATTAGGTATTTTTGGAAGAGTCCCAGACTTGCAGTTTGAGTAGACATGAGTTTATGTTCTATGTCAAAGAAAAAAATATTAATACTAATGCTATTCTCTGCATTTAGACACCATCCTTTTTTTACCTTCTTATTTAAAGCTTTGAGTTCCAAATTCTATCCCTCTCTCCCTTCCACCCTCCCTGAGGTAGTGAGCAATCACATATAGTTATACATGTGCAATTATGTAAAACATTTCCATATTAGTCATTTTGTATATGAAGCCTCAAATAAAAGAAAAAACAAAAGAAAGAAAGTGAAAAATAGCATGCTTCAGTCTGTATTCAGTCAATATCAGTTCTTTCTCTGGAGGCAGATAGTATGCTTCATCATTAGTCCTTCGGTATTGTCTTGGATCATTGTATTGCTGAGAATAGCTAAGTCATTCACAGTTCTTCATCGAACAATATTTCTGTTACTGTATACATTCTTCTGGTTCTGTTCACTTTTCTATTTAGGCACCATTCTGCTAGAATATTTAATTTATCCTTAATCTAAGGATTTCTAGCTTAGGGAGAGAAAGGCTGAACTGGTATAAGTCTCCCTTGCCTTTTCACATTACTTTCTGCCCCAAGAAAATTGGGGTAATATTTGTAGCTATCTTGGGTTGGATTGTAAGATTTCTAAGGTTCTTTGCAGTTATAACATTCTGTGAAATTCATTAGTAGATATGAGGGAAATCTTTACTAAGATTTCATCTTTACTAAGTAGAGACATCTTTACTAAGAAATTATTCTGTTAGGAAAAAAATTCAAATGACTGGTGTTGATTTCTCTCAACTTATATCTCAAGAAAATATTTCCCATAGACCTGATAGCACCTAGCACCTACCAAAATGGCAGGCATAGACCCTAGGAGGAAATTATGGAGTCATAAAAGTCTAAGGTTATAAAGGACTTTAAATATCATGTAATCCACCTTCTTTATTTTGCAGATCAGGAAAATGAGTCTCAGAGAAGTGAGGTGCATTTGCTTAAATTTTACAAAGCTACTAAGTAATCTTTGACTAGATTCTAGGGCTCCTGACATAGTCCAGTACATTTATTCTGGAACATGCTGTCTCCTTAACCGATTTCTATAGGTTTGGCCTTATAAAGCCCTATGAAGTGATGGTAAATAACATGACAAGTAATTATGATTTTTAACAAATTGCCCACTGACACTAACAAAATGATGGCCCTGTTTGACAGCAACCCGATAACTTGAACAGCTAAGAGTAAATAAATAAATGAACCAGGAGTGCCTTTCATCAGACCTGAAACTTTCTGTTGATGCCCGTTTAACTCACTAATTCTGTTTGGCTGTTGATCTGACACCATCACCATAATACAATATGAAGTGCTAATTACGGTCCAACTTGATGATACAATTTACCGGGTGAGAAAAGGTTTCCTTTCCTTATTGGAAGCTGCTTGCTCTAAAATTTGATCAGCATTCACTGTGATAGGAGAGGAAATCACATTGCCACATTGGCCTTCAGCCCTAACTAATGGAAAGAGCAGTTCACTCTCAATTCATGTTATTTTTCAGATAATTCAGCACATCACTGGCTACTTAAGAGTTTCTCTTGGTAATCTAAGAAGACAAAACAAATCTGAGATTCAGTATCCCTTCAGATGGGCAGCTTGGCTGGCTAGGATGATGAATAATCAGAACCAAGGACTTTCACTTTTCTCTTTGTGCTCTGAATTCGTTTGTGCATATGGAAGCTGGGGAGCATGTTTCGGGGGCCTTGAATAAAATGAAATGGTCAGTTTCAATATTCTCCCTTGCTCCAGATTTCCTGCAAAGCCAACCACTACCCTCAAGAGACAGTCTCAGGGGAATGGTTGTATAAATCAGGTAAGTCAAGGAACATTGGTGCCCCGCCCTCTGGCAAAGCAGTGTGAGAATGGTCCCACAGTGGTGCTTGGTCAGCTTCCCCTGAATGCCCATGATGAAAGGCAATGTTTGATGTTTGTTCAAGATGGATATTATCTGTATAAATATATATGATGTACAGTGACTTTTGTGCTACATCCCTGGAAATAGGTACATATTCAGGCAGTTGAGACTGAGGCAATATTATATTCTCTTTGTATATAATACAATGTAATAAAAGGCAATGAAATGCAGTACAATGTAATACAACGGATAGTTGAGGTTCCATTGTATGCAGAACACTAGGCTAGACAACTGGGGAGAGATTAAGTTTAAGTAGAACGGGTCCTTTTCCAGAAAGAGCCTTCAGTCTAATAAGAGACAAGACAGCAGCTAGGTGGCATAGTGGATAGAGGGCTGGGTGGGCCTAGATACAGGAATTTCAAATCTGGCCTCAGATACTTACTAGCTAGATGACTCTGGACAAGTCCCTTAACCGTGTTTGCTTTAGTTTTCTCATCTGTAAAATGATCTGGAGAAGGAAATGGAAAACCATCCCAGTATATTTGCCAAGAAAACCCCAAATGAGGACATGAAGAGTCAGACAAGACTGAAAACAACAGAACAACAACAGGGTACAATACAGACACATATCACATGAATTTCTGGCAGAGGAGAACACAAATAAATGACCAATAAAATGCCCTGAACTCATTAGTCAGGGAAGAACTACTTGTCATAGCAGTACCAACAGCTTATAGCAAGTTCTAAGGCACAGAAACTGTTATAGGATAGGCGAAAACCTCATACAGGGTCCAAGGAAGAAAGAATTCTTTTGAGTTTGAGAGCTCAGTGGAAAACAAAAGTGTATCCATCAACTGTTAAGTTAAGAATGAAACCAGGCAAGACCCACTATCCTACCCTACTCTACTGTCAATCCCAGGCAAGAAACAGAGTTTCATGCAGTTATTTGCTTTCTGGCAT
This sequence comes from Trichosurus vulpecula, assembly GCF_011100635.1. Lineage (NCBI taxonomy): Eukaryota > Metazoa > Chordata > Mammalia > Diprotodontia > Phalangeridae > Trichosurus > Trichosurus vulpecula. The sequence continues at coordinate 365,528,769 of NC_050573.1, forward strand.
AATGGAAAAAATCCTGGATTTGAAGTCAGAAATCCAGCATTTGATCCCTGGTCCCCATACTTACGAGCTGTGTGACCCTGGTTCAAAATTAATAATAATAATAATATTGCCACTGCCCATTTTAGAGAGTTGTTACAAGAAAGAAATGTATTTTGTAAAACTTCAGCATTCATCTAAATATGAATTGTTGTTTTTATTACAACCCAGTTCAATTGGTAGGGCTGGATAGGAGTTGTGTTACTTTTGTTGAGTGATTAGTGACTTCTAACTTTATCATTTTGCGTATGTTTGCAAATTGCCACTCTTCTCCTTGTAAATAAATAAACCCTTATTAAAACTCTTTGTTGCCTTGGGGCTGAAAAAAGGCAAATGTGTGTGGGGTTGTGGGGGGGGACAAATGATCAAGGTCATTTGGATGGCAGGTGTCATTAGGGACTGTGAAAGGGGGTGGCAAAACCGAGGTTGCTTCAGACCTTGCTGTCAGCAAGAATTTGGTCAGCCCTGCATTGTAATAATAACTCACACTTCTATGGCTCTTTGTCCGTTAAGCACTTTCTTACAACATCCGTATGAGTTATATACTGCACACTTTCTTCCCTCCACTTTGCAGATGAGGAAACTGAGGATCATCAAAATGAAATGATTTGACTGATATTATTCAGTTTGTCAATGCTAGAGTTGGAATCTGGACTCAGGTTTTTCATTTTCAAATTCAGGGTACTTTCAGTTGTATTTCTTTCCTGTAAAAGAAGGAACCTGGATGGGGCCTCATGTGTAAAATGAAGGTTTGTGATTTTCACAACTCTTCTGCTTCTAAGTTCTATCTATTGCTATGTGGGACAGATTGAATTTGGATTGGCTTCTCTGACAAGAAATCAGATGGCCATACGTAACTTTTCTTTGTGAATCCTAGGGTCTTCCCCCCACGTCTGTCCCAGTGTCCAGTGACTAACATCAAGTTCCTAAGTACTTTTTCATATCAAAATTAATCTTCTACACAAATGAATGAGCTACATTTATTTTTCTTGCTCCTAGCCCAGAAGAAAAGAATTTGTTCACATTCCAGCCGGTGTTTTCATAAGCACTAGCATTCCTTCACCCTCCTAGCCAGGCCAAGTAGCCTTTTCCTTCTCCTGACTGAACTCTTTCTCTGCTTAGTTCCAGCATAGGTGCCTTCTAGTGAGGACAGAGTCTGCTGGCACGGGTCCGAGCCCAGGCACTGGTGAGAGGAGAAGCTAGCTGGCCCCTCTGACGCCTCTGCTTATGCACCACCTGCTCCTAGAATGAGCCCTCTATCTCCCAGGCTATCAATCTCCTTTTGAATTTCAGGAGCACTAAATTTACCTAAATCCATATTCCTGTAGGTCATAAAACGCAGCCACGGGAGAAGAAAGGAAAAGAAATTTTTGAGGGCACAAGCCTCTTAAAAAGTTCACTTTAACGGTGTCCAATGAATGAAATATTGAACAGCAGGTATATTATTTTTAAAAGGGACATAAAACAATAGTGTGGCACTGTCTGGTTATATTACAGTATCTATCTTCTCATGTATCAGCAAAAAGTAAGGCTGAAGTAGGCCTAATTATCATATTTACAGTGGTACAGGTAGTAAAACAGTTATGTTTTGCATTGCTCAGGATGTTCAGAGCTGAAATAGATAAACTATGTAGGAGACTAGTAATAGGTAATTATTCTCTACTTACATATTCAGCCTCATAATTCTAAATTAAGGTAAGTGGAAAAAGCTTATAAAATATTCAGAGCTCCTTTATCTTTCCTCCTCCCTCTTATTAGAAACTGTGCATGAATTTGCATAGAATAAACTGAGCTCATAAATCAAAGCAGAAACTGCAGGAATGCTCTTTGTAAGTTATAATTTAAGGTTAACTGTAGCACATTTTGCTTACTGTATTATTAATGACTTTCGTTCACTCATGACAAGATTACATATTAAAAATTGTTGGTAGACAAAACTCAGTTCATAATCAATTTGCTTCTTAATGTGAGCAATCGGCGTGCATTCCTGCGGCGCGGGCAGGTTTAGCGAGGATAATGGAAGGAGTGTCTCGGGAAAGAAGGGGCTCCCGCGGTTGGGCTCTGGTGGGGGGCGTGATTGACAGCGAACTCCAAACGGGAATTAAGTGAATAGTGAAGGGCAAACAGCCGAAAGCTCCAGCCTCCAGCCTGCTTCCCTGGGTCCCTAAGCTTTCTCCGCCCTTAAAGCGTTCCATCTCTTTGTTCCTTCTCACTTCTATTTACGCAGCGCCTCTCACTTTTCAAAGTGCTTTCTTCTTTCTTATCTCATCTGCTCCTTCCCCCCCCCCCATCATCAAACACATTTGCAAAGTATACATAGTTGCAGTTCTTTTCCCTACAGCAAATAATGCTCTGCCCAACAAATTTCCATGCTTAAATCATGTCAATTTATTTTCAATTCAATAAGCGTATATTCTTCTTTCCCCTTTTGTTTTTCCTTCCTTTTCTTCTATATAATATGCTTTACTCTTCTGGCTAGCATCTCCGCTGACGTTTTTATCCACTAGTATCCTTCAACGTTTCTTTTGCATATGCCTATGATCATAATTTTGTTCCTTTTCTCTTTCCTTTCTTAAAAAGAGACTAAGCTCCACCCCCACCCCTCAAGCCCCTTTCTCCATGGCTTATCCACTCTTTCACCCCCTTGGCAATCTGGCTCTGAATGTATCTTATACACTGGCACATCGGGGTCCAGATGTCCTCTGAGATATGTGGGACAGATGTTATTATCCTCATGCACAGAGGAGGAAAAGGATACACACGGGTTTTAAGTGGCTTTCTCAAAGTCACACAACTAATTAGTAACAGAGTTGAGAAACCAATTCTACTTTCTTTCAAAGTATTATTTTACGTCAGAGAGTCCTCCTCCATCTAGCCTCCTTAGTAACAACAGCCCTCAGAGAACAAAGGTTCCTAAACTTTTTTGTGTCATGTCCCCTTTGACACTCTGGTGAATCTTACAGACCCTTTTTCACAACAGTGTTTTTAAATGTATAATATCAATATAGAATATTACAAAGGAAAGCAATTTATTGAAATTCAGTTAGTATTTTTTTAAGTTTGTAACTCTTGCAATTTAACCTATCGCTAAATAGTTTAGTTTGCCAGAAAGCACAGTCCATCAGGAATCAAGATATCCCTATTCACCATAATCTGGTTGTATAAACTTGGGTAACTTTCCTAATTTGTTCCCTCTTCTATAAAACAAAGGGGTTGGACTAGTCATCATGAACTAGTCCAGCACAGAATTATGCATCTAATGATATGTTGACTTCAATGGGAATCTTCTTCCTAGATGCTTCCAATTTACCACTCAGATAGTACAGGTGGATTATCAATAGAGGAGAAATTATCAGGAGTTTCATTTCTCCTCACTTTTCCGTGAGCAGGTATAATGGGGTTGGGGACCGGGGCACATGTAGAAGAGCTGGGAACTATGGCTATACAGGCTTTTCAAACTGGTAGACTGAAGACCTATGAATAAGTATTTTCACACCCATTTTAGATGAAGTAAATGAGGCTACAACAGATTAGCTAACTGCCCAAGGCCACATGGCTACTAAAGATTAAAAGTGAGAGTGAAGCCTAGATCTTTTAATTCTAAGTCTATCATAACTTACTGCCTCCCAGTCTTGCTCCTTGTATCGATGTACATATGCAGAAGCTAGGTGGTGCAGTGAATAGAGGGTTGGATTTTGAGTCAAGGAAACCTTTATCTGAATCTTGCCCTAGCTACTTACCATCTTTGTGACCTTGATTAAATCACTTAACTTCTTTCAGCCTCAGTCTCCTTATCTATAAAATGGCAATGTGTGCGTATACACACATACATCAACACAACATATATGTATATACATACATAAACACACACATTAATACATATATACATTTGAGTTGAGGTAGGCAGGAGTTAATTAATTTCAGGTTGAACCCCAAGTGTTATTTCCACCACAGATTATTCTGTATGTTTAGAAATTTGTGACACTCTATATAACTACAAGCCCTTTTTATTCTTATTGGTGCCATTAGCATTATAAATTAATGTGAATTAGAATTAATTCCATTAGTACATATTTTGAGAATTTTTAAAAACTCTTGAATAAAGTGGATACGTTATGGGGTATCCAGTTAACCTGAGTTAGGAATCACCCTCATTTTATATGGGAAGAAATTGAATCCCATTAGATTAAATGAATTGCCCAAAGTCACATAGGAAGTAAGCATCAGCTGTGGGATTTGAACTAGCTCCCCTGACTCGAGTGACAGTATCTTATCCACCCCGACTCCTACCTCACCCCACCCACGCAGGCATCACAAGGAAGAGGTAAGGGCAACCTCTCTCTCCTTGGGAACAATCATTCCTTGTCTGACTCCAGTTCTCAGGGGATGGCTCCCCACCCCTCTTCACCTCGTGCATCTTCCACTCCTGATGAAAGATTTCAGAACTGTTCTGTAGGAAAGAACACAAAGCCAGGACAGGACAGAAGATGAGAGGGAGTGAAGTAATGGGCTTGAAGGGGTTGGAGTAGAAAGAGAAGAGAACAGAGAAACAATCTGGGGTGAGACAGCACAAAGACTTGAAAGGAAAGGTGACGAAAATTCAGATGTGAAAAATTCAGGAATTAATTAAACTGAAATTAAATAAGGAGAAAGAGGAAATTAAAAGTCTCAAGGGACTAGCCAAGCCTGTCACAGATATTACAAAAGGGTCTGCAGTGCCTGAATTTTTAGCTATTTCTCTTTGCATACCTCTTTCATCAGACAGAGGCAGCTTGAACATTTCTGCAATATTCTGATATTTTAATCAATAGACTCATTCATTCAACAAATACTTAGTGATGAGGATTTCTAGTTAATTGGATATTCTGGGTAGCAGAAGGGTAATCCACAGACCTTTCATATTTATGCTATTGTTGATGGAAATTTTGTTCAAATTCTCAGGTCTTCTCTCCTGTTTTAGTCTACCTGGTGACCATAATGGATTGTTTTTTGCCAAGTCACAGTCCTTTGGTGCTGTGCATTATTTCTCTGTATTCTGGACTATAAATCAAACTGGAGAAGCTGGAAGACTGGGCTGAGCCTAGGACATGTTCCAGAACTAGAACTTGGACTTCTGAATAAATCAAATGATTTTTTAATTTTAATTTTTTTTTGTTTTTGCAAATGAGAGAGGGGTATTTGCTTTTCTTTCTTCCAAGCTGAATTATAGGGAGAAAAACACAAACTTTGGTCATTAGGAGCTACTGTTAATTGGGTTCCAATTAAATAAAATTTTATTTATAATTACCCACATACATTACTTTTATGTTGATTATGTGGTAGAAAGATCATGGAATTTAGACCAGTTTCTACATGTAAAATAGGAAAAGGGAGACATTAGATGGCGTTTGAAGTACCATTCAGTTTTAGGAATAGAATAAGATAGGATAGGATAGGATAGGATAGGATAGGATAGGATAGGATAGGATAGGATAGAGGATAGGATAGAATAGAGGATGGGATAGGATAGAGGATAGAATAGGTTAGGATAGGATAGGACAGGATAGGATAGAAGATAGGATAGAATAGAGGAGGGAATAGAGGATAGGAATAGGATAGGATAGGATAGGATAGGATAGGATAGGATAGGATAGAGGAGAGGATAGGATAGAATAGAGGATAGGATAGCATAGAGGATAGAATAGGTTAGGATAGCATAGGATAGAAGATCGGATAGAATAGAGGAGGGAATAGAGGATAGGAATAGGATAGGATAGGATAAGATGGGATAGGATAGGATAGGATAGGATAGGATAGGATAGGATAGGATAGGATAGGATAGGATAGGATAGAAGAGAGGATAGGATCTATAAAATAGGTTTGTTTGCTTCACAAAATTATTTTGAGTAAGAAATTTTGTACATCATTATGAACTCATTGTGAATGAATATCTTTCTTAAAGGGTTGTGATAATGTGCTCAGAGTGTTTTGCAAACCTTAAAGGTATATATAAAGTCAGCTATTATTAATCTAACGTTGAAATTAAAAAAATTACCCTCAACAATTAACCACTGATCAATATTTATTGAGAACCTACTATGTACGACACTCTGCTTTTTACTATGGAGAACGAATTAGTCTCAGCCTTCAAGGTTCTTATAATCTTGTTGAAAAGCTAGGACATATGAATGTGAAAAGATAATAACCACATAAGCCAAGGAATAGAAACAATGAATGAAAGTTGCAGGGTGAGACACTTAGGATATAAGGGGGAAAAACTTCCTAACAATTATAGGTAAACAAAAGTGTCACAGGTTATCTCGTCAGGTAGTGATTTCCTCATCTCCTGAGATTTTCAAGAGAGGACCACATATCTAGGATATTGTAGGGAGGATTTTTCATTCAAGTGCAGGTTGGATGGGATGATGTCTGAAGTCCTTCCCCAAACAGATTCTGTAAAGAAATAATAAGAATTCAATTTTAAAAAATACAAGAAATAGCTTTCACAGGACGTAAGCAAATACTAAGTAATGGACAATAGCTGAAGGGCATTTCAAAAGCAGAAGAGATCAATGTGTGCTGAGGTGGTCAGGAAGGAGGGATATGGGGAGGAAGGATAGGACTTCCACAAATGAAAGATGTGAGAGACCGTAAAGTATAGAAAAAGCAGAAAATCCCAGCATTTGAAGTCATAGAATCTGCACATATTCCCTGCCCTCCACCCCACAAACAAATTACTCTGTCTTTACTTTGCATTTGTCTTTACCTGTCTGGGTATGTTACTTCCCAACCTGCGGTTTTACTAGGGTAGCCCCTCCTCGTACCTCCTCTTGGGCAGCTGCTGTGCCCATGGTAGCCACATCTGCAGAGGCCAGTATTAAGCAAACAAGGATTGCTCACTGGCTAGTGGCCTGACTTCAATGATGAGAAAGCCAGGGGCCAGAGCTTCTCTCTCTCCCCAGGTCTCTAATGATGCCAGGGCCCCCACACTCCCTGCATGGCAAGATGGGGACTTGCCCAGTTTCAGCCCCCAGAGCCTCATCAGTCTTTCCAGAGGCTCCATTGCAGCAATTACAATCTAAATCCAGAGTCAATTACTCACTGTGTGAATCGCCCCCAAAAGATTGCTTTTCCTTTTCCATTAGTATCGCACATAATTGCACTCTGTGTGGTTCCTGGACTCTCATTCCAAACTTCAACGTCCAAGAGGATCCAGATGGACTATTAAGTCCCTTCACCTCCCATCTCTGACCTCACCAATGTCTTCAATGAGATTTCTTTACTATTTTCTCCCACTACTCATTATGTAGCTCCTTGTGAGGCAGAGACCTTGATATTTTTCCCTGCTGATTTTTCCAGAGACTTGCTCTTTTTACCTTCCCAATCCCATTCCCTAATATATGTTCTTATTGAATTGGTGCTTTTCAGCACTCACATAGCCTTGACAGTTTCAAGCACATCATTTAAAGGGCCCTTATACCTCTTCTCTCATAACTGTCCATGCCATTTAGATAGTGGAGGTGCTGCTGCCTAATTGCACAGGATGCCCCATCTAGGCCTTCCTTACCTCCCCAATGTTCCAAACTGTTGTGACTTTCTTCTTTTCCTTAGCCACCAGCATCACAGGATCCTTGGGCCACTTCCCCAAGGCCCTTCTAAATCTAATACCAAAATTCTACCCTTCTATTCTAGAAGATCCATGTTCTATGTATGCTGGGCAAAAATGTTCAGTGGGTGATGACTCACTTTCAAATAGGACGTTTATACTTTAGCTGTGAGCTCCTAGAGGTATAACTTGTTAACCAAAAGAAGTCCCTTGAGTGGGGCCATTTCCTGCATATTGACAGGCCAATTCAGGAAATAAGTTAGGAAAACATATCTCAAACAAGTAGTCATTTAGTCTTTGCTTAAAGACCTCACAGAGTACTGATTGTTCCCCAAAGTTGCCAAATCTACTTTTCAATACTTCTGATGTTTAGGAAGATTAATAATTTTGAGTTTAGTCTGTTTCCCTACAAGAAACAGAATGCGCTAGGATTGTGTTTCCCCATTTATACTATAGTTGGGACCAAAGTTTGCACTGGGTCAAATGAATGGCTGCTAATTTTTTCCCTTGCAAGCTCACCCAGGGTCAGAATTTGGGTGTTATTTCAACTGATCTTACAGGTTTTGCTTTTTCTCACGTACATACAAAGTATGACTATAAGGTAATGAGATAAACTTTCAGTTTAATGCAAAGGATGGACATCTGGTGTCTGTGCTATGCTAAATACTATGCATGACTCTAATTGTTGGTGAAATTTGCCATTTTATCGGTGAAATAGGACTTATGTGTACATTTTAAATGTAATTAACAAAATGATATTGATAAGGATCCATAGGAAGACCACTAGAATGGTGAAATGTCATCTGAGAGATCATCCAAAGAACACGCAATGTCCCAACCTTGGGGACTCCACACCACTAGGGCTAAGGCACCAAGAGCTTATCTCTAATGACACTGAAGATAGATAGTCCACATAAAAAGCATATTGTCTTTTTTTTTCTTTTTCAAGTGTCATTAAGCAGCAGTAGAATTTTAAACTTTTTGGGCAGCATGAACAATATACAATGAACAAATAACATATAACAAACAAAGACTTGGAATTTGGAGTGGGTAAGATAAGAACGATACTAGAGATGAGGCCATCTTAGTACATAGCACTTAAATGGGAGAAAAAAAATAAGTAGGAGGAAGACTAAGATTGTTAAAATGGAAAAGTAACCTAGCCTCAGGAGACTGAGAAACAAGAGACCCTGAAGGCCATTCTACAAAGGAAGAAAATGAGTCTCAGAGTTAAAGAGATTTTCCTAAGATCACACAGGTCATAAAGTATTAAGTCATAAATTAGAAGTGTCTGCCCTGAATGCCAACACCAGGGTCCCTTTTTACCATGCTGCATTTCCTCCACCAGTCCTGGAATATGGATGAGTCTAATACAGCAGGGTGGTATTGGGACACAGTGAAATTGAGCCTAATTCCTGATGCTGGGCTGATAAGCAAGCTTTATGTCAATTTTCTCCATGGTGAGATGAGTGACTAGGCTCTCGCATCCTCATAATGATAAGTTGGATTCCTCTTACATGAATGTAGCACTGAACACACTTACATGGTCTTGTTGGAACTTTCATTCAGTGAAACCTGTGGGGATACAGTATCCATAAGCAGTAGGCCCTAGGAAGAGGACCCCACTCTCAAAGCGTGCTTATCATTCAGTCAACAGGCCAGGCATTGTGCTAACTTCTGGAATACGAAGAAAAAAATCCAACATCTCCTGCTCTCAAGAAACTTACATTCTATCAGTAAAGACAATATGTCTATAACGTGTTTAACTGTATATATGTGCATATGTATATAAATACACATGTTAATATAGTGCATATAAAATAACATGATACATGTATAAAACACACATGTAAATACATATTGATGTTGTATATATGTAAATATATACAAGTAACTATGTGTATGTACATACACTTATGTTCACAATACAAATACATATATATGTATATACACATGTATTTATATACATATTTATGTGTGTGTTTATATATACATATACATGTATATGCATTTATACATACATATGTCTAGATCAGCCATATGTAAAGCAAATACGAGGACACTTTAGACGGGAAAACACCAGCAACTGGAAGGGACCAGGAAAGACCTCCTGCAAAATAAGTTCTTGAGTTGAAACTTAAAGGAAGTCAAGGTCTCTTGAGAGACAGAAGTAGTAAGGGAGAGCATTCCAAGTATGATGGACAGCCAATAAAAAGGAGAAGAGATGAGATATGAAGCATCCTGTCTGAGGGATGGCAAGCAGAGCATTATAATTGGATGGCTGAATGGTAGAGAATGAAAGGAATAATGTGTGATCAAGCTGGACAGAGAAGAAAGGGCCAAGTGGCAAAGAGGTTTCCATGCCAAATAGAAGAGTTGTATTGAATCCTAGTTCCCCAGGGGACATAGCTGCCATAGTTCAAGGTTACACACTGACACAAAGCAAGACGGCAATGCAAATGGATCTTCCTAAAGGGAGGCAGAAGAGTAATGATAATGATAATAACACACAGTCATTAAATCAACAAGAATTTTCTAAGTTCCTACTATGAGTCAAGTACTTTACTAGGTATTGGTGATACAATTTAAAGAATGAAACATTTTTTACTTACAAGGAACTAACATTCTAAGGGGGGGGCAAAATAAGTATATCTAAAATATATGTAGTATAAATAAAAATTAATAAATATTAATATATACGAAATAGCTAAGTACAAAGTGGTTTGGGAGGGAGGGCACTAACAGGAGGGATAGTCAAGAAAGGTGTCTGAGCCACATCATGGAGAAAGGAAATGGAGTGAAGTACCATGTTTGAGGCACAAAGAGAAAACCAATTTTGACGATGTACAAATTAGATACTTACAGGATAAATTGGAGATGATCTAAGAGGGATGACACTAAGATTAAGTAGAATTGAGAAAGGCTTCTTGCCTTTGGAATTTTAACTGAGACTTGAAGGAAGCCAATGATGCCAGGATATGGAGATGAGGAAGGAGAGATTTCTGCATTGGGCAGGGAGGGGGTTGGAGTCAATGAAGATGCCTGGACTTGGCAGACAGAGTGCCATGTGTAAGGAAGATCCAGGAGGCTAGTGTCACTTGATACAGAGCATGTGGAGGGGGATAAGGAACATAGGAGAATAGGGGAAATGTCATGAAGAGGTTTAAAAGACAAACAGAGCTTTTCATATTTTATTTTGGAGGAAATGGGGAGCCACTGAAGTTGATTGAATAGAGGAGTTGACATTGTCAGACTGGCAAATCCATAAGATTAGTTTGACAACTGAATGGACTGGGGAGTGAACTGTGGCAAGGAAACCAAGCAGCAGACTCTAGCAGTGTACCAGGCACAAGGACTTGCACCAGGGTGGTAGTAGAGTCAAAGGAGAAAAAGGGACATGGGTGAGAGATGTTATGGAGATAAAATTGACAAGACTAGACAATTGATTGGACATGGGGTCAAGACAGAATGAGGGGTCGTGTATGACACCAAAGTTGAGAGTCTTTCTTGGAGAGAGGATGGTGGTGTTTTCAACAATAATAGGAAGCTGGGGTGAGGGGAGTTTAGGGGAAAATATAAAGAGTTCAGTTTTGGAATGTTGAGTTTAAGATGTCTGTGGACCACTCAATTCAAGATGTCTAATAGGCAGTTGAAAATGTGAGACTGGAGGTCATGATTGAGGTTAGGACTGGACAAGGAGATCTAAGGGTTATATTCTTAGGGATGGCAATTTTATCCATGGGAGATGAGTTGCCAAATGAAATAGTATAGAGAGAGAAGAGAACAGGGCCCAGGATGGTGACTTGAGGGTCCCCTATGGTTAGTAACTGTGGCCTGAATGAAGATTCAGCAAATGAGACAGAGAATGAAAAGACAGATAGAAGGAGGACTGAGAAAGACAGTGTCACAGAAGCCTAGTTAGAAGAGAATGTCAAGAAGAAGAGACTAATTGACAGTGTCAGATCCTGCAGAGAGATAAAGAAGGATTTAAATTGGGAAAAGGTCATTAGATTTGGTGAGTAAAAGATCATTGGTAATTTTGGAGAGAGCAACTAAATGAGGTTGGAAGTCAGACTTAAGAAGGGAATGAGAAGAAATGAAGTAGGGTTTATAGGAATCATAAAAGGGCTTTCCTGAATAAGGAAGTATTAGTCCCTAGAAAGGGGTGTGTGTGTGTGTGTGTGTGTGTGTGCACGTGTGTGTGTGTGTGTGTGCACGTGTGTGTGTGGTGGGGGTGGGGGGAGGCTATGATAATAATAATAATAATAGTAATGATAGCTAGCATTTATATGGTTTCTACTATGTGTCAGGAACTGTGCAAAGCACTTTACAAATATCTCATTTGATCCTCACAGCAGGTAGATGCTACATTTTACAGATGAGGAAATTGAGGCAAAGAGGTTAAGTGACATGCCCAGAATCGCAAAGCTAATAAGTGACCAAACTCAGATCTTCCTGACCCCAGGCTCAGCGCTCTATCCACTGCACCACCTATTTGCCATGAAAGAATAAAGGGACCTCAACAAATAGAAAGGGAGTTAATTGTAGATGTAGCATCCAAAATGGCTTGGAAATGGGAGAGTACAAGACAGGAATCAAGAATGGAGGGCAGTCTGATTTGGCTAGAATGTAAAGTATGTGTGGAAGTGCCAAGCTGAGGTTAAAAGGCAGATGGGAGCCAAATTGTGAATGGCCTTGAATGTCATGATCAGGTGTTTATATAGGGGAATCATTGAAGGAGATTTGTAAGGAGAGGACAGTCATAAACAGAACAGTGCAAATCATATAAGAGATAGACCTGATAATGAAGGTAAGGCTTAAAGATTTCTCAGGACAGCCTGATCAAATGGAATGAGAACCCCTATACCTTATTCAGTCAGAAAACTTTGTCAATCTCTCTCTTAAGGGTACAATGGGGTCAGAGACACCTAAAAGGGAAAGGGTTCTTTAGAGGCTACATCATTGACTCTGTTCTCTCTCAGTTCCTTCTAGTCATCTTGGAGGAAAGGGGAAAGGATCTTGCATTTATCAAGCACCTACTTTGTGCCAGGCACTATGTTAAGCACATACCAATTATGCCAGTAATAATCCTCCCAATAATCCTATGAAATCATCAATCCTAGCTAGATAAGGTCTGGTCAAGAAAACCAATGAATTACTAAATCAACAAACATTTATTAAATGTCTACTATGGGCTTATCACTGTGGTGCAAAGAGTGTCCTCTTTTCAAAGTGTGCTAGGTCAGGGGTGGAGAACTTGTGGCCTTGAGGCCACATGTGGCCCTCTAGGTCCTTGGGTGCAGCCCTTTGACTGAATCCAAACTTCACCTAACAAATCCCCTTAATAAAAGAATTTGTTTTGTAAAACTTGGACTAAGTCAAAAGGCCGCACCCAAGGACCTAGAGGGCCACATGTGGCCTCAAGGCTGCAGGTTCCCCACCACTGTTGTGGTTAGGCAGGAGACTAACTTTGCCCCACAGAATCATTCACTTATTTTAAGAGACATCTCAAGTACCACCTTCTACCCAAAGCCTTTGCTAATCTCAACCAGCAACCAGGGCAGTCTTTTCCTAACTACATTGTTTTAATTTTGTATTTATCCTTTCTATATTTATTTTACATAGATATATGTGTACATGCTCATACACTTATTTGCTTCCCTCAATAAAACGCTAGCTCCTTGATCACAATGACTGTCCATTGTTGTCCTTCTGTCTCTAGAGCCTAGTAGGCAGTGCCTGGGACATATTAGGCCTTTCATAAATGCTTGTAGATTGATCGAGAAAACAAGCAGAACAGGGAAATATGACTTTCTATTTGAAGTCCAGGGGCAACTGCTAAAAAGCTTGGAGGTAAGATTATGTTTAAGCTACTGGCAGGGCCAGAGAAGAAGTACCTCTAAACAATAGCAAAGGGTGGACTGCAGATGGGGCAGAGAAAGGAGATGTTAAGATTTTCTAAGGCTTCTGTAATACTTTTTTGTACAGGAAAGGATGAGAAAATGTCTGTCTGGATTGGAATAGACAAAGCTAGGCAGCTCAGACAGAGCCATCTTAAGTGCAGCCTTTAGCCACAGAAGAGATATTGAAGGTGATACAATCAATGTCACCAGAGAGGACACAAGAGGAAGATAACTAAACGCATCAAATTTGATTATTAGTCAAGAATAGATAGTCAGCTTTCCGTGATAGCTTGATTTGATGTGATCTTTATTCCTGGTGGTCACCTTACTTACCTTCCACTGTTTAATTCAAAGAGTCACAGACTCTCTGAGCTTGGGCAGGAGCTTTAGTGGATCACTAATTCAGCCTTTCTTTCACCTATGCATTACATTCTCCAGAATCCCTGACAAATTTTTATAAAGTCTCTTTTTGAACAATTCCAATGGTAGGAGAGTGTTACTTTCTGAAGCATCCCATTGCAACATCCTCGTCTCAGGGAATCACTGATTACAATGATCCCACATATGCAGATTAAAGCATGATGCTAATGATCATGTTTCCCCAGGAACAGGAGCCATCTTCTTATATCAAAATGCTACACCAATATTGCATCATAGAACCAAAGTGACCTTGTATTCCTGGAGGGTTGCATCATAGAGGACAAGCTCTTGAAGGTCTTGAAGAAAATGCCTTGGTTCAAATCCTAACACACACACACTTACTTGGTGTGTTATCCTGGGCAAGTCACTTGATCTCTGTCAGCCTCAGTTCTGTAATCTATAAAATGGGGATGATAATAGTACTTACCTTACAGGGTCATATATGTAAATCTCTGTGCTAATCTTAAAGCAATTTACCTTTAAGGTAAAAATTATATCAATGTGAGGTTTTACTACTAATTAAATTTAATTACATTTACATATTTTTTAATACGCTTAGACGGAAATGGTTTAGGGACAAGTTGCTATCCTATAATCTAAAAGAGTAAGAGAGGCAGAGATAGAGACAAAGCCAGAGACAGAGACTAACAAAGAGGAAATAAGGGAGAGAAACATACAGAGAGAAGTAGTAAGGCAGACTCAAGTAAGGTAGAAGGGAAGAAGAAAGGGAAAGTGGAAAGAAAGGAACAGTGAAAGAGAAAAAGGGGGGAGGAATAAAAAGTAAGAGCAGAGAGAGGGGGGAGAGGGAAGCAGAAGGAATGGGATGGGGGGAATATTACTTGTCTAAGATGGGGCCTGAATTGTCATGTTTATAGGCAAAGGGCTGGACCAGGCGACTTATTAAATTTCTATAGTACCTGATCTATTCCTTCTATGCTAATAATTTTACTTAATTGAAATAATATTTGCACAGAGAATACAAGATTTGGGATGGAAAATTGATAATCTATGTAAACTGTATACATATGATTTTCAACTGTTTTCCAGGGGTTGGCAAATGCTTTACATTTCTAAAGCACTCTAAGGTTTACAAAGTACTTTTTTCACAAAAAAATCCAGTGAGGTCAGTAGTGCGATGCATATTTTTCTGACCGTTGTTGAGCCGTTTCAGTCATGTTTGACTCTTTGTGACCCCATTTAGGGTTTTCTTGGAAAAGACAGTGGAGTGTTTTACCATTTTCTTCTCCAGCTCATTTTGGAGATGAGAAAACTCAGGCATGCAGAGTTAAATGATTTGTCCAGGGTCATACAGCTTGTAAATGTCTGAGGCTGGATTTGAATTCAGTTCTTCCTGACTCCAAGCCAAGTGCTCTATCCACTGCACCACCTAGCTGCCCTGTATTTTACATATGAGGAATTGAGGTTCAAAGTTATTAAAAGCTCCCATGGGGCTAGTAAACAACAAAGGCAGAAGGTTTTCTGGCTGCAGGCTCAATGCTACTTCTCTATTCCTCTGATGCCTCGGACATGCAGGATGTCTTATGGATGGCAAATCCTCAAGTCATAAAAATCATAATGATAGCAAGCAACTCACCTTTCTAGAGTATGTTAAGGCTTCCAAATAGACCCAGTGATGGACGGTGTGTCTTTTGAATGAGGACCAGCCTAGCTGTGCTTGGACAGGTTCATCACAAAGTTGGCCTCAGGGTGATGGATTTTTCAGCCACAGTAATACTCAGAGACCGTCTACTAAGTCATAACTGGGCCTCTATCAGGAGAGCAAAAGCTCCTGTGGACAAAATTGAAGATTCTTGAAGTAAGTTATAGCTAACAAAGTGTTTTCCTCAAAACAGCCTCACAACTAAGGTAGGTCATAGGCTTATAAGTTCATAGGTTTAGAGGTAGCAGGCACCTTAGCGGTCTACAAGGCTACCCCTTCATTTTACAAGTCCATCATTCTATCCACTACACCAGAGATGTCAAACTCTGGATGCAGGCTGCATTTGATCCATAAAACTATCATACTGCAGAACCAGATTGAAATGTAATTGAGAAATGTATAACAAAATAAATAAAAATACAGTACAATCCATTTCCATGTGAGTTTGACACCATTGAATTATACCACATTGACTACCCTGAGTAGTTCCTTGGCCTTAGGATCCATACTCAGTAACTTGGGAAATAGGAAAAAACAACTCCCTTTATCTCTCTTTCTAAGCTCATCACACTTCAGACAACTAGTGCCCTTCTATCGCCAACCTTACCCTCGCTTCTCCTTATAAAAAAAAATCTGCTTATTAACTCCTCCATAACTGTGTGCTGAGCAGCAAACTTGGAAGTAGAAGTTTCCTCTCCTTAGGGAAGGGGATAGTATTCTAAAAGAGTACACTAAAGAGGGCTTTAATTAACAGAAAATAATGAAACTCTGCTGAGATCCTTTGCTGGGCCTAAAGGAAAAATCACAGAAGTTTATGAGCAGTGAGTCAATTCATTTCAGGCAAACCCATGTAGGATAGTGATCCGGAAGACACAGGTTCAAGTTGTTCCTGCCTCATTTACTATCGAGATGGACTTTGCAAGGTCAGTTAATCTCTCTGGGGCCTAGTTTACTCATTTGTAATCAATATCAGTAATCAATATTTATTAAGTGCATATTATATGCCAGATACTCTAAGTACTGGGGACACAAAGAAAAAAGAAAACAAAACAGAACAAACAAAAAAACAGTCCCTACCTCCAAGGAGTTTACATTCTAACAAGGGAGACAACATGCACAAAAATAGCTACATACAAGATATAAAAAGAGTATAAGGAAAATAAGATGAGAAAGGAAAGTTTTAGCACCTGGGGGGACTGGGAAAGGCTCTTGTAGATGGCACATAGGCTGAGTTTCAGAGGAGGCCAAGGATTCTAAGAGGTCTAGGAAAGGAGAGAAAACATTGCTTTAGGTTTGAAGGACAGTCGATGCAAAGGCATGATGATGGTAGATGGGGCTTCATATCTGAGGCAAAGCTATTAGGCCAGTATGGCTTAACCACAAGATGTGTGTAGAGAGGTGATATTTAACTAGACTGGAAAGATCATAAGGGAACAGATTATGAAGTTCTTTAAATGCTAAATGGATGATGCTATCTTTGTCCCTTGAGTCAGGGATTACTAGAGTTTATTGAACAAGGGTGTGACCTTATCAGACCTGCACTTTAGGAAAATCACTTTTGACAGCTATGTGGAGGACAGATTGTAAATAGATATTTGAGAAGGGGAGACTCATCTGAAGAATATTGCAGCAGTTCAGGTGAAAGGCGATGAGGACCTGAGATAGACTGGCAGCTGTGTGAGTGAAGAGAAGCAATGTATTCGAGTTGTTGTGGAAGTATAAATTTAAAAAAAAAAGATCTGATAACGGATTGAATATGTAGGGTGATTGAGGATGATAGGGCAATACAAAGTATCAAACACGGGTAACTAAGGATAGGGATATCATTGACAATACTGGGATGGTTTGAAAATCTATGAAATGAGAGTAAAAAAAATAGAAAAGGGAACTACTGAATCCTACATATCTGGCTGCTAGGTGGCACAGTGGATAGAGCATTGGACACATTCATCTTCATGAGTTCAAATCCAGCCTCAGACACTTACTAGCTGTATGGCCCTGGACAAGTCACTTAACCTCATTGTCCTCAGTTCATCATCTGTGAAATGAACTGGAGAATGAAATGGCAACTCAAAATGGGGTCATGGAGAGTCGGGCACAATTGAATAACAACAAAACAACAAACCCTACATAAAGATCCATGCACATGCATATTGACTCAGAAAACTACATGTTAACATTATAGATGCTCTATTATATTTTGTATTTATTTTGTTCAGTATTTCCCAATTACATTTTAATTTGGTTCAGACTGTTCCTGGAAATGCTGCTACCACAACTCAGCAGTTGCATGTTTAGAATCCCTGGTCTAGGTGGCATTTAAGTTCACATCCAGCTCTAATGACTGGAGGACTTTAGGATATTGTAGTTTAACTGGAAACATCCAAGCATGTGTGGAGGAGAGGGATGCAGGGGCAATAAAGTAAAGATAATACAGTGGTATCAGCAGCTGATGCTTCAACAGGACCAGCTGCCACCCCACCTTCACTGGGGCCAAAGCTGACACCTGAAAAAGGCAGAAAAGGGCAATGAACAGGGCTGCCTGACAGGTGCCTTAGGAGTGATGGTCTGCAGATTAGAGCAGGAGGAAAGAGAGTCTGTGATGGTCTACTGTAAGACTGTTCCTATGACTTGGTGAATCGCAAAAAATGAAATTCTTGCTGGAATTTTTGTTGTCCATCTTGACTCATTCCATTCATAAGATCAGTAAAGGCAGCTCTAGGATCAGGGCAGCTCAAATGTTTTTAAGGGGAGATTCAGGTCCCTCTCAGCTAGGATTCATTGGTTTCCCACCTCTGAAGTAATGGAAAGGGGGACAATAATAAGCTAGGGAAGTGGATGTTTCTAGCATTGAAGATTCAAAGCCTAGAAAATGCAGATGTGAGGAATTTCAGAGAAGGGGCCAGGAAGAAGAAAAGAATTACCATACAGCAGGAGGAGAATGGTTATGATAAATACAATTTTTTGAATAGAAAGAGACCAGGTTAGAAAAAAAAATAGGTTGTTTTTGTTTTTGTTTTGTCTTCTTGAATTTCAACAAGTTCTAGTGGAAGAATTCCATGCATCATCATGCATAAGTAGAGAGTAATTCATTGGGGGGAGAGGGAGGAAAAGAGGTAAGAAAACCTTAGTAGGTATGTAATAAATTCTTGTTCAATGAAAGAATGACTGATTTAAGGTCCACTCAAATCCCACCTTGTGGGTGGCCTTTTACTATCCACAAGCTCTTTCTTTTAAGTATTTTATTGCTCTAGAATACCATTGATGTTTTATCAAGGGCCTTTAATGCCTCAGCTCCAAAGGACAACTAATGTAGAAATGGGAGCCATCATGGTAGGTCAGTTGGGTAGGAGGTGTCTTTGGGCTAACCTGCTTTTTGGAGGTGCCTAAACACAAAGATATTGTGGGGCTCAAATGAGAATATGGATGTAAAGCACTTTGCAAAACTTAAAGTGCTATATAAGTGCTTATAATTATTGTTATTATTATTATTATTTGTTAGCCTACAGTCCAAAGGTCCCCAGTCTTGTGATCATTTCATTCTCTGAGTCTTCTTTCTACTACTTTTACTGCTGGAGGTCAGCAGAAGGTTGACCTCAAGTAATGATTATAGAGGAATGCAAGGGTGTGATGCTAAATATTTAACAACCAGGCTCTTTAGGAGAAAAAAATGCATATACTTTTAAAATTTTAATCTTCATTACTAACACTTCCTTAAGTCTAGACAATGAATGAAACAATAAATCAAAGTCTGATTTTAGTGATTGTTAATTTCTGAGGTGTAATTTCTCACACTGAAAATTTAACAATGAGCTCTAAAAACTGGTTAGGCCTGGCTCCAGCATACCCCTGTGTTTAAATTACATCTTGTCAGCATCTAGCCAGTCCATTTATGCCTAAAGCCAACACTACTTGGTGCAGTAGGTTGTTGGAGGCTACTGGGATGCTACACATGCTTTCAAACTGACCATTAACTCCGAAGAATCCTAATAGTTCAATGGAAAGAACATATGACTAGGACTGACTAAGGATAGTTCTGTACCAGGCTTAGTCATTGACCAGTGCAGAAACTGGGAAAATGACAATCTCTCTGAAGTTCAGTTTTCCTCATTTTTCAAATGGGGTTGGCAGTTGTGGTTAAATCCCAAAAGTTTTACAGATACAAAATGAGATGAATTAAGAAAGAGTTTTAAAAATGTATAAAGCCCAGAGCTAAGATGGTGGAGTACAGGCCAGGACCCACCTAAACTCTCCCAACATTCTCCTCCAAACAGCTTTAAAATAATGTCTAAAAAAAATTGCAGTGGCAGAGCCAACAAAAGGTCAGGGGGAGACATTTTCCTGGCCTAAGACAACTTAACAGGTCTGTAGGAGAGGTCTGTAATTCCAGGGTGAGCTCAGGCCCAGAGTACATCAGGGACACCAGTGGTGAACCTTAGGGATGGCCACAACAGCAGCTTTGGGAGCTCTCAGGCTAGACACACTAAGGAGGTCAGACTAGTGGTCAGAAAGAGAGTTCAGGAGAACCTTTCCTGGCCCTGTGTGTGGCTGGTGCTGATTGGCAACTCTATTACCCATAAGCAGTTCTGGGTTGCAGTCGCAGGGCAGAGAGAAGCACTTGGGATTGGTCACAAGGGAGCAGAGGACTTTTTCACAGTTCCAGGGCCAAGAGGAACACTAGCACTTGCAGCTACAGAGGAGCAAGGGCCCTTCCTGTGTAAAGAGCAGAGGACAGCCCTCGAGATCAATGACCACACCTCTCCCAGGCAAACAGGACTTTGGAAGCACCAAAAACTTGCAGCCCAACCCCCCCAAATAGCTCTGAAAACAGCAGCCCAAAAAGACATAAAACTTGGCACAGTATCTCTCCACCCCAAAATGAGCAAAGTCCAACTTTAACAAGAAGTTCAAAGTGAAGAAATAGTCTAGGAAAATGAGTAAACAACAGCAAAAAAGAACTTGACCATAACAAAACTACTATAGTGTCAGGGAAGACCAATACATAAACTTAGAAAAAGACAAGTAATGTCAAAAACAGCTACAAGGGTTATTCATCACACATCCCCTTATCTTCTTTGTTCTCTTCCAAGGACTGAAATATTCCTTCCCACCCCTGTCCCTTCTCCCCTTGAAGTTGAGAAGGATCTGGGCCAACTATCCTGGAATGTTGAGATGTCAAAAGGAAGCTTTTTCCCTTCAGCAAATAAAATATTAAGAGGGCTCAATGAAAGCTATTGGGAAGTGGCTTGGGGAAGGAGATGAAAAATTAATTTTAATGCATGGGAGACTAAGTAATTCACTTATTTCACAACCTCAATCAATTTTAATATTTTAGTATTTAACGTGAGTGTAGTGATTCTCCAATAACATTTTAGAAGTTTTTCCTCTCTCTTTGGCTCATGACCTAAGAGAAGTTGTTACTTTCTCTGTCACTCTCCTTGGTTACCAGAGATGATGGGGGAATATGAGTGTTTGGCCTATGTGCTTCTTTCAGGAGTTTGGACCTCGGTGTTAGAAAGCAAGAACATTACTGAAAATTGAACAAAGACAATGTGCTATTTAAAGAGCAGCCAGACCTGGAGTCACATCTAAGTTTGAATGCTGTCTCCAACACTTGCTAGGTCTGTACCCACGGGCAAGTCACTCAAACACTAAGAGCCTTAATTTCCTCATCTTTAAAGTAGGGATAATAATATTTTGATTACCTATATCATATGATTGCTGTTATGAAAATGTTTTCTCAATCTTTAAATTAATATCAAATGTGATGATGATAATGATGACAATGATGGAGAAGGATATCCACTGACATCATGATTTGGCTGCTTACTGTTCAGTTGGCATTTGACCTAAGCAGGGGGCGCCTCATATTTGCTTTTTCTGTAGAAGAATAAGAGAGAGGGGATTAATCCTTTGTACCTTGGTTTAAAAACCTCTAGGGATATATAATTCACTGATGTTAACCAATCATATGAAACTCTTCTTACATTTTCTTTGTCTGCCTGATATTCAGTTCTTCCCATTTTCTTGCATTCCCTTGATTTGCTGGTGCTGATTATGCTCTCCCGTGTGACTTGTTTCTGGTCCTTTTCCTGTATTCTACTTGATAACCTAATCACTGGTTTTTTCCTTCCTACGATCCTCCATGTTCACTTCTGTCCTTCACAGGTTCAGATTATTTCAATGTGGACTGGTTTTAGAGTCAGAGGAAGTGAGTTCAAAGCCTCTCCTTGCCATTTGCTCCCTGTGTGACACTTAGTTTCTTTTACACCCAGTTTTCTTAATAATTTGAGGGGTTTAGACCAGATCTAACCAAGGTCCCCTCCAGCTCTAAATCTTTGATCTTGTTTTCATATTGGAAAGACTTGTGATTAATGTAATTAAAGGGATCTCCAAGATATATTAAGATTAAAAGGATATCAAGGAAAATATAGGAACTTGGCTTAGGAGTAGATAGAAAGGATAGAATGAAAATACGATTTGAACTGCAAAGTAAGTGAGAAGTGCTGAAAGACACTGAGAGAGATAGGTGGTGCCATAGTGCATAGAGTACTGGGCCTAAAGTCAGAAAGACTCATATTCGTGAGTTCAGATCTGGCCTCAGATAGTTATTAACTATGTAATCAGTGCCTCTCTTCCTGATCTGTAAAATGGGGAATAACAGCATCTATTTCCCAGGACTGTACAATGCCTGTCCCATAGGAAGCAATTAATAAGTGCTTGTTTCCTTCCTTCTTTCCACTAGGCTTCCATATAGCAATTAAAATCTTAGGGCCCAAAAGCATGTGTAGATGTGATTTCTGAGCTATTGTTGGTGATCCTCAATAAGCACCTGTCCTGGGCCAGACCCAGTAATTTCTATCTCCTCTCTTCTTCTCTGACCCCAAATGAAGATTAGGAGCCAAAATCAAAATCTTTTATCAAAGAATAAAGTAGAACAATTGATCACAGTACATGATGGCTGAGTACAGCCCCCTCTCTGGATTGTCTGTATTCCCCTCATGAACATACACTCCTAGGTGCCAGCAGCCTTCAGGGAGCAGGGGCTATGTCAGGTCAGAGAAGCCACTTCCTGGGGTCACTGTCACTTTGGTCTTCTAGTCCTAGCCTTGGTCATTAGTGTGAGGTAATACCACCCCTGAGCCTACCTACCTTACTGGTTTTGTCTTGTCTTCTATAAGATTCACTTAATTACATTTGTGGCACAGTCCTGGAGGGTGCCAGTATGCCCTGAGTGTTCCCTACTAAGGGAATTTTGAAGAATCACTGAGATGTCCAGCTAGCAGCCTGTTTGCCCTTCAGCTCCCGTAATGTGTGAGGAAAGGGGAGTAACTCTGAGGTCTTCTTCAAAGCCACCATCATGGATAAGTACACTCTTATGACCTTGTTATTCAAATATGTGATTGGAGCAATGGAAGGACAGCTTGTCACTGTTTCAAGGGACTTCAGAGGCTATTTACACATGATCTCAGCCAAAAGGCAGAAAGGCAAATTTAAAAACCATTTAGTTCAACCCTTTCATTTCATAAATGGAAAATGAGACTCAGGGAGGTTCAATGACTTTTTTCCAAGGTATCATGGGTGGGATTCGAACCCAGGACCTCTAACTCCAGAGCCAATGCTCCTTCCACTGGATCACATTGCCTCCTTCAAGCAGGAGTCTTTAAGCAGACCTTGGAATACCACTTGTCATGTATGTTGTAGATACATTTCCTGATCATATTTGGAGCACTTACCTTGGACATCTCCTTTGGTTTTGTGAGATTTGCCTATGAAAGCTTTGACCCCCTGAGAAAATTCACATGAGTTAGAAACAAGCATTTTCTAAGATGAGAAGGAATCAGCAGAGATCATTCATCTGTTCCCCTGGCCAAAGAATTGCAGTTGCTGACCCATGGAAGCCTGTATTTTCAAATTGCTCAAAAAAATTGTGACTAGGCTTGCTATTCCCTGCTTTTCCATCTCTACACATTTTCACATTTTTTACACAAAATGCTCTCTTTTCTTTTCTCTGTCAATCCTAATCTTTCCCATGCTTTTATAGGTACAGTTCAAGTACAATCTCCTCAATGAACCTTTCCCTGATGATCTTAGCCCTCAGTCATTTCTCCCCCACCTCTGAATTCCTGGAGACTTACTCTGCTTTGCATCCAATGCCATGGTTTCAACTCCATGGAACAAGATGTCCCCACAATGGGTACCTTCTAGTGTCCTCCTCTACCCTCCCTCTTTTAGATTATAAGGTCCTGGAGGGCAGGGTTTCTCTCTCTTTTTATGAATTGTGTCCCCAGCACTTAGTACAAGGCTTGGCACATAGTAGGCACTTAAATTTTTATGGGATTGGAATGGATTGATCTGTGCCATGGACTGGGCACTTTTCATGCATGGCCTTGAATTATTATTTCAGTTTCACATGATTTATCTTATCTCTACAATAAACTATAAGCTGAATGAGGACAGAAGCCATGCCTTAAAATTAACCTGTTTATCTCTCATGGTTCTGGACACATAGTAGATACCTAATAAAATACTTGATCTATCCTGGTTAGGGTTTTCAGTGGCAATGTTTATTCTTCTACTTCTAGTTCTCTCATTTTCTCTCTTTGGTCCACGAAGACATATGGCTTAGTGAAAAGAGCTATGTGCTTGAAGTTAGAAGACTTGGGTTGACTTCCCAGCTACTCTGCCTACTACCTGCGTGACCCTGGGCAAGTTACTCCCCTGCACTTGGCCTTGACTTCATCAACTTAAAAATGAGGAGATTGGACTGAATTATCTCTAAGGATCCTTCTGGCTCCAAAACCAATGCATGATCAATAAAGTTCTCCTTCAATATATTCTCCAACCACGGGTCGGCTTCTGAGCAATTCACCAATCAAAGGGTTTCTATTTCTCTGTCCCACTTTGCCAGGCCTCTGTGTTCAGAGGTGGGACCATAGGTCTAGATTAAGAAGTGATCTCAGAGAATGTCTAATACAACTCATTCATTTTATAGTTGAAAAAATTGCAGCTCTAGCAGAGTAATTTGGCCAAGGTTATACAGATAGTGGATCTAGGTAGTATGCAGAGGATAGAGTGCCAGGTTTGGAGTCAGAAAGACTCGAGTCCAAATCTAACCTTAGACACATATTAATTGTGTGAACCTAGGCAAATCATTTAACCTCTGTCTACCTTAGTTCCCTAAATAGTAAAATTGGGAAGGATAATAAGAACTACCTCACAAGGTTGTTGTATAGATGAAATAAGATAATGTTGTAAAGTGCTTAGCAAATACCTGGCACACGGCTGTTATTAAAATATGGCTCTTACTAAATGATTGTTTCCCTTTCTCCACCCTAGTATCAGAGGCAAGATTTGAACCTAGGTCCCCTGATTCCAGAGACAACCTCTTTCTGAAGTATCATGGTATCACACTTCAAATATCTGAATGTCATTATTCAACCCAGTATTTCCAGTTTTTCACAAAGCAGTGTGATGCTACACAAAGAACTCTGACATTAGTTAAAATGCCTGTTTGAAATCTTAATTGCAATACTCATTAGCCAAATAGCCATGGGTAAGAACCTCTGTGAGCCTCAGTTTCTTCATCTTTGAAATGGGGAATATAATACATTATCAATTTCACAAAGTTGTATGGTGAAAGATTTTTATAAACCTTAAAGTTCTAAATGAGTGTGAGTTATTGTGGAACTGAAATATATCCTGCTTCAGACTCGATTGTAAGCTATGCTTGCTGAAAATCCTGAGCTGGAACAATGTATAGTGAGATGGTCATTGAATGGCAGATCATGACTGCCTCCAGCGCCATTTAGGGGCTCTTCATTCCACCGCCCCAGGATAACCCCCATAATCATTCAGTACTGTCCACATGGTCTGGCATGCTGCTTCCAGTGATAATCAGATCCATTTAGAGAGGAGAACAGAGCTTGTCCCCAGCTGTTCTTTCTCTCTCAGTGCTGAAGAACAGAAACGGTACTTTGAAGCCTGACAGTTGGCTTGCAGTAAAAATGTGGGGTAATGGTGGCTTGTCTGTGGAGGCTTTACCCACCTTCAGTATAATGGAATGATCTGACCTTCTCTAAGCCATTAAATCAAAAGAAGAAAAAGAAGAAGAAAAAAACCTCTTTGCAGTAAAGAATGTACTGAAAATTATTTATAGGTATAGTAAAAGTATTGTCCTTTAGAGGTAAAAAGGCTCTTGCGAATACCGATATATACCTTTCTTCAAAACTGAGGCAAGTTGCTGAAAAAGATATACTCATAAGCGTATACAAATAGTGGCATAAAATTACCTCACATATTTGGTAATTGCCCTTCTAGAAAACAGTTGACAATATGAATGTGAGCTAAAGAAAAAATTCTGAGCCATCAGAATAGATGTCACAGAAGTCCATAGACTAAATAAAACTTAATGCACTTTGCTGCTCATAGGAGACAGTCTCAGTCCCTCAGGGCCTATTTGCTGTTTGGTTTTGCTTCTTTTTACAAAGAGTTGTAAAGGGCATGGATAGCTAGTTTCCAAGGACACAGCAGGGTGTAAGTAAGAAATTATAAGGGGGAGAGGGACTGCTTTTTCCTGACCAAAACCAAACAAAAACACCTCACCGTTGAATCAAATAGATATGTTCAAGCAAAAGAAATTCACATATTACTCATGTCTGAAAATTCATGCTTCATTTTACTCCTGTTGTACCCCAGCTCTTTGCCAAGAGGTAGGAAACATACTTGATCATCAGTTTCCTGGAGTTATAGCAGGTCACCACAGTAATCATGTTGCCGTTCCTGACTCTGTGACCCAGTGGACCTTACTGTTCATAGACTTTTCTTGACAAAGACACTAGAGTAGTTTGCCATTTTCTTCTTCACTAGATTAAGGCAAACAGAGTTTAAGTGACTTGCCCAGGGTCATACGGCTAGTAGGTGTCCAAAGCTGGTTGAACTCAGGTCTTCCTGACTCCAGACCCAGTATTCTATCTACTAGTTACTTAGCTACCTTCTAGTACACAGGATTAAGGGACTTGCCCAAGGTCTCACAGGTAGTAAGTGTCTGAGGCTGCATTTGAACTTAGGCCTTCCTGACTCCAGGACCAGCAGTCTATCCACTGAGCCATCTAGCTGCCCTGCATTGATCATAATTCTTAAGAATTCAAAGTTATTTTCCTTTACAATGTTGTGGGCATTGTATATATTGTCTTGTTCTGCTCATTTCATTCTGCATCAGTTTACACAGATCCTTTTGGGTTCCTTGGAATCTATTCTTTTTGCTCTGACCCCTTTTCTCCATGCCACTATTATCACTGTGGGGGAAGAGGGTCGCACAGGACAATTTTCACGTTTAGAGGGTTGTCCTGGCCAAGAATAGAACAAAACAAAACAAACAAACAAACAAAAAACATGACCTAATGGATAACCAATTCCCTGTTCCTATCTAAGCTGGTTATTAGGCAGAATTCTGTCATGAGAAACAAACTCAAAACCATTCCAGCTCTGTTAAAGCTAACATTCCACTGATTCATGGCCAGCTCTATGCCAATACGACACAACAAAGCAATACTTTTGTCCCTCTGTAAAAAGGACACATGTGAATCTGTGTCTTTGTTCTTATACTTAAAGGACACATAATAAAAGACAAAATAGGAAAGATATGGAAAATAATATTCATATGTGAGTTTGGACTAGAACACAAATTGCCTATGACAAGGATTGGACTCAGTTGCCTCTTGAACACCTTCAAACTCATCATCTATGATCTTACATAAGTGTAGTGGCAAGGCTGAGTGTCCTTCATGGTGCTCAATAGATACATTGCTTGACTTCTTTGAGACCCAAAGAATGAAGTCTCAGACATGAGTTTACAATTATATTCATGGTGGTTTATTATCTAGTTTTCATTACTCCTAAACCATAGAAAGGAGGGCAGATCAGATGACCTTGAGGATCATATTTTTTCTCTGTGATTGAGTAATGTACTATATAATTGGAAATGGATAACATCACACTATTTAGAGGAGAGAAACAGGCATGCAGAACCATAAAAGCCTTAGAAGTAGAAGGGTGTTGGAGAATATCTATTCACACTACTTATCCCTTATGACAATTTTTATTTTTTCAGTTGTTGTATCATGGAGTTAGGGACTAGGCATGTGATTTTATTGATATCAGGAACCCCTAGATGAGGGAATTCCCTTTACTAATATCATTTTCTGTGAATCTATTGTCTTAGAGAGTTGCCTAGATCATTGAGAAATCATGTGACTTTTTCAGGGTCACATAGCTAGTATGTATCAGAGGTGGAATCTGAACACAGGTTTTCTGGCTCTGAGTCTGGTTCTCCATCCATGATGCCCCAGCTGCCTCTATTGGTTTGTCGTATTAAATCTAATCTCCTCATCCTGGCTTTCAATGCCTTCAATAATCTGTTCCCATCTGACTTGTCTTCTACCACTGTTCTCTGATATACATCCTCCACTCCAGCCAAAAAATGATTAACAATGTCCATTGAAGAGTTTTTCTGAATATAAGAGAAAGAAAGGCTCTCCCCAGTGTCTTTGTGGTGCTTCCATCCCTGGGAGCTTATTGGGTTGCTTCTGGAAGCTCTCCTGAGTCCTCCCAGGTTCCCATGTAGGAAGATGAGGAAGAAGCTGCACGTCACAGTGCAACTGAAGTGACTCATTCTTGGAGTACTGTATACAAATAATACATGTTCGTGGGCCAAGAAGCCTCTGGGACTCATTTTTCCTTATATGTAAACTAAAGGGTTTGGATTAGAATTTCCCCAAACTCCCTTCTAGTGCTTACATTGCAGAGTTCTAGGATTCCAGGATCATGTCATTCTGTTTTCCTGTTTTTTCCTTGATAAATCTACGATTTTGTACTTTTCCAATTACTGTCACATGATTATACATAATAGAGTTACAGAGGAAAAGAAATGATCCTTGGAGTTATCTGATCCAGCCTCCCTGTGATGGTCTAATCAAAATACAAACTAAATATATCATCATAATATATCATAAATATAAATACATAATATATATTTATGATATTGTATAATATAAATATATCATCAATGAAAATAATTATAAACTCATGACTGAGATCTCACCACTTGTATCTCAGAGAAAACATGCAGTGCATCTAACGAGAACCATGAAGAATGACCAGGTTTATTCCTATACATAGAGAGATGTCCACATATCGGAATATTAGTAAAAATGTTAAAAGACAATGCTGTATTTCCCTATCAGTCTTCCATGGAGTATGAAATATCTACGTCTCGAATGTGAACTTTCTAGGTTAAGGTATAGTCTCCAGAAGACCTCTGTCAAAATGTACAGATATTAATAAAGAGAAGAAACATTAATGATCATTAATACTCTTTATTTGTTTATGCTAAGGCTCGACTGAGGCAACACTTTCTCTGAAAATCCTTCTGTGATATCCATCCCACATAGATTTTTTTAAAATTTAATTTAAATTTATTTATTTATTTAACATATTTAGTTTTCAGCATTGATTTTCACAACAGTTTGAATTACAAATTTTCTCTCCATTTCTACCCTCCCTCCCACTCCAAGATGGCATATATTCTGGTTGCCCTGTTCCCCAGTCAGCCCTCCCTTCTATCACCCCCCTCCCCTCTCATCCCCTTTCCCCTTCCTTTCTTGTAGGACAAGATAAATTTCTAGGCCCCATTGCCTGTGTATCTTATTTTTTGATTGCATGCAAGAACTTTTTTTTTTGTTTTTGAACATGTGTTTTTAAAACTTTGAGTTCCAAATTCTCTCCCCTCTTCCCTTCCCACCCACCCTCCCTAAGAAGTGGAGCAATTCAACCTAGGCCACATGTGTATGATTATGTATAACCCTTCCACAATACCCATGTTGTGTAAGACTAACTACATTTTGCTCCTTCCCAACCCATCCCGCTTTATTGAATTTTCTCCCTTGACCCTGTCCCCTTTCCAAAGTGTTTGTTTTGATTACCTCCACCCCCATCTGCCCTCCCCTCCATCATCCCCCCCCCTTTTATTTTTTTTTTATCTTCCTCCCTCTTCTTTCCTGTGGGGTAAGATACCCAACTGAGTATGTATGGTATTCCCTACTCAGGCCAAATCTGATGAGAGCAAGGTTCACTCATTCCCCCCTCACCTGCCCTCTCCCCTCCTCCCACAGAACTGCTTCCTCTTGCCACCTTTATGTGAGATAATCCACCCCATTCTATCTCTCCCTATCTCCCTCTCTCAGTATGTTGCTCTCTCATCCCTTAATTTCCTTTTATTTCTTTTAGATATCGTCCCTTCATCTTCAACTCACCCTGTGTCTGCTCTCTCTCTTTTACATATATACACACACACACACACACACACACACATATATATATACATACACATAGATATATACATACATACACATTCACTTATATATATATACATAAACATATATATATATATATATATATATGCATATTCCCTTCAGCTACCCTAATACTAAGGTCTCATGAATCATACATGTCATCTTTCCATGTAGGAACGTAAACAAAACAGTTCAACTTTAGTAAGTCCCTTAGGATTTCTCTTTCTTGATTACCTTTTCATGCTTCTCTTGATTCTTGTGTTTGAAAGTCAAATTTTCTATTCAGTTCTGGTCTTTTCACTGAGAAAGCTTGAAAGTCCTCTATTTTATTGAAAATCCATATTTTGCCTTGGAGCATGATACTCAGTTTTGCTGGGTAGATGATTCTAGGTTTTAATCCTAGCTCCATTGACCTCCGGAATATCGCATTCCAAGCCCTTCGATCTCTTAATGTAGAAGCTGCCAGATCTTGGGTTATTCTGATTGGGTTTCCACAATACTCAAATTGTTTCTTTCTGGCTGCTTGCAGTATTTTCTCCTTGATCTGGGAGCTCTGGAATTTGGCGACAATATTCCTAGGAGATTTCTTTTTGGGATCTATTTGAGGAGGCGATCAATGGATTCTTTCAATTTCTATTTTGCCCTGTGGCTCTAGAATATCAGGGCAGTTCTCCTTGATAATTTCTTGAAAGATGATATCTAGGCTCTTTTTTTGATCATGGCTTTCAGGTAGTCCAATAATTTTTAAATTATCTCTCCTGGATCTATTTTCCAGGTCAGTGGTTTTTCCAATGAGATATTTCACATTGTCTTCCATTTTTTCATTCCTTTGGTTCTGTTTTATAATATCCTGATTTCTCATCAAGTCACTAGCTTCCACTTGCTCCAATCTAATTTTTAAAGTAGTATTTTCTTCAGTGGTCTTTTGGACCTCCTTTTCCATTTGGCTAATTCTGCCTTTCAAGGCATTCTTCTCCTCATTGGCTTTTTGGAGCTCTTTTGCCATTTGAGTTAATCTATTTTTTAAGGTGTTGTTTACTTCAGTGTATTTTTCAGTATTTTTTGGGGTCTCCTTTAGCAAGTCATTGACTTGTTTTTCATGGTTTTCTCGCATCCTTCTCATTTCTCTTCCCAATTTTTCCTCTACTTTTCTAACTTGCTTTTCCAAATCCTTTTTGAGCTCTTCCATGGCCTGGGACCAGTTCATGTTTTTCTTGGAGGCTTTTGGTGTAGG
Organism: Trichosurus vulpecula; assembly: GCF_011100635.1. Taxonomy (NCBI): domain Eukaryota; kingdom Metazoa; phylum Chordata; class Mammalia; order Diprotodontia; family Phalangeridae; genus Trichosurus; species Trichosurus vulpecula. The sequence goes on from NC_050573.1 coordinate 365,559,958, forward strand.
CTCTATGACTTTGTTGTCTTCTTTAGGCTGTATGTTTTGGTCTTCTTTGTCACCAAAGAAAGAATCCAAAGTCTGAGACTGAATCTGGGTGTGCTTTCGCTGCCTGGCCATATTCCCAACCAACTAACTTGACCCTTGAGCTTTTCAGTGGGGTATGACTGCTTGTAGACTAACGAGTTCTATGTTCCACGTTTGGGGGGGGAGGTGCCAGCTCTGTCACACCAGCGCTACTCCTTCCCCAAGAACCCCCAGCCCGGGCTGGGCTTAGATCTTAGGCAGGCTGTGCACTCCTGCTCTGATCCACCACTTAATTCCTCCCACCAGGTGGGCCTGGGGCCAGAAGCAGCAGCAGCTGTAGCTGCCCCACCTCGGCTGCCCCTGGGGCTGGAAGCCGAACCTCAAACTCCTTCCACTCCCGCAGCTTTTCCCACTAACCTTCTCCGAAGTCTTTGGTGTTTGTGGGTTGAGGAGTCTGGTAACTGCCGCAGCTCACAGGGGCCCCATCCACCCGACTACAAGTTTGGCTGTTCCACACCGCTCAGGCTGGGCTCTGCTCCACTCCGTTCCGAGCTCCCAGCTCCCAGCTCCGTGTGGGATAGACCTCACCCAGAGACCATCCAGGCTGTCCTGGGCTGGAGCCCTGCTTCCCTCTGCTGATCTGTGGGTTCTGCCGTTCTAGAATTGGTTCAGAGCCATTTTTTATAGGTTTTTGGAGGGACTCGGTAAGGAGCTCACACTAGTCCCTGCTTACCAGCTGCCATCTTGACTCTGCCCCCCACATAGATTTTTTTAACCATTCCTCAACTTACCAAATTAGTTAGCTGTCACTTGACAGAGAGCAAAGACTTGTGTGAAACGACACAAGGCAATTTATGATTATGAGGAATTTATGATTGTTTCATGTTTGTATAGGTGGTCTCCCTAACTGGACTATAAGCTTCTTGAGAGGAGAGACCATGTCTCCCTATAGCACCTTGACAGCAGACTTACGCATTTAGTCTGGAGGAGCCAATAACACACTCATTAACACGATAGGTATGCCCTGCTTAATGATGTTGATTGGTTTCATTAAAACATGAAATTAGGTGAATCATTGTTACAGTAAGATAGCTTCATAAGAGAAGATCTGAATTGAGGGAAACCAGATTTGCCTAGGCAAGGAAGAGGGCCTAAAGTGTCCTGGAAAAGGAATACATAATAGGAGACAGTTGACTGATTGGGGAGGCTTATCACAAGAAATTATGGTGGGATGAGTTATTTTGCCATATCTTATGGGGAGTGTCATTAGATGTTAATTGTGGCCATGTTATATAGTATATCCCTTCAAAAAACCATATATTTAAACATGCGTCCATTTATACCCCTTTCTTTAAACCACCAATTACCTTAGAAAAATTAGACTATATATTGACAAAAAAATCTTCATAGTAGAGAAATGAGCTACTTGTTTTATCCTTTGCTACCTTTCTAATTTGTCCCTCAGAATAGTTCAATTAGGGCTCACAAAAGGAAGTTTAAAAAAACTAATGTCTTCTAATTGTCCAATTATTACCTCCCACTTCTCACTAGCCATCCTTTTGCTCATGGTTCACATGGGTGAAATATAGAGGGGAGCACGAGCAAAGGTTTTTCTGGAAACAGTGTAAGTGATTAGCTTCTACTACTGCAGAGATGCAGGGCAGTCCTCCAAGGCAGTTCCTGATCTTTGTAAGGTTCAGGTGCTATATTTGTGCAATGCACTCCCTACCACCACTTTGATATCCTTGAACACACAGTAACATTTATACTTTGCTATTAGACTGGAATATTTTAGGGATCCAAGAGAGTCCTCACCCACTAGTCTGGGTTCTTGAGGCCAGGATCTCACAATAACAGTAAGGAGCCAATTAAGAGCGAAGCAAGTTGGATGGCAGTCTGCGTCGGGCATGACATGAGTCTCCTTATGTACAGATTTTTAGGGCAGCATTTATAAGCTAAACAATTCATGGTAACATTATGGGAAACGAAGAAAAGAAAGATGGCTATTCACAAAACCTGCGGTTATACAAAGATAATAGTATACTTATTTGGAAAAATAAATGTGTATTCTTAGCTATAGGAGAGAGATAAGGGGTTTGTTTCCTGAATATTACTAATCTCCCCTAAATCTAAGAAATTTGACTATTGGACCAGACAGGGAGGAGAATTTTCCTAGGACTCTGGAATCCTCTCCCTTTAGTAGCTAAGTCTTTTGGTTCCAATACCAGGTGAGAATGAGACATTGAATGGCACGGCTGTAGCAGCTGTATCCTTCAGCTCACAACAAAAAATATAGTGCGCCTGGGCTTCAAAGCAGAGAGTGGGGGAGACAGGATCTTTTTCAACTTCTCCCACACTATATGGAAGCATTGTGAAATGGTTGGTTTTACAAGACATTATTTCACTGTGTAATGGATATTGGGGTGCTAATCTTGATTAAAGATCTTTCCCATCCATTTAATAGGCCTCAGGTGGAGATAGTTAAGGGAAGCTTGATTAGGTGAGGCTTGTTTGTCTGTAGGCCCATACTTTTTCGCTACTAGGTGCTAAGCTCCAGGCCTGCACCCTTTGCTAAGTAGGTGCTAAGACCCGGGGTCCGCAAACAAGGTATATATGTACCCTCTGGGTAGCCATTAAGCTTCGACTAGAGAGCTGTGGAGACTAGGGAACTGCAAGAGGCTAGAGAACTGGAAGGGCTCTCAGAACTACAAGCTTTCAGAACTGTGGTAGGAGAGGACGAAGGTAAGCAGACAGTATTCGTGAATGAGTGTTTACAGGAAGGCTGTAGCAGAAGGGAAGGTTACAGGATTGCGTGGCTCCTTGCTGTGATACTGTATTTTAATTTCCTTGCTGTTATATTAAGGTGGAGTTACTGGTTGGGGATACAATTACTGCTATGTCGAATTGGGGTCATTGGTTTGGGGATTTGATCCTATGGTATTTGAATAAATGTTCTTCTGCCTTCTATACAGAGAGTTTCTTATTCTTTGCAATTCCAAACTATACAGTCATATTCATGGTCACCATTGATATCACAAATCTTGCCTTACTGATACAGATATACATAAGACATTCAGTAGCCAGAGGGAATTACTGTAAGAGGGGGCAAGTAGGATTTGCATAGACATTGCTAGTACCTAGCTATACTTATCACTTCCATAGATCTATAATTTTATCATTGTGCATTCACTCTTAGTAATACTAAGATCTCATAGTTATATGGCCCTTTAAGGCTTGGAAGTGTTTTCTGACCCTGTGAGGTAGGTAACATAGTATAGTATTATAATCCCCATTTGTTACATGAAGAAACTGAGGCATAAAAATGTTACATGACATATAAAACCACACAGCTGGTATCAGAGCCAGGATTAAAATCCCTTTCCCATAATTCTAAGTCCAACCATCCTTCTACTAGTGCATGCTGCTACATTGATTCAGAAAACTTTTCTGTGCCTTAGTAACAATTTTATAATTTGATGAAGTAAAAAAAAATGCTAGTGGTTATGCTTTGGATGATAAACCTCTTCAAATATAGCTTGGCTGGATCTCAGCTAAAAGGTCCAAATTCTCTTGCCCACCCTTTACCCAAAGTCCCTCTGTTTCAGCGGGACATCACTGAAACCAGGTTATGCAAGTATAGGCTTTTAGAATCAAAGATCACCTGCACATCACTGCATGGAATTTGGTATACAAATACAACTGAAAAGAATTGCAGTATGAATGTGTTAGGTAACTTGAAACTTCTTAGGTTCTGGGGAACTCTGGAGGACAAGATACTGGCATTGTTGGGCGTAGTTGGAGTAGTGATGAAGAGAATTCTGGACTTGTGATGATTTCGTAATTGTAGGTAACTCTCAGGGAAGTGAAATGGCTTGATCAAAGTCACATAATCAACATGTGTCAGAGGCAGAACTTGAATCCAAGTGTTTCTAACTCCATGGTCAGTTTTCTATCCATTTTACCTGGCTTCTTTTTTTAGGTGTGTTGTCTATTTAAATGATAATCCTCATTGAGTTATCAGTACACTTCTTGCCTGATTCACCTTCTAATTTTTTTTCTTGCTGTTTGTTCACTTCCCAACTGGCCTGCTTGATCAATTTCCTTAGGGAGCCTGCATGCATTCACCTCATGCTGCAGGAGGACTGCTCTTCTTTGGAGTCTTCATCTCAACCATGTCAATTGCAGAGGACTCATAAAGACAGAAGCACATCCTTTGGGTCTGAGTCATGTTTTCCTATTATTTATTGTACTTTCATTACTTTTATCATTAGGACCCACCTTTGGTACGTAGGAATGAAAATTTAGATCAAGTAATTTTCAGCAATGTCAAAGTTAGATTAGATGATAGATTGATACAAGCAACTTTTATAGTACTGAGACTGTTCTTAGAATACTGTATGGGTCTTGGTATCTCTGGACACACTCCAAGGATATAGATGAATTTAATGGAATTCTATCAAAGAGAAGGCAGGGGAGAGGGATGTCATGGTTCCAGTTCTGAAGGAAATGGATAATAGGGAAAGATTAAAGTGGAAAATATATAAACTTAAATCAGCAACAGCCAATCAGACAATGAAAACTATGCGGGTAGATCAATGAAAGGTCTTGTGATGAAAGAGGACAAAGGAGGCACCAATTATCATTGACTTTGGTTCAGGGATTTAATCTGAAAAGAAAAGCTAAGTAAATTTATGGGGGGAAAAAAGGTGCTATTTGTACTAAGGGTGATAGTAAATACTCAAGCTTTATCACTCTGAGTTGCTACAGGATGAAAATATAAATAGCTTCAAAAAAGATTTAGTGAAATCCCTTGATGGCAAATTCAAAGGGGATTGTTAAGTGAAAATTGGATGTTAGGGCCATGTCCCATTCTTGTGAGGGTGTGAGGGAGGGTAAAACTGGCCTGCCAAAATCTTCCCAAACTCAGCCTCCCATCAGACAGAGTCCTAGACTGTTTTGTACCTACCCCCAAGGTAGAAATTTTCAAAATAGCTCACATTTATATCATATTTAGCAATTTGCTTTCATCATCATAAAAACTCTGCAAAATAAATATGAGAAATATTGTTGTCCTGCTTTACAGATGAGGAAACAGGCATGAAGAGGTAAAGTAATTTGATAGTTGCTAGAGCCAGTATTTGAACCCAGCTCTTCTGACTCTGAATCTATTCTCCCCTTGCCTCCATTTTTCCTCACTACAATCATTTGTATCATGTTAATGTGCCATGTTGGAAAGTCCTAGTCAGGATACTGACCGAATATTATGTAGAATTATTAACAAAGATTACTGCTAGGTAGAAAACATGAATAGTTTTCTGAAGTTGGGTTAATATTGACTTTGGAAAAATAAATATGAAGCATTTACTAATTTCTGACTTCAAAGTAGTGTCACTCATAGGCTTGAATATTTAATCATTATAATTTTTTGTTAACATTTATAACAGTTCATTTTTAATTATTATAAGGCAATGATATGAATATTGCAATAGTGACTTTTGCTCTCTCAAGATATAAAATTAGTAATTCTTTGACTTCAGTTAAGATTATTCAAAAGGATAGGGATATTAACCCTACTTTCTAGCCAATCTTTATAAGAAAACTACCTGTATCCTAAGTAGGCATGCTAATGTGATGGTAGTGATGGTGCTTGCTGTTTGCCTTTGGAGCCTTGCTTGTGTGATTTTAATACTATTTTTTTTGGTGACATAGGAGAGCTTGGAAGATTTTGGTGACTTTATTCCTTTTGGTTTTGTTTTCTTGGCTGTCAGATTCTTTTGAGGTCATTGGGCTGACAGTTCTGGGTCATATGGAGTTTAATCTTTTCTGTTCCAATCAAATTATGGAGAAAATGCTGCAGAAATGGCTCCCTAAAAACTGGCATTTTTCAGAAATAATCAAGGTCTGTAATTTTGTGAGATAAGTATCTAAGCGATGGTGTGATGGGAACAGCTTTGCCTCTTGGGCTGATCGTTACGGAGCTAATGGCAAGATGACTTAAGGAGGCAGCATTACGCAGTGGAGAGAGAACTAAGTTTAGGAGTTAGTGGAACTAAGAGTGAATCCTGGCTCTGTTTTTTACTATTTGTGTCATCCTGGACAGGCCAGCCTCAATTTCCTCATCTGCAAAATAAAAGTATTGAGCTATGTAATGTCTAAGGTCCCTTCAAGTCTTAGGTCTATGCTCCAAGGACTTAATTGTCTTTTAGAGAAATAATTGGGCCCAAAAGAATCAAAAGAGGATAAATAAATTTGGATTTCTATTCGAAATTCAGGCCACTTGAAAACTGATTTGGGCCTCCAATGGTGGACTAGGAATCTTCTATTATGCCTACTGAGGTCTAGAGAGGCAGGGGAATTTGAAGGGATCTAAGGGATTATCTATTCCGTAACACAAACAAAAATTTACGAAATGTCTACTATGTGCCAGCCACTGTAATAAGCAATGAGGATTCAAAGAAGGACGAAAGACAGTTCCTGCTCTCAAGGAGCTCACAGATAATGGGAGAGACAGCATAGAAACAACTATCTATAATAAAGATATATATTAGATAAATTGGAAATTGTCAACCTAGGGAAGACACTAGAATTGAAGGGGATTAGGAAAAGCTTCCTGTAAAAGTAAAGATTGTAGTTTTGACTTGAAGGAAGACAAGGGACTCATCTGAAGCACATATCCCCACTGCAGTATCAATGAAAAGTAGTTTCCAATCTCTGCTTTAACACTTTCAGTGACAGAGAATTCATCTCATGCTTCTCAGACTTTTTTTAATCTACGTATAACTATTAATAAATATTCTCATATCAAGACAAAATCTGTAACTTTTACTTATTACTCGTAATTCTACGTTCCTAGGCCAAAACAGAACAAATCAAATTAGTCTTCCACATAGAAGCTCTTAACTTGATTTCTTCATTTGTAAACTTAGGGACTTGGACCAGATAAACTCTAGGGTCTTCTTCAGTTCTACATATATGATTTTATAAATCATTTGAAACCAGCTATCTCCCCCAACCAATTTTTTTTCTTTTCTGAACACTCCTAGTCCCTTCAATTTAGCCTCATATTGCATGATCTTAAGGACTTTTTCCATTTTTGACCACCTTCTTCTGAGTACAGTCAAGCTTTTAAACAGCCCTTCTTAAAGTTAGGAAACAAAACTAGAGATATTATTCCAGATTTTTTTTGCTATGGTAGAGTTCAATAGAATAATCACATTTTTTTTTCATTCTAGACATATGCTATTCCTACTTGAGATTTGACTAGCTTTTGATAGCCCACATTACACTCTTAATGCACATGAGTTTGCATTTTACTAGAATACCTAGCTCTTTCTTCCCTGAACTGCTTCTGGGACAAGTCTACCACATTCTGGACTTGTAAATATTTTTACTCATCCAAAATATATCCTCATTAAATTTCATCTCCTTAGCTTCATCCCACAGAAGATTGGAATCTTTTTTGGATTCTACTTTTGTCATCCAGGGGAAGACACTCTTCCCATTTTCTTCTTCTCTTCACTATCTTAAGTACATAATCCATCCCTTTACCAAGATACTCATAAAAATGTTAATGTGAATAATATCAAGGACAGAGCCCTACAGAACTCTATTAGAGACCTCCCTTCTGGTTGGCATCAATCAACTCTCTGTGTCCTTACATTTAACTAGTTTCAAATCTTTCCCTCTTTGTGCACTTCTATGTCATGAGACACCTTGTCAGATATCTTTCTGAGAGCGGAATATTTTGACTTTATTCAATTAATGTTTGACACAATGCAAAACATTTTAAATATCACAATGGATTTGGCTGTAAAATTAAATGGGTGGCAATCTGCGGAAGGCACATTTTAAGAAATTGTAAAATGATCAGAAGGGCATTAAGTCAACATCTGTTTTGAAATGCATTCAGGGAACACTATGTTCATAAAATTCCCCTTTTCTATAGATATCCTGTAAAAACAGAGAGAGACACAGAGAAAGAGAGAGAGAGAAGTAGAAGAAGAAAAGGTTAGTTCAGCATGTACTTACTTTATAAGGGTTTTGACATTATAAAATTATAAATTATATATAATATTATGTGAATAGTGACTGTTGTTGCTAAATTGAATTAGAAACTTTCATAGCTTGGCCAAACGCTAATTCTGTTATTCTTTTTTATCTTTTTTCCTTCCTCATTTAGTTCAGTTGCTTTTCAGTTGTGTCTGACTCTTCGTAACCCCATTTGGGGTTTTCTTGGCAAAGATACTGCAGTGGTTTGCCATTTCCTTCTCCAGCTCATTTTACAGATGAGGAGACTGAGGCAAAAAAAAAGTAACTTGCTGGTCACACAGCTAGTAAGTGTCCAAGGTAGGATTTGAACTCAGATCCCCTGATTCTGGGGCCAGCACTCTATCCACTGTGCTACCTAGCTTCCCCAATGTCCTTTCCCTTTCCCCATGCCCCTAGGTAAACACATTTTAATAGAGAAATTGACAAAAGATAAAGTATCCAAATGGGGCTAACTAGATATGGTCTGAGGTCTAAAAATATATCTTATTTTTGAAAGAGTTAAAGAAGATGACAATGTCTAGAAGGGAAAAGAGAAGACAGAGCAGACATGATGGATGTCTTCAAAAATTTAAGGACTGCCATATGGACTGTGGGAAGACTTCTGTAGCTCTAGATGTCATCACTAGGATGGATCAGTGAAGGTTATAAGGAGGCAGATTTTTATTCACCATAAGAAAAATTTCCTAACAATTAGTACTGTGCCACAATGGAATAGACTGTCTCCTAATGTAGTGAGTTTCCTATTACTCGATGTGCGTTAGCCAAGGTCAGATGACCACCTGACAGAATTTTTTTAGAGAGACTTCCTATACTGTGGGAGAAGTTGGACTTGATTGACTTCTATGGTCCTTTTCATTGTTAGGATTTATGATCTCTTAGGTTGTCTAATTGTAACATGTTATGGTTCAGAGTGTAAGGGCAAGGATTATATAATTTATTGCCTTCCTATCTCTACAGCACTATATATGACATTAAAATACTAATTGTTGACTGAACAATGGCCCATAACTCCAGCAACAGGACCTATCCTTAGGAATTCCTCTGCTTTTTAAATGATTCCTATATAAAATGGATGGGAAGGGGTAGAATGAAAGACCATGCTTGAATGCATTTAAATCCTAACCAAAATTCTTCCTCTCTCTTAGAATTCAAGAATACTAACTCTCTTTTGTAATTTCTTAGTATTCGCTTATAAGCATTATCCTTCTCTGTGGCCTTAGTTTGGTTTTAGAAGAAGTTATGTATACTAATATTCTGGGCCATGCCTAACTCAGGACAGTCCAATGATTCAGGCTCAGGATTGGATCTCAACAAGACCCTTGGGGATAATAAAATGCAATAAAAATGACTCAACTCACCACAAAGGATTAAAAGTTATAATTACTAAAAACTGATTTTACCTTTCTCAACTTCTGAATTCACCAAGGCAGTAACGTTGAGCAGCATTCCTCCATTGTAGCAGAAACTCTGCCAAACCTCAGGAACAATTCCACAGAGACTGTGCTTTTTGTGCCCCCAGTATTTCAGATGACCAAATCCTCTGGATGTCCTCCCTGCCTCCTGCAACAGGAGCTTTAGGCCAGATAAACACTGCACTCCTACCTAAACTAGTCAGTTTAGTTCAGCTCAATGCAACAACCTTCTGTTAAGTGTCTACATGTAACTAAGTGTCTAATCTTCTAGACACTATTTTAGGTGTAGGGGATTGAAAGAAATGATACAGTCCCAGCCTTCAAGGAGTTCCCAGTCTCCTGGAGAAACAGAACATGTGCACACATAGAGGGTGAGGGGAGACCGACACCAATTCTGCATTTTAGGAGAATGTGAAGAGAAAGAATACTTTTATCTGGGGAGAGAAGAGAAATCCTTACAGAGAAGGTGATGCCTAAACTCGTCCTTAAAAGAACGCAGAAATTATAAAGGCATAGATGAGGAAGAAATGTATGCATTCCAGACATAACAAATGGCCTACATGATTTCATGGAGTCAGACTTGGCAAGATAAGATCAGGAAATAGGAAGCAGTCCAATTTGGCTGGAATATAGAGTGTATAATGTGGAAGAGGATGAAGCTGCAAAGGTAGGTGGGAGACAGATTGTGGAGGGTCTTAAAAGGCCAGAACAAAGAATTGGTGTTTTATCTCTATAGGCAATACGGACCAAAGTTTTTTGATCTGGAGAGTGACACAATCTGGTCTGTGCATTGAGAACATTATTCTATCACTTGCGTAATGGATAAATGAGAGAGAGGAGAGTAGAGGTAGGGAGATCAGTTAGGATACTATTATAATAGTTGGGGCACAAGGTGATGAATATCTAAATTGGGTTGTTGTTTGTGTGAGTGGAGAGAAGAGAAGAGTTCAGGAAATAAACAGATAGGAATTAATAATTGATGGAATGTGGAGCCTGAGAGAGTGAAGAGATAAAGGTGACTGAGGTTTTGTGCTAGAGTGTTGTAAGATTGGTGAAACAGGTAAATTGAGAGCAGGAGTAGGATTAGGGGGGAAGATGACAAGCTTAGTTTTGAACAGGTTGTCTTTGAGATGACAAAGAGTACTTTAAGAGAGAGAGGAGTCCTGTGCCAAATTAGAATGTTCCATGCATCTAGGTAAAAATCAGGTCATAGCTAGCATTAAGGGAAGCCCTGAGAGGGAAAGGAAGTTGAAACAAGCAAATTTAGCATGTGTTTAGAAGGGGAATGAAAATCCTGCCTACTAGGCTTTGTCCCTCACGGGGCATCTATGGACTGGTAATAGATATATGAATCCCCAAGTCTTTGCTAGTGCCAGTTGATGGAGTAACCACCTGCTCCTTTGCCAAATGCCTTAGTAATTGCTAACTCTTATATGGAGTTTAAGGTTTGTATGGGATGTTACATATGCTATGTCACTCAATCCTGACGGTGACACTGTGAGGTACGTGTTATTTTTACCCTTGTTTTACCAATCAGGAAAATTAGGCTGAAAAGACACTTGCCCAGGGTTACACAGCTAGTAAATGTCTGAGGTGGGATCTGAATCTGGTTCTTTTTTCAGACTGATTTCCAGCTTGGGAGGACCTGAGAGATTTAACACCTCGTTCTCTATCTTACTATATCCCAGGCCCTATGTGAAGCATGGGCGATGCAAGACAATCCCTGCTAACACAGAGCTTACATTCTTTTTGGGAGAATAGCAGAAGAGGAGGTAGAAGGGTGGGGGTGGCAATGATTATGGAGACCTGACTCTGTATAGGGTAAGATGAAAGCTCACCTATCAGAGCCCAGGGTGAATCCAAGGGCAGAATCCAAGGTTTCTGTGGGTGAGAGGTGAAGAGGTTGAGGATATCGCACCAAGAGTAGGCAGTGTTCTTTGTTTCAAATGATATAGATGGAATTCTTATTCAGTTATGGGCTGGAGTAGATGGCCTTTCGGAAACAGGGTAAACTGTCACAGGAAGTTGGGGACTAGAAATTTCATTTTCCATATTTTCTAAATCTAAGATCTGGTCAGTCTGGGTATAGATTCTCTCCCCAGTAGCTGAATAGGGAGGGAAGTTATTCTAAGCTGTGGCCCTGGTATAACCTCATGCTATAATCTCCCCAAGCACAGGGACTACCTTCTCTGTTCCATCATTCAACCCATTATAGTATCTCCCAGAATCATTTACAATGTTGACTCTAAATAGGTTGAGTCATTTCTGTTCCCAAGAATCTACTACAGCTCCTCACTATTTAGGTTAGATCTTAATTTATCCTGACATTTCAACTCTTCTGCATTTTGGCTACGTCTTTGCTACCGAACCCATTCTCCTATTCCTGTGTGAAATGGAGCATTCTTTTCAGCCAGCCCTGCCTCCTTACTGTCTCCTTTGTACCACAGATTTATTATTTCTTTCTTGTCTTTTTTTTCCCTGGTGTTCTCCCAGTAGGCCATGTCCATTCCTCCTTTCAACTTACCCAAGTCTTACCTTTCCTTCAAGGTCCAACACTTTTCCTGCCTCCTCCAGGAAGCCTACCCTGAAAAGTCCAGCCCACATTGTTCTTCATCTTTTGTGGAAGTTTATTTTTCTCCACACTACATTTTAGCACTGGATCATATTCCATTTAAAGGCTTATTTTGTATTTGTGTGATGTGTGTTATTGCTGCAATGTGGTGGAATGGAAATCATGCCCCTACTATATGATGTTGGACACAACCTTCACAAGCCCTAGCTTCCTCATTTAGGAAGTGGACACCAAATGCTAGCTCTATTGTACCTCCAAGTATTGCTGAAAGTGAAGTGCTTTGTAAATTGCAAAGTGCCATAGAAATGAGTTATTTTAAAGATAATGCACTCCTCACTCAAGGGCCAAGATCTTGTCATATATCTTTAATACCCATCTACCCCACCACCTGAAATGGATATTGTGAGAGTGAGCAAAACAGCAAAGGGAGGTCAGGAAAGGTTTTTAGGCTTGGTGAAGATCCAGTAGCTATTTTTTTTTTCTGAGTAGAAGAATGACATGGAAGTTTTGAGTTTCATATGTTCCCCCACCCTTCCCATGGGTGCTCAGGCACCCTTCAGAATTCTCATCCATCAGCCAGCAAATGGACATATTTTAACGAGCACAATCTCAACCAAGCAAGTTCTGGCAACAAAATATGCCTCCACTAATGATATTCAATTGTTCTAAGAAGACAAAACGGTCTGAAGTATAATGAGATGCCAAACACACACAAAAAAAACCCGGCTGCTCATATTTAAGCCCTTCTGTTTCTTGAAGTGAAAACTCATTTTAAGAAGATTATGGTGCATATATTATAAAATGGGATGATATTCCACATTCATGCCCCACTGGGGCCTTGACTGTATTAAAAAAAAATGAAAACAAAACCAACAACCACATTTCGTTCCCACACAAGTACTTTGCTAATAGGACATGTGACTCAATAGTCATTCATTTGGGTTATTTTTAATGCAGGCCTTCCTCATGCATCTCTGCTTTTCTTTGCAATATGCATTCTGGGAATTCTGTAGCCAGGCCTCTTGAATAGAGGACCCTCTAGAGCTGAAGGGGAGTGGGAGGGGTGGTGGTAGGAGGTGATCAAATGGGGAATAGGGGAGATTGTGAGAAGACAAAGAGAAAAAAGAGTATACTTGGGTGCTGACTACACAGAAGCAGGCTGAGATTGACCCTACCTGTACCTGGCCAATTAGATATTCACCTGGGGTAAACCAGAACTTAGTCCTGTCTTGGTTCTTTCCTGATCAACATTTTATCAACAACTTGGATGAAGACATATAGAGCATGCCTGCCAAATCTGAGAATAACAGAGCTGCAAGAGAGAGATTTTTGGATAACAGAATAAAGATTCAGAAAGATCTGAATATAGATGAACACTGGACTGAATCAGATAACATCAAATGTAAATGGGATAAATGTAAAGTCCTATGTTTAACTTAAGGGGAAAAATCAACTTCTTGTATATAGAATAGGAGTGAAGAGGGAACATGATTTTTTATGTGAAAATAATTTTGGAGGTTACTAGACAGTGAGCTCTATAGGAATCAGCTGAGTAGCATAGCAGATAAAAGAGCTGATGTGACTTTAGGTTGAATTAAGAAAAGGATGGTGTCTATATTAGTGACTATGACAAAAAGAAATGATAGTTCTTTATACTCTGCTCTAATCAGACCACATCTGGAATATCATATCCCCTTCTGGCCTCCCTGTTTTAATAGAGATGTTGACAAAGTAAATTGTGTCACCTGTGTTCCCAAAGGACCCTGATGCCATGCAGACAGTTTCATGGTCTTTGACTCATTTGCCTGGCAGGTAGGGGTGGCATGTACCTCAGCTGTCTCAAAAGCAGAAGGCTATTCAAATGGTCAGTCAATCAACGAACTACGATGTTCAAGCCATTGTGCCAGGCACTGGGGATACAAACAGAAAAGTAAACCAGCCCTGCCCTGAAGGAAATTTCATGGGGTGGGGGAAGACAACATGTACCTATAGAAATATATAAAAAAAAAATTAAAACAAATGCATGGTAATTGGTGGGGGCAGGGGAGGATATTAGCAAATGAAGTGAAAGGGAAAGTCTTCATAGTGTTTGAGCTGAGTTTTGAAGGGAGCAAGGGATTGAAAGAGGTGGAGGTGTGGCCATAAGAGCTATAGGAACTGAGTATAGCAGATAAATAGGCTGAGACAAGTAATAGGGAAGAGGAGTGTGCCACCTATAGGCAGGTTCAGGATCTACCTCTGGTGGCAGGACATGAAAGACAGCAGAGGGTTTATTTCCCTAATAGTCATCATCTCTGTATTTACAAATTGCTCGATATACAGAATATGACCAACACAGGGACATCGATTTGGTAGATCTCTGTTGTGATAAGACTTGCAGCTGTCATTAACCCCCTTGAGCTGCCAACGTCTTTTCTTCCCTTTCTGTGAGTTGTGTATATCTTGCCCGGGTTCCAGCACTTCAATCTCTGGTCCAGGACAGGGATGCTTTGTCAGAAAAGTTGGGAAGGAGGGCATTGTGGCTTTCTGTGGGGCTGTGTGTGAAAATGAACATGGGAAGGTCATCTGGGGCTAGCCTCTCTTCAGTAGAACCAATTAGCTTGGGCTCTAAGCCTGCAATGAGAGGAATCCTGCATATGAAAGGAAGAAAAGGTAATTATATACCTACAAAGCCAAACAGTAAGTGAAAAGATCTTTCCTGCCCATTGAATAGGCTTCAGGTGGGGCCAACAAAGGGAGGTCTGTTTAGAGATAAGCCCACACCCTTTCACTAGTTAAGTGTGAGGCCCCCAGGCTGGTTAGCAAAGTAGTTCCCTAGTTTGAGGGAGGGGGGAAGTCCTCAGGGCCCTAAGGGGAGTTGCTAACACCAGAGGTGATGGTATGTGCCTGAGCTCTAGTCAAGCAGATGCCATCTAAGGACTGGGTAAAAAGAAAGAACAGAGCTTGTAAAGGACAGAAGCTGAAGAAGATGAGAAAGGGAGGACTAGAAGCAAGAAGCTGAAGAAACCGAGGAACAGAGCGCAGCAGGATTCAGGACTCAAGGGCCAGCTTCCAGAGTGTGCTAGGCGGAGAGTGCTGAACACAAGAGGGTGTTTCAGAACTTGGAGTCAGCGGAGCTGAAGGAGAGATTGCTGAACAGGGACTTAGGACTTGTGAGTCATCTTCTTATAGGAGGGCCCTAGCATTGAAGGGAAGCACAAGTATGGTCTGGCTTGCTGCTATAATATTTTGTTGTAACCTCCTCATTACTATAGTGTGGTGGGCTTATTGGTTTTGGAATGTTGCTGCCATGATATCAAATTGGGAGCATTGGCCCTTGGGTCTAATCCTTTGGATTCTAAATAAATGTTATACTTCCTCTGCCTTTTACCTAGAGAATTTATTATATCCTGCAATTCCAAACCATTTAGGCATGCTCATGGTCCTCTTCGAGGTCATGAATTTTGTGTTAATAATATAATACCTTTGGCAGGAAGGTGGGGAACATAATGTGGAGAGGGGGATATAAATCAAGGCTGACATGATCAAGAACATGAGAGGCTAGAGTCTAGGGGATTTGAAGAAAAGAGAATTCTGTTGGAGCTAAAAGAGATTTTGGAGGTGATTTAGTCTGGAAGTATCAAACAGGGGGCCTGCATGCCAACACTCCCCACTGTCCCTAGAACCAAATCAAAATGTAATTGGGAAATATTTAACAAATAAATAAAATACAATAAAACATAGATGATGTTAACATGTGGTCTTCTAAGTCAATCTGTGGCCTATAGGGATCCTTATGTATGGTTTAGTGGCCCCTATTTCTATTTGAGTTTGATACCACTAATCTAGTCCATATATAATTATATAGTTAAATGTAACTAACTGGTAGTTAAAATGATAGCACACCAATATGGAGTCACTTCAGCCAAGTAGTCCTGCTGCCCGTAGAACAATTTATGAATGCCCACCTCATTTTATGGATGGAGAAACTGAAAACCTGGGTGGGTAAGTGACTTACCCAAATCTACACAACTGATAAGTACAGCAGTAGGACTCAATGCCAACTCTTCTACCTCCTGGAGAGGTTAGGGAATCTTTATTTTGGAAAAAATAAAGACTCAAGGGATTACTTTATTGCTGTATTTTCATCTTTGAAAAGAGGTGATAATAAAGAAACACTAGCTTTGTGATGTATAGTCCTAGACAGGGGTCAGAACCCAGGACAATGGATAGGAGTCACAGTTTAACATTAAAAAAAAAAAGTTCTCCTAAGAGAGCTGCCCCACAATGGAGTAAGAAGTCTTGTGTAGCAGTGAGTTTTCTGTCCCTGGGGTAATTTAGGCAGAGGCCTACAATAACCAATATCATTTGCCAAAGAGGACTCTTGCTCTGAATAGGCAGTCCCCTCTCATTATAGGTTTCTCTGATGCTAATATTTGAGTGGGTGGGGGCATGAGATGGGAAATAGAAGCTGACCAGTACACACAAATTCTCAGAATTGGGATGAACTTTGGAGGCCATCTTGTTTAATCAATAGATGAATAGGAGCCTTTCTAAGATATCTACAAACAATTAGTCATTCACAAGGGCTCCCACTAGATGATATGAATTGGCTTCAGCGCATCCTTATTAAGAACTTAATTTACCATCCTGTAACTTTTACCCATTGTTACTGTCTCTGCCCTCTAGGTCTCCCTGGCTGGTAGCAGGCAGCATAGGGTAGACCTTGTGTTGCCAGCCTCACGGTGGGAGGTGGGGAGAGCCACAGTTTATTCTACATGATATGCATGTCCAGAGCAGTTGCCCTTCATGGTATCTAGACTACTATAATGTTCATTTATCTGTAGGGTGTTACCCTTCCCTTCCCTTCTTTTTTTTTTCCTTTTCGAATATTTAAGGGTTATGCTCCTCTAGCATCCATTGCAGACACTGTCCCTTCCAAGCTACAAAAAGGGAGTTAGACATGTCTTGGCAAAGGTTGTCCCATAGAAACAATGAGGCCTAGTTTTCATACTAATAGTTGTAAGCATAGGATTATTTTTCTTTAATGTTTTGGCAGTTTCAAGTAAATAAAGCATTGCAGCTGCCCCCCTTTGGAATTTTTTGGGGGGGAACCCATCACGCACACCCCCAACCACACAAACTCTCAAACTATTTCATGTCTCAGTTGCTGTAAAAAAAATACTAACCCTTCAAACTTTTTTTAGGGCAGCTTTCATGTTGTCCCCTCACTTCTTCAAATCTTCTTCCCTTTTCAAGTCTAACTAATTCCATTTCCTGCTACTCATCCCACCCCAGGTTGTTGCCTCCTGGGAAAAGAACTTTTGGGAAAACTGTTGGACAAGTCAGAGCATGTATAGAATACAATAATATATCTGAAGACCATCGAATGGAAGGAACTTTCCATTATCTGTCTCCCTGGCAAAAGTGATGCTGCAATTATCCTCTTTGACTATAGTTCTGTAAAGATCCTTGTAATAAATATTACTTGCTCAAAAATGTTGCACCAAGACATTTGGAGTTGATCTTTTGGATTTCTACCATTAAGCAGCCCATGACAAATTAGGTGGACTACTCTCTAAAGAACTGTTAGAATTTCAAAAGGATCACCTCCTCCAGTGAAGACTTCCCCATCCCTGGGGAGTCCTGAGGAGCTCTTTATCTTGACTAATTTTTGTGCTACTTGTATTTATGTGCATATTATAACCACTGTCATTCCCACCCCATCATAACTTTAAATGTCTTCTGGTCAGCAATTGCTTTGTTTTTGTCTCTGTATCCCATTTAGGCACCAACTAATGTCTGTTGAATTGAATTAATTAGATTTCCTTTCACCTGAATCCATTCCAATTTTACAGAAACTTAGCATGTGCCTACTATTTACCAAGCATGGCATCAGGTACTGGGGATGTTATGTAGTCCTTGCTGTAAGAATTTCTACAAGGGAATTAAGATACATATGTCACAAGTTGCTGATATGTTAAAATGTGATAAGTGCTTATGAAGAGGTCAGATAGAGGATGTGATCATTTTTATATTGTTTTATGTTATAATTAAAATGATAGCACTCCAATATGGAGTCACTTCGGCTAAATGGTCTTAAGGCCCATATAACATAAGGGCAATGATGGTTTTGTACTTTTCCACTATCCGTGACCTATTTTAACCTTATGTCAAGTAGTTAATACTTGTAGTTTCTGAATAGATAAAACTCCTGGCTGACCACAAGGGCCTTGGGGCAACTCCTTTTTTGCTGCCTCAGATGGATAACTCAAGCTCTTATCTGCTTTCTGGTCTGGAAAAAGAAACCCCCCTACCCGAGTCTCACCTGAGCCTGGTATCAATAAGTGACACTAAGAACTTCTCTACTACATCTTAGTCTGATTAGGAATGTCACCTCCCACATCGGCAATGATTACCTGTTCTCCATAAGGCCATTTCTTAGGGTATAAATCTTTCCTTGCTTAGTTATTTTTCAGTTGTGTCTGACTCTTCATGACCCCTTTCAAGGTTTTCTTGGCAAAGATAATGGAGTGGTTTTCCATGTCCTCCTCCAGCTCCTTCTTACATACCAGGAACTGAGGCAAAAATGGTTAAGTGACTTCTTCAGGGTCACACAACCAGTAAATGTCTGGGCTGTATTTGAACTTAGGTCTTCTTGACTCCAGGCCCAGTACTCTATTCACTGTGTCACCTATCTGCTCATAAAACTTTCCCACATGAACCCTAATATTGAGTATACATTTTCCCTGATGTAACTCCTTCCTTGAGCTGCGCAAGTTTCTTGTTTTTGTGGGAATGAACCTCTGTCTGTTTATATTGTTGCTTGCTACTCTTATAATAAAATTTTTGTTTGTACTAGCTTCCTAAAGTACCAATTTTCTATAAATCCCTGAACACAGGGCTTTGCTTTAAACAGAGCTTTGAGGCCCTGAAAAACAGGGGACTTGAAAAGGCTTAATGAAAGAGGATTCTAGCAGCCAGAGGTGTGGAGGGAGTCTCTTCTAGGCAAAAAAAGAGTAGAATGAAACAATGCCTATCAAATAATGAGATTGTTGGAGTACAGGAAGCCTTGAACGACAATAAAAGGAATTTGAATTGTATCTTATAGGAAATTGGGAGCCAATGAAAATTTTTAAGCAGGTAAGTGATATAGTCAGACATGGAATTCAGAATGAACACTTTGGTATCTATGCAAAGATTGGATTGGGAAAAAAAGGAATCCTATTAGTAGGTTATTGATGGACTCTGAAAAGGTAGCAGCTGCATTCCAGAGTTGAAGAGGGCTCACAGATGTCCATAGTTGGGAATTAACCTCTGGGCTATGGAAGGTCAATAAAGATGTTCTGCTGACACTGGTAATAGTGGTAGTGTGTGGCACAAAAATTGGCCCCTGGGGTTGTGGAATATGGATAGATAGTTCTGTGTTTAGAATGATCAGAATTGTGTGTGTGTGTATGTGTGTGTGAGAGAGAGACACAGAGAGAGGGGCAGAGAGAGAGACAGAGAGAGAAGAGAGAGACAGAGAGAGAGAGAGGTGAAGAGTGGAAAGGAGAAAAGGAGAGGAGAGAAGGAAAGAAGGAGGAAAAAAGAGAGGGAGAGGGTAAGAGGGAGGAGAAAGAAGAGGAGAAGGCAGAAATGAGATAGGGAGAGGGGGAAAAGAGGACAACAAATTGTGGGTGTGTCTAGGTTTATAACTTTGACAGTTTTATGTATTTTTGGACAAAGGTTCATAAAAGCTTCAGGTTTTCCCCCTTAATACACTTCAAGTTCTTGGATCATTGAAAGAGTAAGAATTAAGGTGTTACACATAGGCAGATACCAGCACAGGCTGGAGTCAGCAAGACCTAATGTGAAATTTGGCCTAAGACATTTAATAGCTATGTGACCCTGGATGAGTCACTTCACCTCTGCCTCAGTTTCCTTAACTGTAAAATGAGTATAATAATAGCACCTACTTCCCAGGGTTGTTGTGAGTAACAAGTGAGATAATATTTATAAAAAAGTATTTAGCACAGTGCTTGGTATTGAGTAGTTGCTACATAAATGTTTATTTCCTTCCTTCCCCCCTGCCCCATGAATATAATTTGTAAGATGAAATGGGTGTGTGTCCTAGGGTCAAACCCAAGGAGCAATTCCAAGCTGAGAGACGTTGATGGCACAGCCCTGGTGATGTCAGATAACTGAATGGATTTGTTCTAACACTCACATAGTCTCCACATGGAAAAGTGAAGATGGAGGTGGTTGAAGTGGAATTGGACCTAGATTATTCGAGTGTGAACCTGGACAGGTCTGTGACTGCTGCCCTGTTAGTCTAAACAAGTGGTAAGGAGGTCCTGCTTGGATTAGGGTCATGGTAGCAGAAATGGAGAGAATGGTACAGATGCATGGTCTATTACCAATTCAGAATCAACAGAACTTAGAAACTGCTGAAATGTGAAAGTGAAAGAAGAGACAAGTCAAATACAACTGTGAAATTTCAAACCTAAGTGACTAGAAATGTATTTAGTGCTTTCAACGGAGAGGTTAGCAAAAGAGGCAGGTTAAAGAAGATAAGATTATTTCAATCTTATGTCTAAAAGTAAGGTATTGTAAGAACATCCAAGTAGTTAAAGGAGAGATAAATACAGGGCTGAGAGGCACCATAAAAAAGTCACCTGTAAATTGGTAAATAAACATTAATTAAGTACCTACTTAGTAGGTGCTTACCTACTTACTAACATAGTGCCAAGCACTATGTTAGGTGCTGGGCACATAGATAAAAAATGAAGTAATCCTTGCTCTCAAGAAATCCAAACCTTTTCAGATTGGGTAACTGAAGTCCACCTTAGTGGTCAATCCTCTGGCACAACCCTACGCTAAGGGACCAACCACGGACTTCTGTTCATGTGTGTTCTTCAGCAAGAGATCAGAGCATGTGTTTCACTGGAAGTGCCCAAGACATAGACTCAGCTCTGTAGGAAGCAGCCCATTCCAACAAATCATTTGAACTCCCCTTATTTTCCTATTATACCAAGGAGTATTTGAGTCCAGCCAGCCTAGTTGGAGGTGATTTTTTTTTGTTTGTTTTGTTTTTTTTGTTTTTTTTTTAGCAGGGCAATTGGGGTTAAGTGATTTGCCCAAGGTCACACAGCTAGTACATGTGTCAAGTGTCTAAAGCCAGATTTGAACTCAGGTCCTCCTGACTCCAGGGCTGGTGCTCTACTCACTGCACCACCTAGCTGCCCCCTGGAGGTGATTTTTATTCAATGTTATAGAATCAGGTATGCTAAAACATGTTCCTTCCCTTCCTCCTTCCCTGGGATTCTAGGATACTAGAATCTCATATTTCTGGCATATGCCTCAGATTCCTAACCTAAGTTCATTGCTTGGAGCAGCAGAATTTGACATCTAAATACCAGTCTTCAAGTCTTGCTTCTTACCATCTCTGGGTTCCTGTTTTAGACCCAAGGGATTCTTGTTCTGAGCTCTGAGGATTATCCAGGGATGATGACAAAGGAAAGTTGAGCCTAAGAATGTCACCCACCATGCCCATCTTGGAGGTCCTGTTTGACGTTCAGTCCCTGTCCCAGGTTCAGTTCTTGAGTCCTCTATTCTGCCTTGGACTCCAGTTTGACAAATCCTATGTTTTTCCAGCTCTTACCCAATCTGGTAACTTAGAATTTCTATTTCCCTTGTCATGTCACAGAAGTTCTTTGGTACCCTAGGCACCAAGCAGGCATGGAAGAAAAGATTCCTGGCATCTTCTGGAAGACCCATGCTGGCCTCATTTTAGGCAAAGTTGGCCACTGTCTGTGTGGTATGCTTTCAGGAATCCTGGGAAATTCCCTTGCCCTAGAACTTCCCCCCATCTGCTCTCTAAAACCATAACTTCTGTCGTTGATACCTTTCTCATTCTATCTGCCACCCCAACTACTCTCTTGCATACACTAGCCCCCTTCTGCCTTGGAACAAAGTAACTTATATTCACCTTCACATCTAAATGGATGATGCTAGAGTCTTTCCTAATAGTAGCTATTTATAATCATGTAGAGAGCAAATGATGGGAAAGCACGTTAGAAATAGGGAGAGGGCACCTTCAAACTGAGGAAGGGGAGGCTGGGACTGCTGAAGATGAGCTTTTGATTTCACCATTTTCCCAACCATGACGTCCTGTAAGTTTTGGAGTACACTTTACCGCTGCTGGGTTGCAGAATCTTGAGGGCATCATTGCCACCATCATTCTATTTGCTCTTAACCAAAAGACAGAGTATCAGGATCACCATCATTACCATCACCATCATCTCAATTTGCATTTGTATAGGCCTTGCAGCATTCAAAGTACTTTCCTATTCATTTTCCTGTTGATTGAAAATGGGCTTTCCTTTTTGAGATCTCTATGGCAATTTGTTCTTCTCTCCTCCATGCCATAGACTGAAGCTATATTTTGTGAAAAATAAAAACAAAAACAAACAAATCAACAGCAACAGCAACAAGAAAAACTAGCTTTCATGTCAGAGAACCTGAATTTGAATTCCAACTTTGCCAGATCTGCTACCATGGTGACTTTCAACATGTCACTTCAATTCTCCATTCTCAGTGTCCTCATCTACAAAACAGGGCATTGGACTAATGACTTTTGATCAAGAGAACAGTCAAAATCCTATATCTGAGAGAGGACCAGGAAGAAGAATGAGAGTCTTTGTACATTGAACTGTTAACCTCTTTTATTTATTACCTCCCACTATGTTCCCACTCTAGGGCTTCTTAGTAGGTTCCCTATAAATACCCAAGTGTATGCTGAAGGGGGGAACAGATGACTGTTATCATCAAAGAGAAAAAGATGAATGAAATCCCAAGATTTTCTCTCTACAGGGAATGGAAGGATTGGAAACCCAATGAACTTGGACCAGTTTGAAACCTAAAGTGGGTACCAGTAATCAGAAACCTGAATTTCCTGATGAAGGAAAAAAAAAGTCATATTGTGGGATTTAAGAGGTACTTTCAGCTAATGGAATAATATCATCCGCAGAAAAGGCATTCATGGTTAGGGTAATAGTGTGAGCAAAGGGTTGGAGTCAGGAAAGTGCAGGTAATGTTAGAGGGACAGTGAGAGGCCTTCATTGTAGGCGGGGAGTGGATGATAACAGTAGAGTGGAACTAGAAGACAGAGGACTTTGAGGCCAGGCCAAGGTGTCCTGAAACATAACTGGAACACATGGGATAGGAATCCAGCAACATCCCTCTGTTGTAATGCCCTTGATAAAGTCATCCAGTTAATCTAGGCCTCAGTTTCTCTGTCTACCAAATGAATGGATTGGAATAGATGATTGTTGATTTCTTTTTCAGTTCTCTGTCTTTATTCTGCAGGCAATGGGGAGCCACTGAAGGTTAAAAAGAATCACGTCTAATATGTATTTCTGGTGATGAAATAGCAATTTCACCAAGCGCTCACCAAATGATATGCTCCCTTTGTAACACCCTATATTTGAACATCATACAATCAGCAGAACGTGATTATATTCTAGCGGTTTCTGAAAGTTATGCAATTACCTTGATATTTTTGCACCATTAAATGGGAAAAAATATCCTTGTTTTCTCTCCTTCTCTTTTTTTGGGTTGCTTTTAGCAGTCTCAAAATCAGCTTTCATTTTGACTGCTGCTTAACAGAATTTGATTAAAAAAAGTAAACTAATTACAACGGAAATGCAGCCCTGCGAAGCTTTAAGAAAAACACATTATTTTGTTTTAGGGTTCAGTTACTATACATTCATTTATCATCTTTATAAGCGATGTGCAGGCGATGATGAATAGGCCCTGGCTTTGAATCAGGAAATGTAAATTATCCTCTTTCTTTTTTTTGGGCGAATAATGAATACTAGTAAATTTGAAGCTAAAAGATGTGCCAGGAAATCAGGGATGATGTAATGCCATGTAAGCAATCCTATGGGCCGAGCATCTGGGAATCAAACCCAAGAAGGAACCCTGGGTGAAGGGATTCCCATTTGGAGTGTGGCTACATTGTCACCCAGGAGTGTGGTCCAAGCCAACTGGAGAAAAGCTTACAAGATTCAGGAAAAGTCGATTGTTTTTTGCAGAAGTGAATGGAAGTTTGATTTATTGACTTTTATTGGGAAGAGGGGATTGGGAATTAAGATTAAGAATCCCTGCGATCTTTGCCTTTCAAAGGACATCAAGAGGATAATGTCTTGACTAGCAAGGAAATTGGATTTAAGGGAGGCTTGGGTGTGTAAAGTCATCAGCCTCATTCTCTCCTTCAGTCACTAGAGGCCAGATACACACCCTCAATTTGATTTCTTTGCTGGTTCTATTCCTCCAAGCTAGAATGCTCTTCTCAGATTGCCTGTCCACATCTTACATGGCTTTCAAGGCCCTATTCAAATCCGGTCTCCTACATGAATACTTTTTTTATAAGCATTTAGCCCATAGTAATCTCTTAGTAAACTATTTAGACATTCTACTGTATTGGAATGGTGGGGGGGAGGGGAGGGGAGGGGTGGGAAGAATGGGTTATATTTTACAACAATTAAGTAAGGCAAAGTATTTTGGAGAGAACCTTTAACATATAGTGAGGATGACTTGAGTTCAAATCCTACCTCAGACACTTGCTGTGTGGCCCTGGGCAAGTTCTTTAACTTCACTGACCTTTTGTTATCTCATCTGCAGAATGGGAATAAAAATGGTACCACCTCCCAGGGTCGTTGCGATGATCAAATGAAATGACAGATGCAAAGCAATTGGCTAACCTTAAAGTGATTTATAAATGGGAGTTATTAATATTTTAATATATCATAATAACAGCTAGCATTTATGTAGTGCTTTAAAGTTTATAAAACACAAACATCTTCCTGAGTCCAAGTCCAATTCTTTATGTACTGTACCACCTAGCTGCCTCCTCCTGTATCGTAATGTAGTAGACTGAGACAGCCTGGAAATCACCCTGAACTAGGACTTGGAACATGGTTTCTAATCCTGACTCTATAACTTATTAGCAATATGACTTCATGTTGTCATGTATTGTCAATATGTTCATATTGAGAAGTCAATTAATTTCTCTGGGCCTCGTTTTCCCTCTTTAAAAAATTTGGGAGTGGCTTATTGTATGATGTAAGCCTTCCAACAGTAACCTCTTGGCATCCTGTGCTTGCTAGAGTATCTGATAGTCTTCACAGAAGAGGTACCACTTAAAATAAGCCTCAAGGGACAGCATTTAGATAGGTGGGCAGACTGGAGGAAGCTATTTTTTTTTAATCTGGGGTAAATTGCATGACAAGTAATCTGAGACTGAAAGGTTGATTGTGTTAAGTATGGATAGACAGAGTCCAGCTTTATGTCATACCTAAATTTGACCATGTGCCCACCTTTGGGCTTTTGTCCATCTTGTTCTCTATAATTGGAATGTACTTTTTGCTTATTTAATTCCTACCATTCTTTAACCCCAACCCAAGTCCCACCTCTTCTATGAAAGCTCCCTCCCTATCATTCAAAACCAGTCTTCCTCCAGCCTCACACAGCACTTGGTTATATCTCTCTCACGTAGTATTGCATATTCTGTTAGTTCTGTGTCTCTGTATCTTGCCTTCTCACTAGACCACAAAGTCTATGAAGACATGGACTGTACCTTCCCTAAACTTTGTGCTCAGTAAAAGTTGAATTGGGTATTTTATAAAAAGAAAAAGAAGATGTCCAGCATGTTCCCACTAAACTAAATTGTCCGTTTATAAAATGTAAACTTCTTTGAGGCAAAAGTAACTTCAAACCCCAACTTAAGGAACAGTATAGCATGGATGTTGGTGCAGAAAGCTGTACAAACTCATTTTCATTTTTAGGGCTTTTCCAGTATATTTTCACTAACGTGCATACGGAAAGTTTAAGTTGTTTGTGTGCATTCTGAGAATTAATTTTCAAATGGCAATTTACACCCATTTATGGATTAAGACATTCGCTGCATACAACCCTCACAGAGAAAGTTATGTTTAAATCATTAGTTCCCATACACAGTATAAAGTATGTCAATTCGATTTCCATGAAGTGATTTTACACATATCCTGTTTCCCTTTTTGGAAATCAGACCCAAGTCTCAGCTTACCAAATCATAGCAAAGGTATTTTGCATATCGTTTAAAAAAAAAACACCTTTCATTAATTCTTATTTCTCCTCATTTCCTCTTTTGAGGGGATTGTTTTTATTATAGTTTCCATTATGCTAATGTCAACCACTGAAGCCAAGATTAGGTATACTGACTATGGAAAAATAAATAAAACTAGGCAAAATATGGTGTACTGTAGCTTTAAAATGTAGTCCATTTCCCCTAACATATTAAAAGTCTAAATATTTTATTGTCCAGGAACAATCTCATTTTTATTGCCCAAATCACAGTTCATTGGTTAGCATGTGCTGGGCAGAGAAGCTAGCTGGTCAGCTAATAGCCTCCCCACTGCTAAAATTAACTAATAGTTAAAGTAATAACCATAGACCCTCCTGGCCTGAGTTAATAGTCAGTAGTAATCTGGGAAATTATTTTGCTTCCTTCATTTCAATAAGTCTTCCCGTTGGCTATTTCTGCCCCCTCTCAGTGCTCTTAAATGCCCTCTAGGTAGCAAAGACTTGCATGAAGGCCCACAGGGAGCTCAGGTAGTCACTCCAAGTTTCAAATATGGAACTGTGCTTCTCTTCCGATGATGTGGAATGAATCAGCTACTGTCATGTTTCTGACAGTCTATAATCTGGACCCATCCAACTTTTCCAAATTCATCTCAGTCTTTTCTTTGTATGAATCCTCTATTCTATCAAGATGAAAATGCTCAGTAGTCCCCCATCCCACCCACAACAACTCCATTTGTCATAGGCACATCTTTTTTCTCCATATCATTGCTTATGCACTGCTCCCCTGCCCCATACACACCTAAAAACCTTTCCCTTTCACTTCTCCTATCCAAAATGCTACGTCTCAAGGCCCAGATCTTTCCTGAAGCATCTTTCTAAAATTCCTTTCAACTGTGTTGATTCATTCCTTTTCCTGATTTCTCCTAGAATTTACTCTCTCTACCATGTATTTTGCCATTTATAATGGTAATATTCTGTTGTTCTTGTTTATCCTTCATTCTTGAAATGAACCAATGACATCAGGGAGGTGATGCCGTGACATCCAAGCAAATTGGGTTTAAGTGAGGGAGGGATGTGCAAAGTCACCAGCTCCCTTTCTCCTCCAGAGCCATCTGGGCCCGGTGGTAAGATATGGATCAGGATGATTGGAGATAACCCTGGATGCATTAAGCTCTAACTAGATACCCAAAATATAAAATGTCATGTTATAAACAAATGAGAAGGAGAAGGAGAAAACTTCCTTTCAGAATTATGGCTAGGGGAAAAAATCTGGGATTAAACTAGGAATATAGAGGATCACAAACCATAAAATAAACAATTTTGGTTACAAAAAATTGTAAGTTTTTATACAAATAAAA
Organism: Trichosurus vulpecula; assembly: GCF_011100635.1. Classification (NCBI taxonomy): domain Eukaryota; kingdom Metazoa; phylum Chordata; class Mammalia; order Diprotodontia; family Phalangeridae; genus Trichosurus; species Trichosurus vulpecula. Next base: position 365,587,452 of record NC_050573.1, read on the forward strand.
TCAATTCAATTAAAATTATAAAGGAAAGAGTTAACTGAGAAAGGAAAATAATTGCAGCAAGTTTCTCTGATAAAGGTCTGATAGCCAAGATCTATAAGGAACTGACTTAAATATATAGAATAACAGACATTCTCCCAATAGATATAGTCAAAGGATATGAAGAGAGAGTTCTCAAAAGAAGAAAGAACATTAGCCAAATGAAAAAAATAATTGCTCCAAATAAGTATGATCATTGTTTTCCTTCATACTTGAAGAGGACCAAAATGACATCACAATGTTGAGGTCAATGTATGGTGTGTCCCTAGCTGTGGCTGATCAGACCAATATGAGCTCAGTAGGCTCTACCACAGGTTGGGCACAAATAGTCTTTATGAATATTTAAGATGGTATGCCTCTAAATTTGCTCATCTCACATTTCTTTTGAGCTACTGCAATTCTGTCTAGTGCACATATCACAGCATCTTCTTTGATGTCGGCACACCATGCTGCATGGTCCTGTGACTGTGACAGTGTCTCCCATGTCTCACAAACAACATCAGTGTTCTTCAGAGAGACCTTGAGAGTGTCCTTGTATCATTTCTTCTGACCTTTGTTTGCCTAAGAGACTATTTTGTAGCAAACTCCCACAAGGCAAGCATTCAACAGCAACATTTCTAGACGGACTTTGGAAGTCATAGTATCTACAGCTATAAGGAAACTTTTTTTACAGTCTCTTGACAGAATAGGATAGAGAAGACCAGAGGTGATAGTAACACATCTTAAGCTAACGTAGAATATTAGTCACTGATCTGGGATAAGAATATAGGTTTGTTTTTCCAATATAACAGTTTAGCTTTGCAACTTAATTAAGTGCTCTATAGAATGCAGTGGGGTACAGTGGAAAATGGATTGCAAGGTGGTGCTGTAGTGCATAGAGCAGTGGGCTTGGAGTCAGGAAGACTCCTCTTCCTGAATTCAAATCTGGGCTCAGACACTTTCCGAATTACCCTGGATAAGTCACCTAACCCTGTTTGCCTCAGTTTCCTCATCTGTAAAATGAGCGGGAGAAGGAAATAGCAAGCTGCTCCAGTATTTTTGCTTTGAAAACCCCAAATAGGGTCATGAAGAGTAGAACATGTTTGAAAATGACTAAACACTAAAACAGTGGAAAATATACTGAAACTGAAATCACAAGAACCTGCCTTAAATCTTTGCTCTGCCACTAGTCTCCCAAGTGGACTTTAACTTCTCAGATTATTCATTTGTAAAATAAAGTTGGACTAAATAATCTCTGAGGTCTTTTTCAGCTCTAAATCTATGATGTATGATATATATACACACACATATGTATATGTATATGCGTATGCATATGTATGTGTATAAATACATATTTTATATAGTATGCATATATATTAAGTATAATATATACATTTTTACATGTATATATTTATATCCCCTAACAATAATATCTTATTTCATAACTGCTAGTCTTATTTTTCTAATTAGAGTATGAACTCTTGAAAGATAAAGGTCTTCTTTGTGTCCTCAACGGCAACTGTGATGGTACTAGGAACACCAAAGGGAATCAGTAAGCATCTATTTAGTTGAAAATTAAAATCTATGTCAGTTGGCTGCTGGGTGGTGTAGTAGTAGAGTGGTGTACCTGTGGTCAGGAAACCTGAGATCAAACCCAGCCTCAAATACTTCCTAGCTGTGTGACCCAGGGCAAATCACTTAACTACTGGCTGCCTCAGTTTCCACAAATGTAAAATGGTGGTGATAAAACCACCTTCCTCCAGGGTTGTTATAAGGATTAAGTGAGATAATATGTGTGAAGTACTTTGCAAACCTTAAAGTGCTATAAATGCTAGCTGCTACTACTATTACTACTACTACTAGCTGCTACTACAAGTGTTACTACTGCTGCTGCTAGCTACTACTACTACTACTACTGTGTGGGAATATCTGATATCTAAGAAAAAATTCTGATTATAAAATAATGGAATAATTTAATCTTAGTCTTAGTGGTATTTTTTCTTATCACCAACTAAAAAAGATGGGCTTGTGATTGATAATCATAGTTTAAATAAGATTACAAAATTAGGGTGCAAAATGGTATCAGGAGGAGGGTAAAGGAATTTCAGTTCCTCTTTGGCCACTAACTATGTGACCTTTGCCAAGTTATTTCTATTTGGACCTCTGTTTCTTCATTAGGACTAGAGGGCCTCTCCATTGGAGATGGATAGATAGATAGATAGATAGATAGATAGATAGATAGATAGATAGATAGATGGATGGATAGATGTGGATAGAACATTTATTTATTAAGTGCTTATTATGTTCCAGGCATCATGCTAGGTACTGGAGATCCTATTCAAAACAAACAAGACAGCTCCTCTCCTCAAGGAGCTTACAGTCTGTGGGAGAAGATAACAAATAAAGGGGTCTCAGAAAGGAGGAGACAGTACCACAAAGAAGAATGAGAAGGAGACTACAGCAAGTGAAATGATGAACTGGTTTTATGCTAGATGAGGCAAAAAGCATTAGTCAGAGTGGAGAGGTTGGGGTCTAGGATTAAAATCTGAGCTTCTGGTGGGATGAGAAGGACAGGTGAGGCCATGCTGGAGAAATTTTCAGAAAAAGTCAATGACTCTATGATAGGCAGGCAATGATAGCAGGATTAGTTCTCAGATAAGGTTTGCTTGTACTCCTCATTTGCAGCTGGAGTCATCAGTCTGAAGGTTTTGGAGGAGCCCTAAACATTTATCAGATTTGTAATCAATTTCTCTGTTTGGCTAATGATAGATATTATGTCTTTTTGCTTAGATATCTGGAAATTTAAGGTCAAAGCATTATTTTTACCTTATGTGCACACTTTTCCATTTATACACAAAGAGGAGGTTCAAACACGTCTTCTGCCTAACCATAGCGAACACTGATTCATTGATACTTTCATGCCAGCTAGGTGGCACAGTAGATAGAGCAATAGACTGTCTGTTGTCTGGAAGACCTGAGTTCAAATGTGACCTCAGATACTTACTAACTGTGTGACTCTTAGTAAGTTACTTAATGTCTGTCTGTCTCAGTTGCTTTATCTGTAGAATGGGGTTCACAATAGCACCTACCTCTCAGAATTGTTGAAAGGATAAAATAAAATATTTGTGAAGAGATTAAGCCTTAAAGAATAATATAATTGCTTGTTATCATTATTATTCTCATTAGTCTATTCTATACTTAGCCCTGTCTAGGCAGTGTGAGGGACAATCAACAAAAACATAGGTTTAGGGGAACAGATTTGGAGAGATTTCAAAGAACAGCCCTCACCAACATGGCCAGGGAGCTAGGATTTAGCTGATACCAAGAAACAATGAGAACATAGTAGTTGGAGAGAGTTAAGGAGAATGACAGATACCCTGTAGATAATGATTCACCAGAGCAATAACGCAAATATTTGTAGACTTTGGACTATGGACCTTCTCGTTCTGTCACTTTTTCTGCTTCCCAACTCTCCTTTTTTATGTGTTCATGTAATGTTTCATAGTGAACCCATTTTGAGTATTAAAAACTTGTTATTACCATGGAGAAAGGGAAAGAATGAGGGGGAAGGAAATCCAGTGGTTTTCTCCCCACAAAAAATCTAGGAGTTCGTTGTTGATCAGTCATTTTTCAGTTGTGTTTATCTCTTTTCAACCTCATTTTTATTTGTTTGGATTTTTTTTTGTTTTTGTTCTGGACAAAGATAGTGGAGTGGTTTGCCATTTCCTTCTCTAGCGAAATTTAGGGGAAACTGAGGCAGATAGGGTTAACTGACTTCCCCAGGGTCACGCAGTTAATAAGTATCTGAGGTTAAGTTTGAACTGAGGTCTTCCTGACTCCAGGCCAAACCCTCTATGCACTATGGCACCACCTAGCTGACTGTGAAGTTTGGGGACCCAATTAAGTAAAAAGTAAGAATTGTAGTATGAAGCTATCAGGGCAACCAATGATCTGAGTCCTGGGCTATCTAGTTGAAAAAAATATTGAAGTTGTGGAGTGGACATACCTCATGACATCACAAGGAGCCACTGAATGCTCTTGAATGATAGAATATACTGTACAAAGTACTAGTTTAGAAAATTCACCTGGATATAATGCGCAGGGCCTTTAAAGGCAAGGAAATCAATCTTGGTGAAGTACAAACTTGAATGTTGAGGCTGCTTTTCTATAATAGAACTCTTAGACTAAAAAGAAAATCCTACCTGTCCTTCAAGGATGAGTTTGCAACCATCCTCTTCCATGTGCGTTTCGTAGACCCTTCTGTGCCAAAGTGATTTCCTGTAGCACTTATGGTCTATTGCACATATTTGCAGTATGGTATATTGCGGCGGATATAATCCTGCTCTTGTAGTTAGAAAACCTGGATTTAGGTCCTGCCTTTGACATATACTTGTTGTCTGGCTCTGTTCAAGTCTTTTGATTTCTCATTGCTCTAGGCCAGAGGTGTCAAACGTACAATGGCCAGGTTGGAACCAGATTAAAATGGAACTAGGAAATATTTAACAAAATAAATAAAAATTAAGAAGAACATACATAATGTTTATATATGTGGTTGTCTAAGTAAATCTGTGACCCTCAGGGATCTTTATATACTGTTTGGTGTCCTCTATTTCTATTTGAGTTTGACACAGATTTACTTAGAAAACCACGTATATAAACATTATGTATAGATCCCTAGAAACAGGCCACATAGTGACTTAGAAATCTACAAATTCACATTATCTATGTTCTATTCTATTTTTATTTTTTTTTGTCCAATACATCCCAATTACATTTTAATCTGCTTGGGCCTGACTCAGGAGTTTGACATCTCTTCCCTAGACATCTATCTCTTTAACACTAGAGGTTATAAACAAAGAGCCAACTTGTGCTGATACAGGACATTT